>NC_060123.1:123166461-123766461 GCF_021461395.2 Schistocerca americana | reverse complement strand
TCGCACGCCTCTAGTACGCATTGCCGGTACTTTAAATAGCCGGCGCTACATATCCGAGATGCTGGAGCCAGTTGTCCTTCCTTACCTTCAGGGCTCGGCCACAGCCATATTTCAACAGGATAACGCGCGACCACACGTGGCACGCATTGTCCAAAGGTTCTTCGTCAATAACCAGATTGAATTGCTTCCCTGGCCGGCTCGCTCTCCGGATCTTTCGCCGATAGAAAACATGTGGTCCATAGTTGCTCAACGAGTGACCCAGATTACATCCCCAGCTGCCACACCAGATGATCTTTGGCAACGTGTGGAAGCTGCTTGGGCTGCTGTACCCCAGGAACACATCCAACGTCTCTTTGACTCAATGCCGAGACGTGTGGCAGCGGTGATCTCCAACAATGGCGGCTACTCTGGCTACTGATTCTGGCAGGAACCACATGTCACAGACGTCTGTAAACGTTATCATTTGATACTTGGTCAACATGTTATCTACAAAATAAATCTTGTTGTGCTACCTCTTGTCTTTCTTGGTGTTGCATTTACGGTGGCCAGCAGTGTATATATATATATCACCGGTTGTCGTATGACGATTAAAAGATTATAATTAATGTTAGTCTGGTTGGGAATTTGGTAAGCTAGACTGGATACCTGGTGAAACAGTTGCTAAGTAATGCAAGGTTAAATTCCCCAGACAGCTCACAGCTTTTAACCCACTTTTATGGTCTTGAATATCAGCACCGCTTACACCTCAAATTAATGCAACAACGTTACACTGCTATGTACAAGATGACTGTTATGATGCATGAGAAAACAGTTGAAATTTACAGATTAATGTAGATGTGCCCTAACTGTAGAGTAAACGTTTATAACAAATTTCTGTGACAAATGAAACACAGAAGTGAATAAAATATATCGATAACCATCTTATCATCATCATCATCATCATCATAAACAACAACAACAATAATTTAACTTCAAGCATTAGGCCCTTTTCTTGTTTAAGGTTTACTTTGATTCCTCGGCCTTCCATGACTTCTTCTCGCACCTGGCTTGAATCTTCTTATTTGGAAAGGTACTCTTTCTCCATGCATTATTTCGAGATGTTCGTTCCAGTTTCTCCTATTTTCGGGTGTTTTATGGAGGAGAGTAAATATATTCAGTTCCTGCCTAATCTACGGATTTTGAAATCTGTGAGCTCTTGTGCATCCCTCTACTGCTCTTAAAAATCTCATCTCTGTTGTTTGTATGCTACTTTCTTGGCGTTTATGTATAACCGATGAGTTACTTCCATAAATAAGTGTTGGAACTGTCATTGATTTACAATATTTCAATCTTGTTTCCTTTCCTGTTGTATTTTTTAGACATCTGGTTGTTGTTCCACGTATATTCCCAAACTTCGATAATTTCTTCCACGTGTCTTCGCCATACTCATATGTGATGCAACATTGTGGTATCGTTTGCATATAAAGGCAATTCAGACGATAATTGAAGTTAATATTAATTTCCTCATTAAAATTATCTTTCTACTTCCTGATGGCAGCATCTAAATAAATGTTAAAAATGTGGGTGAAACGTTGCACCTATGTCTAACTCCTTTGTTTGTGATTATGCGGTGTGATAGAGCACCATTTATGTATAGAATTACAGTCGCGTATTTGAAGAGACTTTTCAAATCATTTATTAGCTGAAATTGATATCCTCTTTTACTCATAATGCTCCACAGTTGCTCTCTATCAACATTATCGAATGTCTTAATAAAATCAATGAATGCTAAATGTGTTTTACTACTATACTGTCTCTATTTTTCGATCAACTGTTTTAGTTATAAATTCTGCATCTGTTGTCGACATATGCCTCTGAAATCCCATTCGTTCTTCGCATAATAAACTGTCAGCTGCAACCTTCAACGTCTTGTTTACTATTCTTGTGTAAACTTTGTATACGCTGTTCAGAAAGCTGAATCCTCTATAGTTGTCGCAATTATAGCGGTCTCCTTTTTCAAGCAATATTGCCTTTACTTGTAACCATGCTTCTGGAATAACTCCATTTCTCCAACACATATTAAATAAATGTAGTAGATTCTATCCAAAGACAGGAAAGTTGCTTGTGTGACACAGAAAGGCAATAGGGGTAATCCACTAAATTACAGGCCTATATAGTTCACGTCGATATGCAGCAGGATTTTGGAATATTTATTGTGTTCTAAAATTATGAATTACCTTGAAGAGGTAACACGAATTTAGAAAACATTGTTCAAGTTAATTTCGCATTTCTAGATTTCCACGAGGCTGTCGACACCGTACATCACAAGTGGCTTGTAATCAAATTGCGTGCTTATGGAATATCGTCTCAGTTATGCGACTGGCTTCTTGATTTCCTATCAGAGCGGTCACTGTTCTTAGTAACTGACAGAAAGTCACCTAGCAAAATAGAAGTGATTTCCGGCTTTCCCCAAGGTACTGTTATAGGCCCTCTGCTGTTCCATATCCATATAAAAGATTTAGGAGCGAATCTGAATAGATTATTTGCAAATGACGCTGTCGTTTATCGACTAATTACATCATCAAAAAATTAAAAAAAATTGCAAAACGATTTAGAAAATAGTTGACCCTAAATAACTAAAAGTATGAGGTCGTCCACATAAGTGCTAAAAGGAAACAGTTAAACTTCGGTTACACGATCAATCAATCAAATCAACTAAATACCTAAGAATTACAATTACGAACGACTTAAATTGGAAAGAACACACAGAAAATGTTGTGGGGAAGACGAACCAAAGACAGCGTTTTGCGGGCAGAACGCTTAGAAGATTCAAAAGATCTACTAAAGAGACTGTGAAACGTGGCTACACTGAGTCACAGCGCCAGAGATTGCGCCAAAGAGTATTATTCAGCCGCCTCCACTGGCAGTGCTTGGCGTGAAGTCGTCGTGGAGAGTACTTATTGAGAAGTGGGCAGTAGGAGTTCTGATGTAGCCGTGACTAGTTGTGAGCATGTTGTATGCAGTTGTTCTGATGGGCTAGACAGCTGATGCTGTTCGATTGCGGATGTTGTAATGATCAGAGTGTATGTTTCGTCAATATATATGAAGGTAAAGAATTTTTTTTTATTTTTTCATTTCAAATGTCCTAACTAACAATGTCTCTTGGTTACAGGTTCAGTCAACAAAGCATCTGGCTTGTGTTCATGTATTAGAGTGTAATTCTGGTTTCTATGTGCAATTATAGTATTTCTGCGTTTTTTTTATTACTTCAGTGTAAATGGTGCTTAAAATACCTTGTCTTATTGAGGAAGAACCGTGCCAGATGTGTACGTTGAATCACACTTCCACACACAGAACAGTTACACCTGTGTTTTGTTGATTCGTAGGTTATATAGTTGCTGGGGACTTAATTAATTAATTGTGTTAACGCAAATTTCCTTCCATTCTTTGTTGTTATTCTATGCAGTCAGATTGCGGAGTAATACTAGTCAGGGCCAACCGGTTACGAGACTGCGTAACCGGACAGTCAGCTACTAAAAATCAAAATTATTTGCATTACTTATAATTACGCCCCGCATGCACTTGGCGACCGCTGCTTCCGATCGTCCCTTGGAATCTTCTGATAGTAAAAATAGCAGACAGTAGTATTGTTGTAGTAATTTGTAGTTTAGTAATTGTAGTTTATACTGCATGTATAGATTTTATAATTGAACATTTGCAGTTGTCTTGTCATTCTTCTGACGGTATTTTTGTGGAATTTAATTTGTGATGAGTCGTATACGGGTTTGACTGTTTGTGCAATTGTGAAGGTTTTAATTGTTCGTTAGGCGTGTTGTCGGGATGCATTTCGTGTGAATGGTATTGTTGGTGATAAAGTATTATATTGTGTGTAATTTCGTATAGTGACACGTTTTGTATGTTTTGTAAATGATTACACGATCGATGAAAAAGGCAAAAATGATAGATAGTGAGAATGACGAAATTGTTAACATGGCGAACTCGGCAACACAGAAGAACAGTATGATGAATAATGAAGTAGAAAACAATTTAATAAGCAGGGAAAATAGTCCGGAACCAGTTCAAAACTTTTCACATTTAAAGAATTTTCAGAATACGAGATTAACGACAGAAGATTCTGGAATAGTATCGAACACAGATAGCTTTGCAGCTATGACGAAGGAAGCTGGTTTTGCGGGAAATGTTAGGGGCGAAAAGAATTTCGAACCAGTTAATATGGAGCAGTTGATGGGTGCTATATTAAATTTGGGATCACACATGGGAACAATGGAAACACAGTAAAGATCTCAATTAAAAACAGTGGGATCACAAATAGGAACAATTAAAACAGATATGGGAACAATGGAAACACGGTTAGACTCACTGGGATCGCAGTTAGGATCTGAATTAAAAACAGAGATGGGAACTTTGGCAACACGGTTAGAAACTGATATGGGAACAATGGAAACACGGTTGGACTCACGGATAGGGACATGTTTCAAAAACATGAAAGATGAATTAAAAAAAGAAATTAGAGAAGAAGTACAACCGATTTTGAATGCTCACTATAATAGATTAATTTCAATAGAAATCAGACAAAAGGAACAGGATAGAGAACAGGAAGAAAGAGATCGCGCGATAGTACAAAAATTTTCAGAGTTAAATTTACAACGTGCACACGATAAGGAAGAAATACTAGAAAGAATCCAGGAATCCGTACCAAATGACAAAATAAATAACCTAGCACAACAGTATGAACAGTTAACTACTAAATGTGTCAATACTGAAATCCGAGTCGCGACACTTACGGAAGACGTAAATAAACAGAAAGAACAAATAGGTGACTTATCGGAAAGAGTTGAGGAGATTTCAGAAGAATTGACAAGTCTTAGTTTAAATGGGGACAGAGATTCAGATGATACAGCTCCATTGCCATTTGCAGAAACCGAAGAGTATCAGAACATAAATAAGCATGTTGAAAATCAGGGAAAATTTAATGAACGTGTTAAAAGGGAATTTGAGGCATTACGAAAGCAAGTCAAACAAATTGAAGGCGAAATCGTAGGAAAAGACAGCAGAAGAAATTTAGAATCACAGATAGCAGAGGGCTTTGAAGAAAATAATTTATTTCATTTACGAGAAGCAACAAGAGAGCGCCAGGCGCGCGAACTTGACAATAATCGACATTGGGACTGGGACAGACGCGGTAGGTCCTTGTCGCCACGAGCAGAAAACTTTGACTATAAACACTTCTTAACTGTTCGGAAATTTAAGATATTTCGTAATTCTAAGAATGACATACATCCATCTTCAAGGTTAGATCAATTTATGTACGCACTTCCACCAAATTGGCCACTGAGTCACAAACTGGAATTTATGTGCGGGTATTTATGTCCTCAGGGGATTCGCTACACTAAGTGAATATGTGCCGTAGCGTGCACAGGGCCCCGAGCTGTAGTAGTGCTATTTCCCTTTTAGTTTTCTGCACCGCTGCCTACTCTTTTACTATTCTTTGTATCTATCAAAATAACTCTTCGACTATCAATCTATCTAGAAAAGGAGTCGGTAAAGAATAACTGGATATGACTATTTTACCCAAAAGTGATTTCGGAAATTACCGTTTGGACTTACAATATCTTCTGCAGCATTCATTCGTAGTTTAAACGAAATTTTACCTGTTTATCTTCGTGACAATATTACTTCATATGTTGACGATATTCTTATTGCTAAACGTTCTTGGAGTGAGCATAACAAAATTTTGGATTCATTATTACATATTTTTACAAGAGTTGGCATTACAGTGAACTTGAAAAAATCTAAATTTGGTCGTTCTCAGGTGAAATTTGTTGGTCATATTATTTCTACAGAAGGTATTCTTCCTAATCCAGAAAAACTAGACGCTATTCGTAATTATGCTGTTCCTACTACAAAACGTGATGTTCGTAGTTTCCTTGGTGTCTGTAATTTTCTTAGACGCTTTGTTAAATTGGACGATTTGACCACACCTCGTTTATGTGAACTGTCTGGAAAGAATTCTAATTGGTGTTGGGATGAGGAAGCTCAATCAGAATTTGCACAACTTCGTGATGCTTTAGTTGCTGCTCCACTTCTTTCACATCCGGATTTATCTAAAGATTTTTGTTAGACAGTGTTATTTAGTTCGCAATGATATTCTTTTTAAACGAAAAACGGTCGACAACTCTGTTTGGTTAGTTTGTATTCCTGATGAGTGGGTTAATAAATTGATTTGGTATACACATTTCAGTTATACACACTTTGGTCCCAGAAAATGCTTTCATAAATTACGAGAAAATTGCTACTTCAGTAATATTGAAAAACGTATTCGATCTGTTCTTGCCAAATCCAAATTATGTCAAAAGGCTAAGCCGCCAATTATTTCTCACAGAGCACCGTTGTTTCCTATCATTCCAGCGAAATTAAAGGAGATGGCTGCAGTCGATTTGTTCGGTCCAGTGGTTCGTTCTACTAACGGTTTTGCGTACATTTTGGTAGCAGTGGAATTGACATCAAAATATGTGTGTTTTACACCTTTACGCAAAGCAACAGCTCGTTCAGTATGTAATGCTTTCATCAAACATTTTCTTAAAGAAGTGGGTCATGTTGATAAGGTTATATCAGGTAATGGATCACAGTTTCGCTCTAAAATTTGGCTTCATACTCTACGGCGTCGTAAGATTAAACCAATTTTCATTTCACTTTTTGCCGGCCGCGGTGGCCGTGCGGTTCTGGCGCTGCAGTCCGGATCCGCGGGACTGCTACGGTCGCAGGTTCGAATCCTGCTTCGGGCATGGGTGTGTGTGATGTCCTTAGGTTAGTTAGGTTTAAGTAGTTCTAAGTTCTAGGGGACTTATGACCTAAGATGTTGAGTCCCATAGTGCTCAGAGTCATTTGAACCATTTGAGCCATTTCACTTTTTCACCCTCAATCTAACGCTTCAGAGAGATGGATGAAGGAAATCAATAAACTGTGTCGACTTTATTGTCATCAGAATCACAGAACTTGGGATCAGTATCTTCATATTTTTCAAAACATTCTGAATGAACTCCCTAATGATTCAATTTCTTTACCGCCTATATTGATATTAAAAAAACGAAGCACCGACAAATCGCATTTCTGAAATCGTTCCTTTTCCGCCTACACGGAAACTGCGGCATTCTGAAGTTGTCAACATGGCTCTACAAAATATGGCGTCTGCGGCTGCTAGAAGAGAGAAATCAGCTAAACGTCCTGGTCGTTTAAAAACCTTGTCAGTTGGTCAAAAGGTGTTAATTAACTCTCACCGTTTGTATCTCGTAGGAAAAGGCTTGTGTCGCAAATTTTTTCTGCTTTATAACGGTCCATATAGGGTTCGCAAAATCATTCATGATAACACTGTCGAAGTAGAAACTCTTAAATCTCGGCGCTCTAAGGGAATACATCATATATCGAACGTTAAAATTTTTGTGGAATGACATACTTTTGAGAAACTAACAGTTATACGTAAACACACGGAGAATACAAGGATACCGCGCCGTGTTCCAGCGGCGGCACATACTCAAAGCAACAGTCAAGTCTGCGCGGCGCACAAGGCAGTCGTTGACCGCAAAGAATTACTTCCTACGTCACGCGTACCTACAGCTGATCGAGCACTCAGTGCGAATGCACTGACAGCCGTAAACAAATACACAGTCTAATTTCTCCGATTAAATTCAATATAAAGCTATAGTGACTTGATAAATTATGTTATTAACGTCCAGTATTTTTCAGGATACGGTTGTATAAAATATTTAAGAACTTCAGGTAAATTCTGTGTGTGTCCGACGTTAAGAGGACTTGCTATCGAGAAATTTTCAGGAAGAATGTAATTTCGAAGAAGAACTAATAGACTAAAAAGGTAACTATTAATTGAGTTTATTTTTCAGGAAACATATTTCCACTTAGGTGCGTACTTTAGACGTAATTTGCTGCTCGCGATTACGTGATTCATACTTCGTGTTAACTGATATTGTCAATGATTGATTAATGAACAGGGTTGTTACTTGTGTATATTATGCATCACTTGGCTGCACTGCTTTTTCACTGATGTCATATTTTTCTATTATGTGCCTGCTGTGCTTATTTATTTAAAGTATAATTGTCACCTGATTAATTGTGCTGATGTGGTTATGTATGTAGGTTACACTTTGTGATTTATCTGCTTGCGCCTTCATGTTTACTTATTAAGATTACATATGAACATTTATTTGCTTATGCTGATATGATGCTAATGACCTGTTTATTATGTAAGATACATATTTGCTGCTTTGCGTATGGATTTCATATTTATACATTTCTATTTGTTATCATAACTACTCTTTAATTTGGTATATAGAAATGCTGATATGCGGTGTACGAACATGGAGTTTAGGTCACACTATGGTATTAATAATAGATTGTTCGCTTGGCAGAGCCTCATTGTAGGATTGTGCTGCATCCACTTGTTGACATTCTGTTCTCTACTGGTATACTGTCTCGCTATTGCATGTTTTGCTTACGCTCAGTGCCTTATATTTTAAGATAAGAAAATGAACTGCTATAATTCGACGAACGACATTAGTACAAGAAACTTCATAGAAGTCACATGAGCTGGAGGTTTTATGGAAGCTGTATAAATTTATGCTAATAGAAAGGAAGCTAACGACATGAAATACCAACACTAGGTTTAGACCATTGACAATCATTACACTGCATTCTTCGTGAGCAATTGAAATAGTAAGTGACACTTGACACAAGAAATACTCCACATGTTTGCTTCTGTTTGCCATAATTCTTAAAGTGGTGTACACACTGTGAAATATTACGATCATTCACACTCCGTACTCGTACTTACTTTCTGAAAGTTATTCGAACTAAAGGCTATTAGAGGTAATGTATGCATTTCTTTTACTTAATGATGGACAAGGTAACCAAAATGTATTTTATAATTCATAATGAGTAGAAGATATGGGTCAGATGGATTACACAGAGGTTGTGTGTGGACATTGTGTCTTCGGATTGTATGGGATAATGAATTGAAGTTTGCACTAGGATTTTATCTGTACTTGTTTGAGGAGACTGACTAGAGGAAAGAGTTGTTATGGAAGTGAAATGATATTGGCGATAAGGTTTTTATGTGTCGACGTATTTAAGAGGTATTATTGAGGTATTGAGATTGTGTGAAGTTGATGATTATTGGAGTTTTGGTGGACAAGAGGTAAGGTAAATGATATTGATGATAAGGTTTATATGTATCGACGTAAGAGGTATTATTGAAGTATTAAGATTATGTGATGATGATGATTATTGGAGTTTTGGTGGATAAGAGGTGAAGTAAGTGAGGAGCATTTTTTTTTTTTTTTTTTTTTTTGTCTATATGGAACAAGGAGAATGGAGTTGGCAGACTAGAACACTCAAGTAGAAGAAAGATAGTCTACACACACACTTTGTTAAATCAATAAGCAGTATATATTTTTTTTTGGAGAGAGGAAGTAATTGCATATCTTGGCACACTGACTGTTGTTCAGCAACTGTACATTTTGATTTGGCTTGGCAAACATTGGTCTTGACATGATGACTACGACGTTGACTAACTATTATTGACTGTTATACACTGCTGCCACTACTACTTGATACACATGTCGAACATCAAATCTTTGACAGAATTGCATTTACGCAGTTAACACTATTCAATTACACAGTAGTACTTAATGTGGATGAAAGATGAGTGAGTGTGTTTTGTGTGTTTTCCTTTCCTAATCCCAAATAATTGGTACCAACCTATCTCCTAAATACTATTTTACTTGTTTGTTGTGGCTTACACTGACACCCATAAATATTATACGTTTACTGATATTTGTGTATTTGTAATATTTAATATGACAATTATCTGATATCATTTGTGTGTTTATTATAATTTGTATGTTTAGTGTAAGAGCATTGGTAATAATTTTGTAAAAGCAATTGTGTGTGCCTTCAAACTGTTGTTCGTGCTTGCACCTATTCAACATTGCTGGGTGCCACTTGGAAATGTTTAATTTCTGCTGATAAACTCTGATGAACTGTCTAATTAGTGATAGTGAATATTATGGACTGTTACCTGCACTTGTTCAACATGATGAGTGCCACTAGGAGATGTTTAATTTCTGCTGATGAACTCTGATGAACTGTCTAATTAGTGATAGTGAATATTATGGACTGTTACCTGCACTTGTTCAACATGATGGGTGCCACTAGGAGATGTTTGATTTCTGCTGAAGAACTCTGATGAACTGTCTAATTAGTGATAGGGAATATTGTGGACTGTTATCTGCACCTGTTCAACATTGCTGGGTGCCACTGAAGGAACTGCTTCTACTGAAATAATGTCACTTGTTGCAGTCTGCACCTGCTCAGCATTGCTGGGTGCCACTGTTGGAACTGCTCAACCAGTGATGAGATGTCATTTGTTGCTGTCTGCACCTGTCAACATTACTGGGTGTCACTAATGGAACTGCTTCTACTGAAATGATGTCACTTGTTGCTGTCTGCACCTGTTCAACATTGCTGGGTGCCACTAATGGAACTGCTTCTACTGAAATGATGTCACTTGTTGCTGTCTGCACCTGTTCAACATTGCTGGGTGCCACCGATGGAATTGCTTCTACTGAAATAATGTCACTTGTTGGTGTCTGCACCTGCTCAACATTGCTGGGTGCCATTGATGGAACTGCTTCTACTGAAATGTCACTTGTTGGTGTCTGCACCTGTTCAACATTACTTGGTGCCACTGATGGACTGCTTCTACTGAAATGATGTCACTTGTTGGTGTCTACACCTGCTCAACATTACTGGGTGCCACTGATGGACTGCTTCTACTGAAATGATGTCACTTGTTGGTGTCTGCACCTGTTCAACATTACTGGGTGCCACTGATGGACTGCTTCTACTGAAATAATGTCACTTGTTGGTGTCTGCACCTGTTCAACATTACTGGGTGCCACTGATGGACTGCTTCTACTGACATAATGTCACTTGTTGGTGTCTGCGCCTGCTCGCCATTTTTGGGTGCCACTGTTGAAGCTGTTTAAATACTGCTGATGAAATGTTATGAGACTGCTATTTGTTAGTTATAGAAAGCGAAATATATTGTAAATTCGCTTGAATTACACTCATAGTTTCAGCACCGAGAGGAAAGGGGCGACAAAAATGTTGGCGACGTGTGCTTTCGGTTGCCAGATGTTGTATTAGCGATTTTCGTGTTTTATCTCAAGATTACGGTCGTAGTCAAGAGTGATGTACTCAGACTGCAATCAAGACTTCCTCCGGCAAGTGCTGCAGTCTACAATGTTGCCAGATCGAGCATATTGCAAGATATAGAATTCTGAGGGAGGCACAACTGTATTGCCCACCTTACTTGAACGACTCTGCAGTCAATTTTTTTTGTCTAAGACTGTACCTACAACAGATATTGCACGCTGACGACCCAGAAGAATTAAAAAAAAAACAAAATCAGTTTATGAGAGCAACGTTAACTATAGCGTTCAAAGTATTCGTAGTATTGTATACGTGTCTGTAAGCGCCTTCTAATGCCCACTCAAGGAAGACAAGGATACAGAGTCTAGCTTCAATATTATAAATATGCCTCAGTTTGTGGATGAACTCAGACTTAGGTTGATAATCATTTTGAATATTTAGCAGTGCTGTACCCATTGGTGTTAAACTTGTTTCCAACCAATGATTCTCACAGCTACAGAAACACTACTTGTGATACCTCTTACACAAAATCCTTACGCAGTTCTATCAGACGAGAAAATCAACCTGACACAAACTGTGGGAAGTTTGTTTTACAACCTTCATACCTGGATAAAGAGCTTTTCCTATTTGAGATATCTGTGAACGTTTCTCTATAAGACAATTTAAGAAGAAATTAAATTCTTTTAGCTACAACAATGTATAAAGAAATCGTCTTAACGGCACTAAATCGAGTTATGTGAATCGTTTACCGGCCGTACTCTGCCACATTTCGCTGGTTGGAAGGCAGAAAGCTTACTGACATATTTCACAGAAGGAAAAGGGGATGAAATGTTTCCTGTTGGAAGGTGATGTTGTTTTATTTAAATGATTACAAATCCTGGAAAAAAGAACAGTAAGGTTGTCAGTATAAGGACATTATTGTTGTCAGTATGATGTTGCACTGCCCATGGCCTGTAATGATAAAGGGCTCGTTTAGGTCGGGCATATTGTATACAGAAGTGGAAGGGAGAGCACCACCAATTCTACAATCCGGAAGCATTGCATACACACAGAAATTACTTTACAGTGTACTTATGGAGCCCAATGAGCGAATTGCGTATTTTCCAGTGAGAAAGATGTGACGGTACGCCACATAAATGGACACCTGGAGAAAAGGAAAAACAGGTTTTTGATTGTGTCACGTATGAATTATAAATTATTTCAAGACTGCGCAATTTGTGTGCGATGTATAAGAAAGATTAAAAAAGTTAAATAACTCCACCTAAAATTACTGACAGACATGTGATATAAAAAAATAACATTTTTTATTATCTGTATAATGAAAGTGATCGTGGACAGAGACTGTGGCTTTATTGAAAACTCTCTCTCCTGTTTTATTTCGTCTGGCTGTAGTCCGTCATTGTAGTGCTGTCTGATAATTAACGTAACTTTTTTCTGTATTTTTGAAAAATATAATAGAAATTGTTTGTAGAAAGTGTGTATTATTGCCTTAGTTGTCACCTCTCATGGTCGCAACCATTAATTCTCATTAACCATGTTTTTACAGAACTTTCTAATGCGGGGAGCTCATCTTCCCTAGCAGCATTTGGTCGGCCATTACGCTGACGATTCATGTTATTAAATGTAAATGCGAGAGACTTCCCAATTGTGATGTTTCATTAATTTCAAAGTTAAAAAGAGTAGTGATGGATTTCCTTTACCAAAATTCACAGCACTTAATGAGTTAATTTTGGACGCCTAACGGCAGATGAAATTTTCTCCAGTTTTGGCTTGCAAATAGTGAACAAGAAATATTGAAAATCATTCCATTCAATAAGCTCCGCAATATCTTAGTTAATCTTTGTGACATTTGGTATATAAATATTTTACATAAATATTATACTTTTAGCAGCGCTCACGCAAACTATTTATTAGAAGCCGGTGAGTCGCTCGTTGTGTTTAAAACATATTATTTCGTACGTACTTGGGGGCAGCCGATGTCCTTACGAGTGTTATCGCGGTATATTTTAATTATAGTCTCATGCTAGCCCACAATATTTAAAGACACCCCAGCCAATATCATAAAATATAATTATAAAAATTAAAATATATATCATTATCCCGTGATAAGTGGTCACACAAACACATATATACAGTTATATCGTGATAAAGAGCATTTCAAACGGTCTTCGCTACATTAGGTTACTTAAACTGGTGTCACTCTGAGCTAGAATTTATGGTCAGCGACTAAGTGTAAGGTCAATGAGTCGGATGTGGGTTTTGCAACTGTGAAATACTTTCCTACAATATTATTGAAGCGAGTATTAAATCTGAACTAATAATGCGAAAATTTTGAACTTGGATAGCTTAGAATGAAAATCTTTCTGTTTATTGCAAAGGAGAACAATTGATTTTCTAAAACATTCTCTGTCATACACAAATTGAAACAGGCTACGTCACCAAAGCACATGGAAGAACTGACAAAGACGTATATCATAAGGGAGTAAGATCCCTTGGCTTTTCGTTTGGCAGTATTCGACAGCCATTTCTAGGCGCAAGTAAATGAAGAAAGGCAGCGCGTTTTTGTTATCAAGTAATGTCTTCATCAATTACTTTAGTTTTAATGTAATCTATGAGTAACTGCTGATGTCCGTAGATAGGGAAAGAACCTGTTCTTGAGCAACTACTTCTATAATGACCAAAAGGCATTAAATGATCTTCAAGCACATGTGTTCCAGCAGCGGTATGAAGAAAATGATAGTAGTAATGACGGTAATGGTAGAATTATCAGGCAACTTCACACTTCACAGTGGATTTTCTCGAACTAAGAAATTTTCTGAATTAGTGAAAATTTGAAAATGGCTTCACATCGAGGCTATGATGCCTAGAAGAGTCTTTACATCCTGCTGACACGAGAATAGCATAATCTCCGCGTCAGAAGCTTGGTTCGACTTAACCATTTAATAGACTCACATTTTTTCCACCGTGACTAATTTTGTAAGCTAAGCACATCATCCGTTACAGTACACTCCTAAGGATGGGAAATGTGGCCACAATGGTCTGGTGGAACGAACTATCACAGGTGCAATGCGTGGGTTCAGGCATTTACTTTTAAGAGGCTCAAACAGATTTACTTTACCTCTGGTAACCTCAAGAGAAAGATGTTATAATCCAGATCCCCCATGAAACATCACATTCCTTCATTACCAACAGGCAGAGCCAGTTTACGTTGGGAAATGACATAGGTGGAAGTCATGGTAAACAGAAATACTGTCGCCACGAAACTTAATTACATTAAAAATTTTATTTTATTTGATGAACCGATAGCCTTTTAAAGGAACAGGACTCTTATTTTACTTGTACTTGATTGAACAAAAGACGTTGAAAAATTTGGTGCTGGATTGTGATTCCAATTCGTATCTCCTCTTCCGAGGATAGCAACGGTATAGTTCAATAATTTCGTTCCTTTTACCAAGACTGCAGTCTTCTCTAGGTCTCCTCCAAACGTAACTATGTGGATCCGAATCCTGATCCAGTACAAAAATATTCATTTCAAGCCCTATCACGTGCACACTGACCCGCTAGTGAAAATTACGTGCATTTTTAATGTCTGTTCATGTGTTGCCAACAATCGCAATATGTGTCGTTATTTCTGGTCAAACAGGCACACATATTACTGTTGGTAAGTAAGCAATTTATACTTAAGCTATATTCGTGGATGATAAAGAAGGACGGTAGGTGTGCGGTTCGATTGTCGCTCAGATTCAAACACCAAGCAGCTGGTAAGAAAAACCGATACGTAACATTTGATTTTACTTAGTTAACAATCCGATTACGTGTTAGGTTCGTATCTCCGTTACAGAACTTCACATCATGCGCTTCATCTTTAAATGCATGCATACTTTGTTACTTCTGAATGGAGGTATATTAGACATCTTTCGTGGTTAGTTAACATTGACGAAAGGGTCTTGATAAGAGTCCCGGTTTACTACAAAAACTGTCACCTTTTATTTCCAACTTTAGATTTGGTTACTGATATTGGGGAACATTTCGGTAGTTCATGACTCTTCATGGCTACTCAGCAATATGATATGTTTAGATTAGATTAGATTAGATTTGATTAGATTAATACTTGTTCCATACATCATGAATAAGACATTTCGTAATGATGTGGAACGTGTCGTTTTAATGAAAGATTTCTTTATATACCATGATTCAATTTCTTTACAATCATTTTTTACTCTCTTTCTCATTCTTTTTTACTTTTATCTGTCTCTCTCTCTCTCTCTCTCTCAGACACACACACACACATTATTTTCTTATTTTTATTTGTTTCTTGTGATCGACTATCGGTGAGGCACCAAAACGTCAGTTGGTTGGTTGTTTTGGGGAAGGAGACCAGACAGCGAGGTCAACGGTCTCATCGGATTAGGGAAGGACGGGGAAGTAGGTCGGCTGTGCCCTTTGAAAAAACGTCAGTGAATGAGATTTTTAGTTTTGAGTACACTTGCAAAAGAAATATAAAAACAACTATGAGAGTTACTGAATTGTGATGCTTAGTTTGCAGTCAGTTCTGAGTATTATTAGTAACTACGCTCCAGTCCCTAAACCCAGTTACAGAAATGCGAATCAGACGCATTACGTATTCCAGACCGTAGCATCCGCGTCTATGGGGTGCCAGCTATGGCTACTTCCCAGCCTGCTGTACGATCACATTGGTTCGTCTTCCTGCTGGTACTGTAACTGAGATTTGGCAACAAGGCAAGGTATGTTTGGCAACTCGATGATCGACGAGTTACTTCCTGGTGTGCACAGAATTAAGCCTCAAAGTTCTCTTGATTTTTCCTGTGATTTCCATTGAATAATCTGAGTTATTATCGCTTGAGGTGTAACAAAAGATTGTAAATTCACGGTTTTCAGCCCAGGAAAGTAGTTGCACGTGGAAATCGCAACGAATCTCGTCCTTTAAATAGCGTATTACGAGTTATAGCCACTACTTACCCGTAAGAGGAAGCCTCTTTGCTAGCTCTGTTGCAATGTGCTGACATGTGAAGAAGCATCTGTTATGGTTCATGGTTCCAGTCTCGCTGACTGCAACATTTCTATACCTTCTGTGAAAGAGGTAAAAGCAATCAGATCAAACATCGATAAGAAATTCGCAAGAAAATTGTTTCGGCTCATAGTGCAATGGTGAAAAACTTAAAATGCTGGACAGCAGGTAACGCCTCTTTCCGTTGCTGACAAGCAAATGTCGGGTTTCTAGGAATACATAACCTTGTTTAAGAAATGCCACATTTGAATACCTCTTGTGTATGACGCATCATACCAGTTAAATACAGACCCAATCGAAATCTAAGTGAGTAGTATTTTACTAATTCGTGCCAATAGAGGCATGCTTGTGTGCAGATACTCAGTTTTATTAAAACAGACTTTCGTCGTAAGATTATTGTGGGTAGTTTTACTTCATTTCTTATAATACAGTGCACAATTTTCGTAAGGTGTCTCTTGGTGTTCTTAAAACAATAGTAAATAAACATGGGAGAGAAATTAATCATAACGATATGTGGGAACTCTCTGGTGTTATCTATAATAGTCTGACAATGCACATGCAGTTTATTGATTACATGCATGTAGAAAATTTGTTCTGAGTTAAAGCTGTCAAACAAGGCTTGAAGAAGAAAGAAATGCCACTACCACACGACAGCTAATGTAGAAAATACTTTTCTGACCTATTTTGGCACGATGCACTCTCCCCATACATAATACAAAGGATCCGAAATGCATTTGCTGCCTGGCCGTCTATTAAACCCGAAAAGAACAAAATGTCGCAGAAGTTAGCCCTTTTTCCACATGCGACTATTTTGGGTTGAGAAGTGAAGGGAATTATGTTCAAAGTTCCATTAGATTGATAACTTCAGCAGACAGCAGAATTGCGTTTAAAAAAAAGTGGCAGTTAATATACTCGAACTCGCGACATGTTACCTACGGTGTGCGACGCTTGCCGTTACGCTGCTAGCTGACACATAACTACAGCGCCTCCAAAAGTCAGCAACAATTCCTCCAGAACTTCCGCATTCAACAGTGTTGTGAGATAATGCATATGGCTGGATCTAGACTTCTAAGAGGCAGACAGTTACAGCTTTTCTTTTTCACTGCAGGAAGTTCTCTACAAACAGATTGCGCAATAGAGTAGCTCAAGTGGAAAGAAACACTTCCTGTTTAAATTTCTGCACCCTACACTGTTGGCAGTCTGTGTAGGTGGCAGTTACGTGATTTTATTTTGGTGATTGCAAAATAGAATCGAATGTATGCACTGGGTAGCCAAGGAAGCTAGTTCATGGCGATTCGGTAAACCAAGTAAATGCTGCAAACCACTAAGGGAGCCTGTGTGTCAGAATTCTCATCCAGTGTGGCGTTACGATAGAAAAATGAGCTATGCAGAAGACGATCTGGCTGTCTATTGAATTGATGATAAGTTCATATACTTATGGTGTGGGTTCGTTTCCAACTTCCCTTTTGAAAGGGAGAGACAGATTCTATTCTCTTCTGGCTACGTCATGTGAAGAAGGTTTAATGGCATTGTGGTCTGAAATTCACATTAAACATGATATTCCTTCTCTACCAAGTAGACATTAGGCTGAACCACAATAAAGTCAGCAGTGGCGACATGTAGAAACTCTATCACCAGTAACCTTTCTTATACTAGTTGTTTATTTCTAGTGACGAAACAGTCGCTATGTAGGTTCACAGGACACTTATTCCACGTCGATGAAATTGGTTCTGAACTGGGAATGCAACTCAGACCGCCTTTAAGGCGGAATTTGATCCCTTCGTGACAATACAGCCCCACTACAATTTGTTGTTCGTTCAAAACTGCAGATTCCTCAACATCACCACATATTGCGTGTTAATGGGTTCGAATCCTAGCCCGGCACTTAAGTTTTCATTATGTATTATAAAGCTCTAGCATGAGGACACTTGTCTGCTGGTGGATAATAGTTTTGATTTTTAATGTATTTTCATTCGTTGTCAACACTAAATATATCTGACGTTTTTGACTCCCAGTCAGACACAGAACTATTTGCGAGATCACTGTTAAGTTGAAGGATGTTATTCCGAGCTGCTGGTGGAGAAAAATTCGGTAGCTGACGTCTCTTTGTGTGTAGTAAACAACGATATGAGTGGGGTTCGATTCCCAGTCAGCATTGAACTCTTCGTCATATTATTTCTAGTTCAAACATGCTCACATATCGCTGCTGGTGTAACAAACCCATATTTAACGTTCGTTATCTCTAGAATATAACACCGATAGGTGCCGTGTTGGAGTCCTGGGAAGGAAAAAAATTAATATTTCGTCTCGTCATTTCAGTTACAACATCTAGCTACTGCCGAGAAAATCCGATATGTCACAGTTGATTGTGCATCGATAACAATCCGATTAGGTTCTGGGTTCGAATCCCTGTCCAACAAAAAGCTTTACCTCACGGCATTTCAAGTAAGTTACTTGTGAAGAAGCAATATTTAATATCTCTCGTAGTTCGTTAACAGGGACAATAGATGCTGGGTAGCAATTCGCGTCCGTTAAAAATGTTTACGTTATGTAATTTAAAGTTGATATTTGCTAACTGATACTGTCTAAAATCGAGGCTTATCACTCTCTGCATACCTAGTCAGGAATGACTGTTAGTTTCCGTCAGTCACGAAATCTTTTCTTAGTCTGCATGTCCTGGGTTTGAATCCATATGCAGAACGAGACGGTTCGTCGTGTCATTTGAAGTTCATACATATTCTGAACTAGCTCCTCGTGAGTAACTTAAATTTTTACTGTCATTTTGTGTTAAATAATAAGTACGGTATGTTACTTTGAAGCGGAACTCATGGATATGACGAACTTAATAAGCGCATTATCTATCGGACGTAATAATGAGAGTCGTAACATTTCAGGTATGTCATTTATTGTAATAAATGTGAGCTTACAAGCCTTAAGGACAGTCTTATATGTGATAAGGTGTTCCCTGATATTTGTAGTATCGTGGAATTACTTTGAATCTTGAGTTATTGCGATACAGAGCAGTATTTCCTAGTGGTGAATTGTGGGAAACATTTTCTATAGTCAAACGACTGTACCGAGGAGCGATTAGAGGACCTGCTAGACAGCTGTGTTATGCGGGTTGCATGCGAATAAGGCGAAATGCAACTAAGGTCTTTCGGATTTTTTGAGCACGACTGTACATTCAGTGGTATATATGGATACTCTCGGATAAATGTGCTGCAAATAGCTGTTACTAAAGACATGTTGTTGTTGTTGTTGTGGCCTTCAGTACTGAGACTGGTTTGATGCAGCTCTCGATGCTACTCTATCCTGTGCAAGCTTCTTAATCTCCCAATACCTAATGCAACCTACATCCTTCTGAATCGGCTTTGTGTATCCATCCCTTGGTCTCCCTCTACGGTTTATACCCTCCACGCTGCCCTCCAATACAAAATTAGTGATCCCTTGATGTCTCATAACATGTCCTACTAACCGATCCCTTCTTCTAGTCAAGTTGTACCACAAACTACTCTTCTCCCCAATTCTATTCAATATCTCCTCATTAGTTACGTGATCTACCCATCTAATCTTCAGCATTCTTCTGTAGCACCACATTTCGAAAGCTTCTATTCTCTTCTTGTCCAAACTATTTATCGTCCATGTTTCACTTCCATTCATGGCTACACTCCATAGAAATACTTTCAGAAACTACTTCCTGACACTTAAATCTATACTCGATGTTAAGAAATTTCTCTTCTTCAGAAACGCTTTCCTTGCCATTGCTAGTCTACATTTTATATCCTCTCTACTTCGACCATCATCAGTTATTTTGCTCCCCAAATAACAAAACTCCTTTACTACTTTAAGTGTCTCATTTCCTGATCTAATTCCCTCAGCATCACCAAACTTAATTCGACTACATTCCATTATCCTCGTTTTGCTTTTGTTGATGTACATCTTATATCCTCGATTCCGTTCAACTTCTCTTCCAAGTCCTTTGCTGTCTCTGACAGAATTACAACGTCATTGGCAAACCTCAAAGTTTTTATTTCTTCTCCATGTATTTTAATACCTACCTCGAATTTTTCTTTTGTTTCCTTTACTGCTTGCTCAATATACAGATTGAATAACATCGGATAGAAGCTACAACCCTGTCTCACTCCCTTCCCAACCACTGCTTCCCTTTCATGTCCTTCGACTCTTATAACTGCCATCTGGTTTCTGCACAAATTGTAAATAGCCTTTCGCTCCCTGTATTTTACTCCTTCCACCTTCAGAATTTGAAAGAGAGTATTCCAGTCAACATTGTCAAAAGCTTTCTCTAAGTCTACAAATGCTATAAACGTAGGTTTGCCTTTTCTTAATATACACTCCTGGAAATGGAAAAAAGAACACATTGACACCGGTGTGTCAGACCCACCATACTTGCTCTGGACACTGCGAGAAGGCTGTACAAGCAATGATCACACGCACGGTACAGCGGATACACCAGGAAACGCGGTGTTGGCCGTCGAATGGCGTTAGCTGCGCAGCATTTGTGCACCGCCGCCGTCAGTGTCAGCCAGTTTGCCGTGGCATACGGATCTCCATCGCAGTCTTTAACACTGGTAGCATGCCGCGACAGCGTGGACGTGAACCGTATGTGCAGTTGACGGACTTTGAGCGAGGGCGTATAGTGGGCGTGCGGGAGGCCGGGTGGACGTACCGCCGAATTGCTCAACACGTGGGGCGCGAGGTCTCCACAGTACATCGATGTTGTCGCCAGTGGTCGGCGGAAGGTGCACGTGCCCGTCGACCTGGGACCGGACCGCAGCGACGCACGGATGCACGCCAAGACCGTAGGATCCTACGCAGTGCCGTAGGGGACCGCACCGCCACTTCCCAGCAAATTAGGGACACTGTTGCTGCTGGGGTACCGGCGAGGACCATTCGCAACCGTCTCCATGAAGCTGGGCTACGGTCCCGCACACCGTTAGGCCGTCTTACGCTCACGCCCCAACATCGTGCAGCCCGCCTCCAGTGGTGTCGCGACAGGCGTGAATGGAGGGACGAATGGAGACGTGTCGTCTTCAGCGATAAGAGTCGCTTCTGCCTTGGTGCCAATGATGGTCGTATGCGTGTTTGATGCCGTGCAGGTGAGCGCCACAATCAGGACTGCATACGACCGAGGCACACAGGGCCAACACCCGGCATCATGGTGTGGGGAGCGATCTCCTACACTGGCCGTACACCACTGGTGATCGTCGAGGAGACACTGAATAGTGCACGGTACATCCAAACCGTCATCGAACCCATCGTTCTACCATTCCTAGACCGGCAAGGGAACTTGCTGTTCCAACAGGACAATGCACGTCCGCATGTATCCCGTGCCACCCAACGTGCTCTAGAAGGTGTAAGTCAACTACCCTGGCCAGCAAGATCTCCGGATCTGTCCCCCATTGAGCATGTTTGGGACTGGATGAAGCGTCGTCTCACGCGGTCTGCACGTCCAGCACGAACGCTGGTCCAACTGAGGCGCCAGGTGGAAATGGCATGGCAAGCCGTTCCACAGGACTACATCCAGCATCTCTACGATCGTCTCCATGGGAGAATAGCAACCTGCATTGCTGCGAAAGGTGGATATACACTGTACTAGTGCCGACATTGTGCATGCTCTGTTGCCTGTGTCTATGTGCCTGTGGTTCTGTCAGTGTGATCATGTGATGTATCTGACCCCAGGAATGTGTCAATAAAGTTTCCCCTTCCTGGGACAATGAATTCACGGTGTTCTTATTTCAATTTCCAGGAGTGTATTTTGTAAGATAAGTCGTAGGGTCAGTATTACCTCACGCGTTCCAATATTTCTACGGGATCCAAACTGATCTTCCCCAAGGTCGGCCTCTACCAATTTCTCCATTGATCTGTAAAGAATTTGTATTAGTATTTTGCAGCTGTGGCTTATTAAACTGATAGTTCGGTATATTTCACATCTGTCAACACCTGTTTTCTTTGGGATTGGAATTATTATATTCTTCTTGAAGTCTGAGGGTATTTCGCCTGTCTCATACATCTTGCTCACCAGATGGTAGAGTTTTGTCAGGACTGGCCCTCCCAGGGCTATCAGTATTTGTAAAGGAATGTTGTCTACTCCCGGGGCCTTGTTTCGACTCAGGTCTTTCAGTGCTCTGTCAAACTCTTCACACAATATCATATGTCCCATTTCATCTTCGTCTACATCCTCTTCCATTTCTATAATATTGTCCTCAAGTACATCGCCCTTGTATAGACCCTCTGTATACTCCTTCCACCATTCTGCTTTCCCTTCTTTTCTTAGTAGTGGGTTTCCATCTGAGCTATTGATATTTATACAAGTGGTTCTCTTTTCTCCAAAGGTGTCTTTAATTTTCCTGTAGGCAGTATCCATCTTGCCGCTAGTAAGACAAGCCTCTACATCCTTACATTTGTCCTTTAGCCATCCCTGCTTAGCCATTTTGCACTTTCTGTCGATCTAATTTTTGAGACGTTTGTATTCCTTTTTGCCTGCATCTTTATATTTCCTCCTTTCATTAATTAAATTCAATATTTCTTCTGTTACCCAAGGATTTCTACTAGCCCTCGTCTTTTTACCTACTTGATCCTGTGCTGCCTTCACTACTTCTCCCTCAGAGCTACCCATTCATCTCCTACTGTATTTCTTCCCCCCATTCCTGTCAATTGTTCTCTTATGCTCTCCCTGAAACTCTGTACAACCTCTGGTTTAGTCAGCTTATCCAGGTCCCATCTCCTTAAATTCCCACCTTTTTGCAGCTTCTTCAGTTTTAATCTACAGTTCATAATCAATAGATTGTGTTCAGAGCCCACATCTGCCCCTGGAAATGTCTTACAATTTAAAACCTGGTTCCTAAATCTCTGTCTTACCATTATGTAATCTATCTGATACTTTCTAGTATCTCCAGGCTTCTTCCATTTATACAACCTTCTTTCATGATTCTTGAACCAAGTGTGAGCTATGATCAAGTTATGCTCTGTGCTTTCATTTCTTACCCTCAAATCATATTCACCTAGTACGTTTCCTTCTCTTCCTTACCCTACTGCCGAATTCCAGTCACCCATGGCTACTAAATTTTCGTCTCCCTTCACTATCTGACTAATTTCTTTTATCTCATCATACATTTCATCAATTTCTACGTTATCTGCAGAGCTAGTTGGCATATAAACTTGCACTACTCTAGTAGTCGTGGGCTTCGTGTCTGTCTTGGCCACAATAATGGGTTCACTATGCTGTTTGTAGTAGCTTACCGGCATTCCTATTTCTTTACTCATTATTAAGCCTACTCCTGCATTACCCCTATTTGGTTTTGTATTTATAAACCTCTATTCACCTGACCAGAAGTCTTGTTCCTCCCGCCATCGAACTTCACTAATTCCCACTATATCTAACTTTAATCTATCCATTTACGTTTTTAAATTTTCTAACCTACCTTCCCGATTAAGAGATCTGACATTCCACACTCCGATGCGTAGAACGCCAGTTTCCTTTCTCCTGATAACGACATTCTCTTGAGTAGTCCCCGCCTGGAGATCCGAATGGGGAACTATTTTACCTCCGGAATATTTTACCCAAGAGGACGCCATCATCATTTAACCATGTAGTAAAGCTGCATGCCCTCAGGAAAAATTACGACCGTAGTTTCCCCTTGCTTTCAGTCGTTCGCAGTACCAGCACAGCAAGGCCGTTTTGGTTAGTGTTACAAGGCCAGGTCAGTCAATCATCCAGACTGTTGCCCCTGCAACTACTGAAATGGCTGCTGCCTCTCTTTAGGAACCACACGTTTGTCTGGCCTCTCAACAGATACCCCTCCGTTGTGGTTGCACCTACTGTACGGCTATCTGCATCGCTGAGGCACGCGTGCCTCCCCACCAATGGCAAGGTCCATGGTTCATGGGGGGAGGACTAAAGACATAATAAATTAAAATGACGTACCTCATGCTGATATGTAAGATAAAAATTCTTTATGTACACTGTAGTGCATACAGAGTGAGGAAAATTTTTCATAATAACGTTATAAGTGTGCGGCGCTCAGGAGTCACAGATCGAAAGGTCGAGTACACATCTAACACCTCAAGAGATTCGTTAAGGATGTTAACCACTTTCCTAACTATGGGCTAGTGCAGAAGGAAGAAGAAGGAGACGAATGTATGTGGAGTACTTGTGCATGATTTTCCACTTTTGAAGCAGTATTGAAAGACAATGAGTGTATTGGTTGAGACGTAGGACGAGTTTGCCTTCCAAGGACGATTTGCGTGTTGTAGTTAATATTTGATGCCAGTAGTGAGATGCACTGAGCGCTGCACCAATGTGGATTGTTAGTGTAAAATACACCGGTAGTATGAGGGACCAAGCTGCTGTGTAATAACTTGCCACCTCAGGTAAAGGTACGTGAGTCCAAGAAACTGAAGACAAAAAACTTGTTCCACTATTTTGTATCTACTGTTCACAGGGGATGCAACCGTCGTCCGGTGGAAGCCCACCTTTGTGATGTTGAAAGAGTTGTACATCAATATGAATACCACCCTTGGATGCAAAGGTTTGGCGAGGAACACTATATGTGGAAAATGGAGGTAACTTGAGCTCACAAATACAGGTATGGTAACTACAATAAGGAAATATTTTGCAGTTGTAATGAATATCATGATAAAGCTTAATGCATTTTCATAGTATCAACGTTCTACCCATGTACCCTTGTGTGATGCAGAAAATTGGTACGAGATGCCGATTTAAGAGAATACTTTAGAGAGAGAGAGAGAGAGAGAGAGAGAGAGAGAGAGAGAGAGCGTAGGAGAGGGAGAGACAGAAAGTGGAAGGCCCATCATGACAAACAGGTAGTATGTAAATGCAAAATACTACCTCAGTGCTTAGCTGTATGGCGGGCCAGTAATTTATATATCTTGAATGCACAAAATACGTGCACGAAATTCCGTTTAGCATCCGTGGATACCTCAGAAAGCTCCTCTAATTTGTCATCTTTCTTCCAGTGAACCTCATCGGTAAAAGTTATAGTAGTTTAATTAATATAGAGCCAGTATTATATTTTGCTCGTTAAGTGTTTTCTTTCATTTTTTAAGAGGTCAGAAGGCTAAGTCTAGATGTTTCAATTTTAAAGGCCCTGAATTCCAGTCACGTTTGTAAAGTAATGGACACTTTACTTTGAATATGAGGCCAAGGGGCCATATTTGATAGTCGCATTAAACAAGATAATTGCATGTAATGGTTTTACGTAAATTTTATTTGTCGAATGTTCTCAAGTACTGCTGCTTCAGGGTTTTACAAGTAATATGAGGCACACAACCTGCACGCAAACACGAGGCAGATGTTCTGAACAGAGAAACACACACACCCACACACCCACACACACACACACACACACACATACATAAACATACACATCCACACACATACACACACACACACACACACACACACACACACACACACACACATATATATATATATATATGTGTGTGTGTGTGTGTGTGTGTGTGTGTGTGTGTGTGCGCACGCACTGGAGACCGGTAATGTGATTCGACCTTGACAGACTGACATACCATGGAGGCTGCACCCCACAGAGCGACCTGTGTCCAGTAAACACAGCCGTTCTCACCATAGCTGCCTGGAGAGAGCCACGTATCTTTCTGCTCATACCTGCTGCTACTTGAGGTAGCAGCTCACCCCTTTGTGACTGGATCCTTGACACGAATGCCAGCTCACTCCACTCAACTCGAGACCCCATTGCACCGCCGATGCTTATGGCTTGCTCGACCCATTTACGACAGTCTCGTGCCAACCATCTGTCAGACAACGAGGTTATGCTTCAGAGGTCGTCCAACCTATGGCTGTGGTTATAACTGATTGAATGATTTGCTATTGCTATATGATGACTGTGAATGGAGTAATTAATTGTAGATGGATTTGGGTATCTGTAGATTGTGGCCGGCCGGAGTGGCCGAGCGGTTCTAGGCGCTTCAGTCCGGAACCGTGCTGCTGCTACGGTCGCAGGTTCGAATCCTGCCTCGGGCATGGATGTGTGTGATGTCCTTGGGTTAGTTAGGTTTAAGTAGTTCTAAGTTCTAGGGGACTGATAACCTCAGATGTTAAGTCCCATAGTGCTCAGAGCCATTTGAACCGTTTTGTAGATTGTGACAAGAAGCCATCCATTTGTGTGAGGCCATCAACGCACTGCCTTCATTCATGAGTATTCTCAGAACGCTCAGATTCTGTGTAATGTTGTGCACCTGGTGTTCTTCTTCTTATTACATGCATCCTGAAATAAATGTACTGGTAGACCAGTACCTAAAAACGAATTTGAGGAGACTTGTGTGCGGTTGTTTAGATTCTTGTAGTTTACTTTGGAACCAGCTTTACCCTTATAATCCAAGGCATGATGTTCATAAGGCGATGTGTATGCGAAACGAATAGCAACGTGATGCCCACGTCCCAGTTAAAATGTCCTTGACGAACTTGTCTGCAGCTCATGGTGCGGTGGTTAGCGGTGCTGCCTCTGGATCACGGATTGGGGATTTTCTCTGCCTGGGGACTGGGTGTTTGTGTTGTCCTCATCATTTCATCGTTCGTGACAGTGGCTTATTTGGATTGTGTAGAAACTGGACTGTGTAAAAATTGGGAATTTGTAAGGGCGCTGATGACAGCGCAGCTGAGCACCCCACAAACCAAACATCAAAATCATCAGCACAATTTCATCAGCACCCATTTTATTCATAATGAGAAGGTGATGTTACACAGCAGTTTATCCTAAAAGCGTTTAATGTCATACGCGCATCCTCATGGTCAATGTAGTCGACCCATTAATGCTGCCTAATAACTGCAGATGATATTTAGTATTGCCAGTGACTGCACAGCTAATTTAACTCTTCTCTTACATTCCTTTTATAACAGTTAAGGCAGTCATCTTCTGCAGTCATGGCGAGCTTTTTTGTGGGTGGCTCACAATAAAGGAGATTACGTGAAGGATCAAGCAGAGTAATAAATTCGTTCAGTGCTGAAAACTACCCTTGAAAGCAGGTAAAGAATGCAGAATTCGCTTGGTCCCAACTCCCCTCGACGGGAGACGGAGGGGCGGCTATCTGCGTAAAAGACAGTATTGCTTGAGGCACTGGGAGGATGCCTTTCAGGAAAAATAGAAACCTAAGCCAGCTCTAGCTTTCTGAGAAGGTAGACCGTTAGTAGAACCGTTTGTCTCAGCAGACGTGCTAAGCAGGAATGTTAGTTTAAAACACTTGGAACCAATTTTCTGACTGGAGAGCACGTTCTTTCTCGTGTGTACCTACGTGTAAGTCTATCAATTCGTCAGCTTCAGAATCCTGTCATGGACTGGGAGAAGTTTTCTGTCTTCCTCCCCACACCTTGGAATTATTGATTAATGATAATAAAATCCGTAGGAGTACGAGTTTGTTTAACTTACGTACAAAACCATTACTGAGCGGAACCCGCAGCGTCCGCTGCAGTTTGCCAGCGATTTTCCTACACTTGCACAAACAAGCAAGTTACAGGTGGTTAAAATAGATCACACTTACTGCTAGCAGAATGAAGAATAAATACTTGTGGACAGGCGACTGGGAAGAAAATACTTGCTGCCAGATACCACTTGTGCCTATATGGATGTTTCCATTGTAGTTCCGAGTCCAGAGGTCAAGCCAGACTCAACTGTTACAACCGCCGCATGCTGCATTCATGCTGTATGAGAGTGGTAAGAAGGAGCTTTCAAAAGAATCACCAAGTTGATTGTATTTAACTTCCATGAGGGCCTAACTGCACAATTTTAACATTGATACGTGCATTTGCTTGTGTCACGCACTTTAATGATTCTGCTGATGTTCGTTCTTATTTTTCCGGTTTTCGTGGTTTTACTGACATCCTTCACTTGTCACTTTCCTCTTCATCTTTTCTCCTCATTGTAAATGTATTGGTGCAAATAATTGTCTATTTTACACCAGGAATGAGTTTATTTTTATTATTTGTTAACGTTAATCTGTCTGATACTAAAATGTAGACTTTCACGGCCGGAAATATCATGTCCATTATAATTATCCGGGCTGTTATGCCGTGGTCGGTTGATGAATTTTGTCTCAATTCCCAATTGAGACAAAATTCATCAACCGACCACGGCATAACAGCCCGGATAATTATAATGGACATGTTAATCTGTCTGTTATATTATTAACAATTTAACAAATGGAAAAGTGGATGAGTGTTGTATAAACCTCAGGTCACGCAGTCAAGTTTTCATATATTTCTGGGGTATCATCTAATGCACAACCCATTTATATTATTTTATCCGTATTTTCAGAAAATGAGGATATTTATTTAGTGTAATTTTATTCACCTGCTCTGAGGGGCAAGGGTTGGTTGGTGGGAGTATATATTACCTTTATCGCACAAAAGTATTTAATAATGTTACCCAAGGATACAAAGGAAATCTGTGTCATGTACACATATAACGATAAAGCTGTCATCAATCTGAAAAGTGGTTCGAACTCCATAGTAATTTTCTAGCCGTGGTCCCGTTGCTTTCTGCGACTTCTCAACTCATTTATCCAGTCCGTTATGAGCGGCCCTGCAGTTTAACAGGGAATAGTAGTCATAATAAGACTTCGCATTACTAACATTAACAAATCATTGTCGAACGTGAAAGAAAAGTTACGGGTAAAAAAAGTATTTGGACCAATCCCGGATTGGTACTGGGACCGTTGTGATTTGTAATCTCACACTTACCCACTGTACCGCCGAGCAAATTGAAAATCATAGTATTTACACATTTATTAGTTATTGAAACAGACCGTCGCACATTAATGAAGTTAAAAACTCTTGCGAATTTTTCAGAATCAAATATTGAAGGTATTTTATGATGAGACTTCTGTGCAGGCAATTGATAGTAGAACGTCTACTTTGAAAGGATAAACTGGAGATAGGACGATAAGCTCAGGGTCGCAATGGTGAAGCAGCAGGAGAATTTGGGCTTGACAAGCCGTAACATTTTGCTATATACCACTGTGGTAGGCAAGTAGGCTTCTCTGTTCTTATCCAATTACAGTTACTTCTTGCATCAGCTCAGGGAACTACAGTTTTTAATAATTTCTTAGTCTGAAAGGTTCAAAATTCGTCGTTACGTGATGAAGCAGTAATTCTACTGATGTTGGGTAAATGCGACTAATGATCGAAGATTCACATTTTAGATGTTCTCTAGAAAGGGGCCTTACGTTAAGGTATTTCCACCTTCCTTTACTTAACTGAATTCGCTTTGGAGTTAATAACCTCTGCACACAGTGTTTCAGATGAAAACACATTCCTTTTTTTTCGTTGGCTTTTCAGGATTACTTCGTAATATTTGCCCGGCGTCTCATTGCAGTTGGAAAGCTCTACACATCTATGTACATATTGTCTGCATTTAGCAGTTGCATAGCATTTGCTGCAGCAGTCGACGCCCTCACTAGTTCACATATCCCTGTTAAGTGTTTAGGACTGCTGTGGCAGTGGTGCTGCGTTACATAAGCTGGAAGAGAGGACAAAATTAGCTTAACAGCGTGTCGACACCTCTCTCATCTAATTCCTCTCCCACTGCCAGGCGTCGACGGAAGGTCGTATTGGCAATTGGTTCCCGTTGTTCGTAGTAGATAGTCAAATGAGTTACTACAAAGAGCGGAAAACTGTCACAACACGACCCACCATTTGAAATGACTGATCTTTCCTACGAGTGTATTTGTTACATCTCTTAGTTTCTGGCGGTTGCTATTGCTATTGGTATTGGTTGCTATTGGTCTGCCAACACACAGGCGGTTAATCCTGGTTGTGGAATGAGGCTGGAATTGCCGCCCGATGATGTTCCATACTGCTCGCCTGGAGACAGATCTGGTGATCGAGCAGGCCAAAGCAACATGTCGACATTTTTTAGAGCACTTTGCGTTACAGAGCGTTATTTTGTTGGATAACACAGGCCGGAGTGCTGTTCATGACTGGCGTACAGTACAGGTTTGCCGTCAAGGTTCATCCGATGACCACAAGAGTGTTGGTGCTCTCATACGAAATCGCACCCCAGACCGCAATATCGCAGAAGGAACATCCAGCTTTTCGTACCCCTACTACACTGCCTCATTCTTACTGGTTGTAGAGCTGATAAATGTCTCTTGACTAACATCAACTCACCCCGTTCAGTCTCAAAGGTAACTATCGCTCACTAAATTTTCAGTGTGTATTTAAAACTAACGTGATTTGCGTTCTCATAGTGGCGCTGCTGGGTTGTTTCAGCTTTTTTCCGTCAGTGTATGCGGAATAAAAGTACCTATTGCTCATGTGATCCGTCTCAGTGACAAATGTTCCATTTTCATGACGGAGAGATTCAGCCAAAGATATAGGAAGTTAATACACCAGAAAATGTGTTTGTGGTATTACACAAACGGACATAGAAAAATGGTGACTGATCACTGCGCTGAGAGAATTAATTTTTGAGCGTATGAAAACATTTAAACGTATTACGTGACTGAGTGATCGAGGACACGAGCGTGCGACGTCGCTTCGAAGCGATGCTATAATCTGAAAAGCTGCAACATATATTTACCGCATTCAAGGTTTTATTTCAGTGGTCGTTTGACCATTTCTGTCGTCGTTCCTATAAAATTTTGTGCTCTGTTGCCTCTATGTTGGTCATACGGTATGCTAACAACAATGCTATGTCACCTAAACCGTCGAGGACCGTTGCCTAGCAATTGCTTCCGTATTCTCTCGAGTACTATAAGTGCCTATCCGAATTCGCTGTTTGAGTTATTGAGTGAAAGAAGCTTCAGCTTTGATTCAAGTGCTGTAGAGTGAATTTTGTGTTTCGAGAACAACAATCGAAATATTTTAAAGTTCAACAGCTTCAGAACCGAGGGGCATTGTAGCTGCAAGAGGTATGAGCTATTCGCATATCTGTCAATTATTTATTCACCTTTCGGAATCATGTGTAGTTAGAATATCGTAGAAGCTTTTAATTGTCTGTGTACTTAGTGGAGAAATACTAGCAGGTTGAAGCATGTGGTAGAGTGTGATGTGATTACAGAACCTGGTGTTACTAACAGTATATCACGTGAAACACCATTTTGATTCAATTTTTCATGGAGATTCAAATATTAAGTGCTTGCTTTTTCAGGCGGATTTCTATGCTTTCTATTTGGCGTAGTTCATGCACTTTAATTTTGTGTTCTCAAACTAATTTCTTACCACCCGTTTGCTGTGACCCATGACTTCCTATGCGACGTCATTCCTTTGTGTTGAACTGGTTGTAGGTGGACTGTTATTAAAAGTTAACCTGTGGTTGTGTTACTTACCAGGGTAATCTGTGATGTCTGTAAACTATGCTGTTATTCCAAATATGTCACGACATACGAGGGTTTGGTTTGGGTGGAACCTGAGACCACAGATTAAACTGCCGTGGAGAAGCCAGTAACGATTATATTTTTATTCTGTTTTCTGACAAATATTTGTCTGTTTCTTTGTGCATATCGCACGATTTCCCAGGGTGAGGGTGCGCAGGACCTTCAGAGCATAAGATAAATTTTTGTGAGTAAAACGATTAGTGATTATGATTAACATTTGATTCTTATATTTATTTGGCTGTCATTTTAATGTGGGAAGTTCGTCGAGAGTGAGATTAGCCCTAATGAAATTGCATTGCTAGTGGTAATGTTATTGATAATTTTTTAATTTACAAATATTTGGCCGTTTTTCGAATGTGACTCTGCGCTTATGAAATCCACTGTTCCTAAAGAGGCATATTTACCAGTCGGTCACTCTCGCGTTGCATTATTTTTTTAATTTTTTTTGTGGTTCGTAGTATTTGTTTAGCTGAATTGGATCGAGGTTTTGGTATTTATTGGTGAATTATTTGTTTTCGATTTTTTAGCTGTTTATTTCCGTTTGTAGTGTGATTCCAATATTTAGGACTTCTTTTCTTTCGCTTTATCCAAAAGGAATTTGTGTATATAATTTTTCGATTGACTTGATGTTATTTGGGTGTTGTTTTGTATCTCTGTTTTCGGTTTAGGAATGGAGTTCACACGTAATATGATGATAGCTGTCCATGTGTATGTCTTTTTCTTTTGTTCGTTTTATTCGGGAGAAATTCATGCGCGTCATCCTTGCATAATGAGATTCGTTTGTGAGTGTGTGTTTATGTGTGTGTGTGTGTTTGGAGGGGGGGGGTCTTGTTCCTATATACTGCTATACCATCCTTGTGTCATTTTTTTATATTTTTAGATTTATCGCGGAAAAGTTCCTATGCGATATTTTTCGATTACGTCGTTTTACGGAGCTGTGTGTGATATCGCTGTTTTCCTTTGAGCTACAGCTCAAGCGGAGAGTTCGATTCCAGTTCTGCCATTTTTGCAGTTTTTCTGTTTATGTTAGAGACATTTGTAGGGGATCGGTTATCGCTGTCTGTTAGAGCTATATAGGCACAGCGTAAGCAGAGATTAGGCTTGTTTTTTGATGTTTTCATTTGCGTCATTCCGGAGGAATGTGTGTGTGAGCTATTTTCCAATTATGTTGTTTTGTGGAGGTATCTAGTACCACTGTCTTCATTTCATCTGTATTGGTCAAGCGAATTATCCGAATTCAATTGTGTGATTACTATATATTTTCGTTCGGTTTATTCTCAAATGTTTTTGGGCTTAGCAACCTTTTTAGTATGTCCCCATCCACAACTCTCCTATTCCTGCGATTGTCTCGATAATTTCATTTCATATGGTGATTCAAATAGTTCCCATGGTTTTTTATTTGTGCGTTATACAATACACAACGGTATATTTTAACAGAAACAATCCATTTCGGTCTAGTACCAGACCATCATCGTGTCCAAAAACCGTCTCAGCTATCCGTCTGAGTAGATGGAATCTCAGTTTCAGATGTACATTGTTCCGTCAGTGATACTAGCTGTACATACTTAACATTACGTCCATTTAACCTCGACAACGTTTTTTCCCAATGTTCCATAATATATAGATAATATCAATGATGGAGCTTTGTACATCTGCTATCTGCTGTTCCAATTAAACAAACGCATAAGAGAGATGGTTTTTGGACCCGATGATTTTCTGTAATAAAATATGCCGTTACAGCTGTGTACTGCATATGGCACTTCTTAGCATTCATTAAAGCTGTGCAGCACCACCTACACAAAAAGCTTTATGTTCGTTTTTGATTGTAATGGTCTATATTGCTGTCGCCGTCTTGAAGAATGTCATCGGGCTCTTATTAAATGTTATCTGTGGCTGTCGTAGTATCTCGTGTAAACTATCCACTTTATTCCAAATATGAGTCGTGGGCCAGAGCAGACGGATAGAATTGTAGCATGCTCTATTCCTTTCAGGTGCTGAGATTCACAACGCCAACGATGTTAGCGATCTTTCTCACCTGTCGATTACACATACATAGCGTCTGTAGTCATAACAGGGTCATGCTGCTGGAATTTTCTTCCATCTGTGAAAACGAACACATTTTGGAAACTGATGCCAACTGTTTTGTGTCGTACTGAGCTGACCTTCCACCGTAACAAAGGAGTATAACTCTCTTATTGATTAAAGAAATTGAATTAAGAGCTTTGAGTATTTTTAATTGGTAAATTCTTTGTGAGTTTATTAGTTATTCGGGCGTTTTCATCCTTTAGACACTGCAGTATGTCTTTCAATAGCAAGATATGATTATTTCGTCTGACACATTTTTAAATTACTAAAAATTTTACTGTAGTGGTTGTTTACCTATTGATCACAGGGTATGCAAACAACAATGCTATGTCATCTAAACCGTCGAGGACCGTTGCCTAGCAATTACTTCCATATTCTCTCCAGTACTAGAAGTGCCTATACGAATTCGTTCTGTGAGTTATTCAGTAAAAGAAGCTTCAGGTTTGATTCAAGTGTTGTAGCGTCGAAGTTTGTGTTTCAAGAACAACTAAGGAAACTCTTTAAAGTTCTTGCGGAGCATTAGAAGCTTTGAAGTAAGCTAACGCACAGCGTCGCAGGCGAGGTGCTTTGTACCCGCAAGAGGTATGAGCCATTCACTTAAATGTATCCTGTTTATTTACCACAAAAAGCCATCTGCAGTTAGAATATCGTACAAGCATTTAAATAACTGCGAATTCAGTGGAGAAGCATTGGCAAGTTGAAGTTTTACGACGGACCGTGTTATGATTTCGGAACGCGTAATTAGTACAGTGTAACATGTGAAAGACCACTTTGTCTTAATTTTTCATACAGGTTCATAAGTTAAGTGCCTGACATGTAGAGACGAACCACTTTACTGAGTTCTGACGAAGTTCACTAACGTTTGTCATACCTTCACAGATTAATCACTTAGTTTCACAATGATAAGTGTCACTAACCTCCTTGCTTCTCAATTGTACATACATGTTGGCTCTGATCATTGCACAGTCGTGCCGCTGGAACTTTCTTCCGTCTGTGAAGAAGAAGACGCTTTGGAAACTGATGGCAGCTGTGTAGAGTAACAATTAATCGAGCTGGCTCTGCAACAAAAGAGTTTTCGTCTCCTGTTGCTTCAGGAAATTGAATTAATATCTTGGAATATAGTTAGCAGTTAAATCCATTGGGAGTTGATTAGCTATTCAGGTTTTTTCATTAGGTACTGCTGGATACCTCCCAGTCGCAAAATACCATTATTTTGTGGTACATAACAATGATTTATTTAAAATTTACCCATTCATATCGACGTTGCTAAACAGTGTAGAGCTCTGCAGCTACTGGCGTTACTGTATATTATAACGTTGTTCACACGATATGCTAACACCGACGCTATGTTACCTAAACCGCAGAGAACCGTTGCCTAGCAATTACTTGCGTATTCACCCGACCACTTGAAATAACGATAAGAATTCGTCGTGTGAGTTACTGATTTAAAAAGGCTCCACTTTTGATTCATATATTGTATTGTTACACTTTGTGTTTCGAATTTAAATAACGCAACATTTTAAAGTTGCTGAGTACTTCTAGAAGCTTTGAACGAAGCGAACGTCCAGCTTCAGCAGGGAGGTGCAATATATCCGGGAGAGGTATGAACTACTGACTGAAGTGTCTTCTGTTTACTTACCGTATAGAATCAGATGCAGTTTCAATATCGTATAAGCTTATAAATGACTGGATGTGTAGCGCCGAAGTACTGGAACACTGGAACGCTACGACCTAGTGTGATGTGATTTCGCTGTATGTAAAATGAAAAAAAAAAAAAAAAAACAGTTCCATTCACATTCCAGTACATTGTTCAATAAGTCATGCAGCTACAAAGGTTACGAGAGAGCGTGACTTATAGGGACAGATCACTTTGCTGAGGTTTCCACAATTTTAGTTGCTGGAATCGTCTATTCTTTAACTTATTATTTAATTTCACAACGAGAGCGGCGTCACTTATCTCTGTCACCAAATCTGTTACATTCCTTCTGTGAAGAAGAAGGCAATAAGTAAACAACTTCCAGTTGCGTGCAGTCATAATGAGTTGACATGGCACCATATCAAAAGTATTTTCTGTTTCTGTTACTCAAAGAAATTAAATCAATACCTTTGAACATCATTAAATGTTAATTCCGTTGAGAGTTTATAAGGTGTACTGGCGTTTTCTTTATTCAAATGTCGCTTGTTAAATTTCAATCGTAAATATGGGTTGTTACGTCGTATGTGTTGTTGAGTAGTTCACATGGCGCTGAGGAGTGATTCTAGGTTTAGTGTTGAACTTCGGTTGTTGATGACTGCCAAAAGAAGGGAAGGCGCAGCCCGGTGAGAATACGCTGACTCAGAAACGGGTATTTGTAAAAATCGTAATCTCGTCAGATTTGGGATTTAAACCACCACACTGTTGCATACATTATTTACCAGTAACTCCATATCACCAACAAGATGTTCCCTTAAGTACTCACTAATTAAACTACCGATCCTGCCTCACGGTGCCATATTGAACGAACGGATTGTAGTAACCAAATCGCGGCCTAATGTCCGTCCAAATTCGAAGTTTAAACAACTATACGTGGTGTATATCTGAAACTAGTGTAGCGATGCACTGTCTTGCTAGTAGTACTGTCTGTGTGTCTAATAGTGATAGCCTTAAATAACTGCTATCGAAACAAAATTATTCAGTGCAGAATAAATGTGCCTCGTAATGAACACACCTTTGTCAGCGAAGAACTAGTGTTATTTTAATTCATATGTTAGGAGTAAGTAAAAGGGGATTAAAATAATGAATTCCTCACCAGTCATAAATGGATAATATTTTTCATGTAAATCAATGATATTTAATCGATCTGGGTGTTACGGATACTATATAACACTGACAGCTCTTATTATTACAGAAGTAAAATTTAAAGACATGACATCACGGTCTCAAGTTTTTCCTTGCGACACACTTGTGAGACACGGTGGACACGGTATGGTCGTATATAACCTGCTGCCCGTTATCGTTGCTGCAATGTTCTGAAGCATCAAGGCGTTTTTCTCCCGGTGTGTGGAAGGGGAGAAAGACGAAGGTCTGCGACTGGACAAGACCTTGGTCGCTGCTCAAGGTAGCTTTGAGGTGAGCCACGTCACGTTGTATTACTGATATCATAATAAGTAAAGCACTAAAGTTTTAGAGCTACTTCATTGTCGGTAGGTTGGTGAAAAGGTATTACAGAGTGTCACTATTTACTGTAAATGAATCTGCGGGTTCGCTATAAACATCCCATGTGACAGTTCATTATGAATAATACATCTAGGACAGGAACCTCTACTAGACTGTTGACTACGACGATTGTGTGCTGGTTTCTGTGCAAGAAAGCAGTACGTTTATGGGAAGAATGAAATTCAATCAACTAAAATAGTTAAAATTCAACGAAGAATTAAAATGTAGAAAATCTCTAAAAACATTACTTACACACACACACACACACACACACACACACACACACATACATATACACACACACTCACACATAATTACAAAAATTATATTTATTACCATTTTGATACCTGATAATAAAAGTGATTGCGACGGTACTGAGCGACCACCACGTCACACTCAACAGATAGGCTTCACTGGCTGTAGATATGGAGGGGTCATTGTCAGTATTCGTGACCGTACCTAAAATACAGCCACATATGAACGTCACTGGCGAATGGATGGATTTCTTCATCACTGGAGGGAAACGGAATTTGCTGGTCACTCAGCAACACACCAAAGCCTTCAGCCTCGTCTCCAGAGATAGTAAATTTTTTAAAATTTACCGTATCTCTACTTCAAGTAAAATAAATGGCTGGTCTCCTCTTAAATTCACTTCAGCCTTCTGATCAAAAGATAACGTGCACACAAGATATGGCGTATAAGAATATTTACGCCACAGCCATTACAGATATTTCTGTCTTCTCACCTGACTATGAAGACATTAGTTAGAAATGAGCCTTTAGTTGGAAATGTAGCCTATTCAGATAGGAGTCAGGGTAACTTCAGTGTGTGAAAGTGATATATATAAGGTCGGACTTGGTCTGATGATTGGACAGTCACGTCTATTCCATCAGTCGTATGTCTTTCTCACCTGCAGGATAATGGCACGTTGTCTCGATGGGTTGGTTGCTCACAGGCCCCCTTGGCTGCATGATATGCTTGCTCTTTTCCCCACATCCCACAGGCTCATGCTTCTCTCCTCCATGATACTAGCATATTATATCCCCACTTCTGGCATTAGGTAAGACGAAGTTGATAGTCTAACTTGTTGCAACAACTATAGTGACGGCCATTAAAATTAACACTGACCAACCGGGAAGTTGTGTCTGGCATTAGTCAAGAATTCCTAGACTATGATGCTGATACGAAGGTGCTTGAGAATGGAAAAGACCCTAATAAATTGTAGACAACATTCCTTATAAGAGCAGAGCTTCACATAAAATCCGTCCAAGACAAGTGACTGCCTGAAGACAACATTGCAAACCATCTGGTTACTCTACGAGTTACCTGCTAACTGTAGTTAATACCTGATGACCAGAGGAAATGTATTTCTGAATTTAAGACTCTGAAGGCTAATGTTGTTTTCGGAGGAGTCAGAGAATAGAGAAACTGGAACTGTCGGTAATAATTGTCACAGTCCCACTTAATTCCTTTCCTGAGAAAGAACACACCAGAACAGAGAATAAATAAAAAGGTCAATGGCGACGCTGTACCTTGAGTAGTTCCTCTGTAGCTCCCTGTCGTTCCAGCTTAACAGTTCGCCCATTGCACAATGGTAGCTATTACAGCCAAACAATGTATACTCACTATCGCTATCTACAGGTCTATACATTCTTAGTAAGTGCTACACTTCGTAACACCTGTACATGTTTGAGGTATCGCTATATCTGATTTATAAAAGCATTCTTTATGATAAAACTAGTACGTTCTTTTCTCACAGGAGCGTCAGTTTACACTAGATGTGTTCTTTCACGAGCTGCTGCAGAAACGGCTGCACCAAGAAGAAGAAATCAGTGCTGCTCCGGTGAGTGTAAATTAGATTTGTATACGAAATAATAGCGTTTGGTTCCGAAGTGTATTTATCGTTTCCTGTTCATATGATCACTCACTCACGAACGTGATACTAGTTAATACTCTGCTTCCGGGTATTTTGCCGAGTTGTTTGTATTTTGTGCACAATTCTTCGATGAGCGTCCCAGACGTCTTTCTCGGGCGCAGCGAGTTTTGCTGTTACGTGCACTCACTGCCTGCAAGCCAACCAGGCCGGAAACGCCACACGACATGAAGAAGACGGCTCCATCAGTCGTTGAAATATTGTGCACAAAATAGAGATAAAAACACAGCAAAATTCACGGAAGTATATCATTAATCAATCGCGCCTAAAAAACCTTAGATATCACGGAATATTAGTTATGTGTCAGAATTACTATTTGCTGAGATGTGGGGACAGTGACGTTACTTCGGTATTAAAGTGGATCACTGTATGCATCAACGTAAGGATACGCCTGTGCCCTTCACTGCCAGGGCTTCATCCTCCCTCCATTTTAACTCTTCCCCGCACTTTCTTTGCTGTTTATTCGCATTGATGTTCGTCTCTTCCCTATGTATCTTTCTCTAGCCTTGTGGTTTTAGGCTGGAGATTGTAGTGTGTTTCAGAGTGACTGGCTCATCCTTTTTTATTCTTGCAATCAGCCAGCCCACTCGATCTGCTGTATTTTTTAATACTTTCTACTGCATTTGTTTCATTTAGTGCACGTTTTCCCCCTTTAGCTTGCTTCTTCCGTTTTCTCTTTGAGTTATGTTTCCAGTTACTTTTACGACTCTTTTACTTTGCCTGATTCTTTTGCGGAATGGTTTTAATCTGAGACCCTTTTGAGTAAGGAAATGGGGACTGATGACCATGTAGTTTAGTCTTTTTAACTGTCCAAACCAACCAAGAAACCAGTAGCTGAAGGTTGCGTAATTCGCGATGAATATAACACTTTGTTACACTCGGACATATTAGCAAATAGCATAAACTCTGTATTATTACACACTTTGGACATCATAAAACTAAAGACGTCTTTTCCAACAGGACCGTCAATTTACACTTGACGAGTTTTTTATCCAGCTGCTGCAGAAACGGCTGGAGGACGAAGAAGAAATCCGTGTTGCTCCGGTGAGTATAAATTATTTCAGTATAGGGAATAATGGCATCAGATTTCAACGTGTACTATTCACTTTATGTTCAGATCAATACTCTCTTACGAAGGTGACAGTAGTTAGTGCCCTGCTACGGGTCTTTTGCCGAGTTGTTAGGATTTGTGCAAAATGCTTCGATGACCGTGACGAGTGAAGCGAGCTTTGCCGTTATGCGCACTAGATCCCTGGACTCCATCTAGTCAGGGAATGTCTTAGGCCACGGCTCGGTGGGTCGTTGAAATATTTTCCAATCAACAGGAGCAACAACTCGGCATAACTCCCAGAAGTACTTCAATAACCAATCGGGCAAACAAAAAACTCTTACATCATGAGACATCAGTATTTGTTTAGTATTATTAGTTGGTCAGGCATGGACTGAGTAGTGATAATACTTGAATATTAAAATTGATCATTGTATAAATATTATCAATAAACGTAGCTAGCAAAATTATTGATAAATGTAGCACTTCGTATAAAGCGGCCATGTTAGAATCTAGCACATGTTCTGTATTACTCCACATGTTGGATATCAGAAAAGTAATCAGTTCTTTTCCAACAGGAGCGTCAGTTTACGCTTGACGAGTTTTTTGAGAAGCTACTGCAGAGACGTCTGCAGTGAGAAGAGGAAAGCCACACTGCTACGGCGAGTGAATCTTCGATCTGCAGATTTTAGTTTCTAAGTGTATTTCTGGTTTTATGGCCACATCGTAACTCCCTTCAGAACTGTAACCTGCGTTTGCGTTATTTTTCCGACTCTACAATTGTACGTTTTTAATATCACTGACATGGTGTCAGCTTAGGTACAGAGACAAGCCTACAAAATGCAAAATTCTATGTTCGAACCGTAAATTCTGTTTTACTGAGCTGTGGGTGGTTATCACGATGCTTGCAATACTATTCTTCTATAACGGTTTTGAATTGTGAGCGGCTATGCAGCCTTTTTCGGCAGTCTATTATTTCGCCCTACTATTGCTAGGTTCTACGTAATCTTAAGAATAAACGGTGTAATATGCTTTCCTACCCATTCACAGTATGGAGAGAGTTTCAGAAAAAACTCTTATCTCCTCCCGTCCACGGAAGAGTTATCAAGTTTTCAGTATAGTTCCACGTTGATCAACGTATGGTGGTCTTTTGGTTATGTTCTATTACACTGCATCAATGTTTACTTTTCTGTCGTATAATTATGCATCACACCCTCGGAATTTTCAATTCAGCATTTTGGGAACTTGTTTTAAGAAACTATACGTTTCTGGCATAAGTGCATATACCAATAGTCTCAGTTGCGTTGGTTGCTTTATGCGTAGAACGTAGTTAGTCTAATGGTCAGTGTAAAGGCAGAAATATTCTCATACTTGTGAAAGACACCTGCTATCATGATACAATGATCATAAGGAACTGTACTCAGGGAATAGGATAGAGTCAAAGGTCCATGCTGGTGGTTCTCCCATTTAAATTCTTATTTATAATATTTAGCAATCTTGAGTTGATGAGTATGGGAGACAGTAACATCCCTTCACTATATTGGTATCTGGGACAATTTATAAAATATATTGTCATTGCACTCATTTACTACACTTGTGCGAATAGTTATAAACTAGTAACCCCATTTCGTGTCTATTATACAGTCTCAACAATATGGATTCAGAAATCTACCCTATATTAGCCTCGGGTCCTACAATAATTTTGCAATTTTCCTTACATATATCAACCCACCACGATGTGTTCACGTTTTTAAGTCTGAAATTTGAATTTATCGACAGGTCACCCCGGTGGCCTCCCTGCCAACCCACGGAGGCCCAACACTCCACACCATGCAGCTCTTCATAGGCACCAAATCTTATGCTACCTGCTGGGGGCGCCGTCGCCAACTCGGCGCCTGGAGAAGAGTCACTCCTGTGGCCTCCCCGCCAACCCACGGAGACCCAACACTCCACACCATGCAGCTCTTCATAGCCACCAAATCTTATGCTACCTGCTGGGGGCGCCGTCGCCAACTCGGCGCCTGGAGAAGAGTCACTCCAGTGGCCTCCCCGCCAACCAATGGAGGCTCAACTTATTCCCTATCCTATTCCCTGAGTACAGTTCCTTATGATCATTGTATCATGATGGCAGGTGCCTTTCACAAGTATGAGAATATTTCTGCCTTTACACTGACCATTAGACTAACTCCACACCATGCAGCTCTTCATAGCCACCAAATCTTATGCTACCTGCTGGGGGCGCCGTCGCTAACTCGGCGCCTGGAGAAGAGTCACTCCAGTGGCCTCCCCGCCAACCAACGGAGGTTCAACACTCCACACCATGCAGCTCCCCATAGCCACCAAATCTTATGCTGCCTGCTGGGAGCGCCGTCGTCAACTCAGCGCCTGGAGAAGAGTCACTCCTGTGGCCTCCCCGCCAACCAACGGAGTCTCAACACTCCACACCATGCAGTTCTTCATAGCCACCAAATCTTATGCTGCCTGCTGGGGGCGCCGTCGTCAACTCGGCACCTGGAGAAGACTCACTCCAGTGGCCTCCCCGTCAACCAACAGAGGCTCAACACTCCACACCATGCAATTCTTCATAGCCACCACATCTTATGCTGCCTGCTGGGAGCGCCGTCGTCAACTCGGCGCCTGGTGAAAAGTCACTCCAGTGGCCTCCCCGCCAACCAACGGAGGCTCAAAACTCCACACCATGAAGCTCTTCATAGCCACCAAATCTTATGCTGCCTGCTGGGGGCGCCGTCGTCAACTCAGCACCTGGAGAAGAGTCACTCCTGTGGCCTCCCCGCCAACCAACAGAGTCTCAACACTCCACATCATGCAGTTCTTCATAGCCACCAAATCTTATGCTGCCTGCTGGGGGCACCGTTGTCAACTCGGTGCCTGGAGAAAAGTCACTCCAGTGGCCTCCCCACTAACCAACGGACGCTCAACTCTCCACACCATGCAGTTCTTCAAGGCCACCGAATCTTATGCTGCCTGCTGGGAGCGCCATCGTCAACTCAGCACCTGGAGGAAAGTCACTCCTGTGGCCTCTCCGCCAACCAACGCAGGCTCAACACTCCACACCATGCAGCTCTTCATAGCCACCAAATCTTATGCTGCCTGCTGGGAGCACCGTCGTCAACTCGGCGCCTGGAGAAGAGTCATACCAGTGGCCTCCCCGCCAACCAACGGAGGCTCAACACTCCATACCATGCAGCTCTTCATAGCCACAAAATCTTATGCTGCCTGCTGGGAGCGCCGTCGTCAACTCAGCGCCTGGAGAAGAGTCACTCCTGTGGCCTCCCCGCCAACCAACGGAGTCTCAATACTCCACACCATGCAATTCTTCATAGCCACCAAATCTTATGCTGCCTGCTGGGGGCGACGTCGTCAACTCGGCGCCTGGAGAAGAGTCACTCCAGTGGCCTCCCCGCCAACCAACCGACGCTCAACACTCCACACCATGCAGCTCTTCATAGCCACAAAATCTTATGCTGCCTGCTGGGAGCGCCATCGTCAACTCAGCACCTGGAGGAAAGTCACTCCTGTGGCCTCTCCGCCAACCAACGGAGTCTCAACACTCCACACCATGCAGCTCTTCATAGCCACCAAATCTTATGCTGCCTGCTGGGGGCGTCGTCGTGAACTCGGCGCCTGGAGAAGTGTCACTCCTGTGACCTCCCCGCCAACCAACGGAGGCTCAACACTCCACACCATGCAGCTCTTCATAGCCACCAAATCTTATGCTGCCTGCTGGGAGCGCGGTCGTCAACTCGGCGCCTGGAGAAGAGCACACCAGTGGCCTCCCCGCCAACCAACGGAGGGTCAACACTCCATACCATGCAGCTATTCATAGCCACCAAATCTTATGCTGCCTGGGGAACGCCATCATCAACTCAGCGCCTGGAGAAGTGTCACTCCTGTGGCCTCCCCGCCAACCAATGGAGTCTCAACACTCCAAACCATGCAGTTCTTCATAGCCACAAAATCTTATGGTGCCCGCTGGGGGCGCCGTCGTCAACTCGGCGCCTGGAGAAGAGTCACTCCAGTGGCCTCCCCGCCAACCAACAGAGGCTCAACACTCCACACCATGCAGCTCTTCATAACCACCAAATCTTATGCTACCTGCTGGGGGCGCCGTCGCCAACTCGGCGCCTGGGGAAGAGTCACTCCAGTGGCCTCCTTGCCAACCAATGGAGGCTCAACACTCCACACCATGAAGCTCTTCATAGCCATCAAACCTTATGCTGCCTGCTGGGAGCGATGTCGTCAACTCAGCACCTGGAGAAGAGTCACTCCTGTGTCCTTCCCGCCAACCAACAGAGTCTCAACACTCCACACCATGCAGTTCTTCATAGCCACCAAATCTTATGCTGCCTGCTGGGGGCGACGTCGTCAACTCGGCGCCTGGAGAAGAGTCACTCCAGTGGCCTCCCCGCCAACCAACGGACGCTCAACACTCCACACCATGCAGTTCTTCATAGCCACCAAATCTTATGCTACCTGCTGGGAGCGCCATCGTCAACTCAGCACCTGGAGGAAAGTCACTCCTGTGGCCTCTCCGCCAACCAATGGAGTCTCAACACTCCACACCATGCAGCTCTTCATAGCCACCAAATCTTATGCTGCCTGCTGGGAGCGTCGTCGTCAACTCGGCGCCTGGAGAAGTGTCACTCCTGTGGCCTCCCCGCCAACCAACGGAGGCTCAACACTCCACACCATGCAGCTCTTCATAGCCACCAAATCTTATGCTGCCTGCTGAGAGCGCCGTCGTCAACTCGGCGCCTGGAGAAGAGTCACTCCAGTGGCCTCCCCGCCAACCAACAGAGGCTTAACACTCCACACCATGCAGCTCTTCATAGCCACCAAATCTTATGCTACCTGCTGGGGGCGCCGTCGCCAACTCGGCGCCTGGAGAAGAGTCACTCCAGTGGCCTCCTTGCCAACCAACGGAGGCTCAACACTCCACACCATGAAGCTCTTCATAGCCACCAAATCTTATGCTGGCTGCTGGGGGCGCCGTCGTTAACTCTGCGAGTGGAGAAGGTCGTCTGGCTGCTGAACTATTCGACCACGATGCCGTGGACAATTCCACTTGATACCAAAGTTGCCAATTCAATAACACTTCAGCTTAATGGGATAATATAGTCTCGTTATTTATTTTAAATTTAGTGATGTGGCATTATGGTAACACACGGGCCTCTCATTTTGACTGACAGTGGTAGAAGTCAATAATTCGTCCATCAACATCGATGGTTTCGGTGGTTTCTTTAAGCAGATTAAGGAAACCGCAAGAATGTTTCCCTTGTAATTCGACTCGTAGGATTTTCTCCACAATATGTTCAAATGTGTGTGAAATCTTATGGGCCTTAACTAGTGAGGTCATCAGTCCCTAAGCTTAGACACTACTTAACCTAAATTATCCTAAGGTCAAACTCACACACCCATGCCCGAGGGAGGACTCGAACCTCCGCCGGGACCAGCCGAATCCACAATACGAGCTTCGTTTGTTATTACCTCATCTTCGATGGACTTTAGGTCGGAATAATTTTTACATTTTCCTTTATTGAGTAAGAGATTCATTTGAGCAATATATTTTTAACAAAAGCTATTGTAATGTTGGTGCACTGGTACAAGCATATAGAACCCACAGAACTTGCCTTTCAAAATTTGCTAAGTAAGTTCATCAGCAAATTCATTCAAACTAATAACACTTAAAAGAGTAATGTATCTAAAAGATCTCTGCATCTAGTAATAATAAGTCAGTGCCTGTCATCCCGACGGTTACTTATTAACTCAGTGCTCCACATGTAATATATCCCTAAACTATGCAGAAACTACACCATAATCAACATTTGACGTCGTCAGTATACACTGTTATCGGCACTCGGTTAGTTTGTTTTCATTAATGACCCCACAGTCGTTCCTGCAATACCATATGGGTGCGAAGTAGAAGGTACGTTGACACACCAAGCAACTACGAAACATAAGCTAAAGCACTCGTAGTGTAATCTAACTGATACTGCATTTCATTGTACTCCATCGTGCGAACAATAATTGGTTAACACAGTGATGCAACTAGAAGCAAGTAAACGAAGCGTTTGTACTACGAACGCGTGGCTCGGCCGTAAGACCTATACACAATTCACAGACCGTGCGTGACCATTACCGCTTATAGCGCGGACGTCGCTTCTTATTACGTACCCGTTGTGATTTCTAATACTCTACCTTTCACTTTGCGCACTGTAGTAGTGTGAGAGAAGGAACGTCTGTAGCAGCAGACTCATTTTTACTTTTTCTTTCCATTTCCCAAATATCAAATGAGGTGGGGAAATGAATATGCAATCGATCTGCGCAAGCTCAGTGAATAAATGGATCAATGTTAATCACAAGGGAGTTGCACGTTCGATATATTAACATTGACCAACGTACCTTTTCCCATATTCTAATCAAAAAGTATTGATCAAAACACTTCATTCCATGATCCAAAAGAAAAACAGAAAAGAAACAAAAACATTGATCCACACAGTTCCTCCAATGACTTAATTAAAAAACATTGATCCACTTACTGAGTGTGCTCACACAGATTGATTGCGTAGCAATAGGAAGTACAGAAATATTTTACTAAATTTTCTTGTATATCATGAGTTGTGACGCTGTCCTTGGTTTGCAGATACTAGCACAGTTTCAATAGCTGGGACTGAAATAAGGAGCAAATAAATCTACAATCTACTTTTAGGGCAACGTTTCGCCCTTTCTTCCAAAGTATTACTTCGAAACACGTTGTCTGCGTGCTGGTCTCTCATTGGCTGTGTAACATGAACATTTTTTTTTTTTTTTTTTTTTTTTTTTTTTTTTTTTTTTTTTTTTTTTTTTTACATTTAACCACATTCGAAACCCACCGCCTTGATAACTATGGTGGGTTGTTAGCTTACTGACTTCAGTATGTCTGCAGCAAGTCATGGTCTCTTAGCCGTTGCAGATGCTCACAAATGGTTTGTTTGCGAGTAGCTGCACCGTTCCCGTCCCTAGCCACGTGGAGGCGGACCAGATCTGAGCTATCACATGCTGCATGCGTGGTTTGCTATTTCACTTACAAAGTGTTATCATGTTAATAATATTTAGTATAAGAAAATAAAACTGAATAAAATATAACGAAAATATGAACATATTGATTTATGAGAAGCAAGTATACAATATAGAACTACGTAGGATATAAAGGAAATATGAACATTGTGATTTACAAAAGACAAGGAAAAAGAGAAGCACTATTACTTTACACAAATAGAATAGGGAAAATATTTACATCTATGAGAGTTGCTTATAGGAGTTGCTTTGAAATTGTAGCTTGGAAGCTTGGTTAAGAACAGAAAAGCACTATTACTTTACACAATTAGAATAAGGAAAATATTTACATCTATGAGAGTTGCTTATAGGAGTTGCTTTGAGATTGTAGCTTAGAAGCTTGATTAAAAACAGGTACACTTTCCTAATACAGACTACATTGTCTACTTCAGCAAGGGGCAGAGGCACTACAGTATTACGATTTGTCTACATACACCCTTGTCTCATTATATACTGTTTTAGAACATTTAATGTAATACTTAATAATGTACTCATACTGGTATTAATCAAGGCCTGTCACACTCTCTTACGACTAATAAAACTGATAACATGTTAACATATATATTTTGAGATTGGTTATTGCAGCTAGCTTCAAACAGTTACTAATATTTACACAAATTTACTGATAGTCATACAATTGGTCTTCTAAAGGGTCCTGGCCCCATCTAGTTAAGAACTGCATTACAAAGATATAAAACATTTTTATAGATATAATACATAAAGGGGGGAATGTGGCTCTAGGTGGTGCAAGTATATGTAAGATATAAACATAAAGGTTCTAAGCAGTACACTTATATACAACACCATACAATTGGTCTTCTAAAGGGTCCTGGCACCATCTAGTTAAAACTGCATTAAAAAGATATAATACATTTTAATAGATATAATACATAAAGGGGGGAATGTGGCTCTAGGTATTGAAAGTACACGTAAGATATAAACATAAAGGTTCTAAGCAGTACACTTATATACAACACCCATAACAGCTGGCACAGGCCCTTCAAAAGTAACTACTTTGGAAATTATAGTTCCTGTTCTGGGCATTACAGAATTAAACAAATTTACTGATATTTATACAATCTGCCTTCTGTAGGGTCCTGCCACCGTCTAGTTCAAATTGCATTTAAAAGATGTTAAAAAAAGAAATTAATGATACACAAACATAAAAGGCTATCTGCAGTACAATTGTGTTTAATGCCCATCACAGCAGGCACAGGCCCTTCAAGCACAGCTACTTTATGATATAGTATAATTACTTAATTACTAAGGGAGTAGTGGGTTGTTACGACTTCAGACATTTCCAGATCTCTGTTTTGAGTCTGATTCAGTCCTTTCTAGTGTGGAGTTTTCCTATAGCTGACGAACCTTCATAATTAGTGCCAGGCTAGATGCTTCAATTTAGTCTCATTCTAGGTCCATTTCACTTTGTGTATCACTTTCAGAATTAGTATCAGTACTTGTTTCTGTAGTGTAATTTAGGCCTTGTGTACAATGATATCTCTGTCTCCTACCATTGGGATTCTGCCTTCTAAAAAGGTCATACATTTCTGTAGAGACCTTGTCTGTTATGTGACATTCCCGCTGTCCCTATACATCGGGCCTAGTAGACGTGCTTTGAGTGCTCTCCGGCTGTAAACACTTCGAGCCGCAGTGAAATGCGGTAAACCACGCAGGCACTAGAAGGAAGACTGTAACACTGCTGTCCGTCATTCAACGTCACCTCAACAGGAAGCTGAATCCTTCCGATCCTTCCGAACACCTGGTGCGACTCTTCATGTGTGAAAAATGTGCCTCCAGATGTGAGGGATGTGTATCTTCGCAACTGTAGCAAGAAGCGATTAAATGTTGCAATAGGGCCTCTACAAAAGTAAGTGAAACTTATTAAGTAACACTAACGATCTGCGAGTGAACTTCAGAAGTGGTTTAGTATTGTTGTTTGACATAAATGTGGTACCTTAATCCTGAGTGATGGTTTAATGGGAACCTAGCTAACACTTTGTGCACTAGAAACAGGCCCATTTGGACAACTTTTAAGTAGTACTAACGAAAGTGATATCAATTTCTACAGAGAATAACTGTAACACTCCAAGCTATTCCTGTGAAATAAGAAAACCAGGAAGAAGGGTTTCTAACTATAAACTATCAATACTCAAAGTAAACACAAATAAAAACATAATACAGTTTGTTTTTCATAGTAACTGTTGTTTTGTTTCCTGTGGAGATTTTGAGATTACGAAATGGACAATATGTAATTGAAAAACTTCTCTTAATGTTCCAAGATCTTTTATATATCTGAGAACAGCAGTAATTAAATTCTGCCTTTGGTCAACTGTTGTGCATTTATGGTAATTAAAACTTAGTTGTTGATGGTAAACATTTTTCTATAAAGTGGTCAGATTGTACACGACGGCCGCTGTTAGTTATTTATCACATAATAGCTGGTTGCTAGTGCACGTAGTTACACGATTGGTTGTCGTGCTGCGCTGTAGTTAGCACATTGCCTTCTCCAACCTACGTAAATAAGACATACTACGACCAATACACTTTTCTTTTGGATAGATGTGAGATTACTAATAAGCTAACTCATAACTATTAATTCTATAACTTGCACAGTATGCTATTTCTGTCGTATATTGCTTAGCACTTTGGGAGGTATTCACATAATTTTCTTTTTTTTTTAAAAACCCCTGCCTGTCTGAAATACTCGGACACTGGAGAGAACCAGTTGGGCAGAGCTGGCTTCCGCTAAGGCTCGTGGTGATTGTACACCTGGTACAAATATCACCATTGCGTCTAACAGCAGGCGAAGTAGTGATGGAACACCTGTGGCCAGAAACACAGGCGCCATAAGGCGGACATATCCCATTGAATCAATTCCGCAAAGATCTGAAATGGAATCGCGGATGATACAGGCGGTTGACGAGATCTTAGCTGACTTTCAGCAAGAACTAAAGCAGAAAAAAGTGTCATCCACAGTCACATCGCAAGTAAGGGATAAGATCTGGACGTTAGCGCTAGGGCAAGTCAAGCTGCATGGTCAAAATGAGGAGCTCCGATCCGAAAACGCAGAACTTCGTAAAGAACTCGCGGCGGCTGCACCTCCCGATTCGTTAGAGCATATACAAAAACTAGAAGCGGAAATTATGGAGCTCAAGTTAGAAAATCAGAAACTTAAAAATGAAAGTAAATCCTTTCCATTGTCCTTTGCGGCTGTAACTGCCACAAGCACAAGACCATCAAACAGGGTACAGGAGCATATACAGCAGGCAAAATTCAAACAGTCAAGTACTCTCTTCTTTAAATCAGAAACAAATCAGGATGCCAGGGCCATACGTGAGGTAATCACCCAGAGTGTAAACCCCAAGCAAGACAAGCTTAAAATTAAGGCAATACGATCCACAGCAAATACAGTAATAATAGAAACCGAAACACAACAGGACAAACAAAAGCTAATAGAAAAAACGGCACACCTACAAAACATTAGATGTGAGGAACCTAGGAAATTCAGACCTCTCCTTGCAGTTTACAGAGTAGGAACATCCCTTACAGATGAAGAGTTCCTAGAGGAGCTGTATGAAATAAATCTCAGTGAGCATATAAACAAGGAGGAGTTCCAAAATGAGGTTAAAATTAAATTTAAAAAGGGTGTAAGGGGAAGACGAACTGTCAATAATATTCTTGAAGTAACACCAAGGGTTAGACTACTTCTCTTGCAAAAAGAAAGAGTCTACATACAGTTTGAGTCACTTCACATTGAAGATTACGTAGCTGTCCAAAAATTCTCCAAATGCTGGGGTCTTGGGCACTCACCGAGGTACTGTGAAAAACCCATAGTATGTGGCAAATGTGCAAAAACAGGCCATAAACAACTTGAGTGCCAAGAGGAGACTACAGTGGGATGTATACCATGTATGTACAGAAACAGGGTATGTAATAAAGGGGGGGGGGCCCTGAGTGTCCGACATATAGACAGCTATATGAAAGGCAGATTGAGCGTACAGAATATGAAACCGTTAACAACGTACAATAACCAAGAAGGAAGCTACAGTAACCACACCAAAATAACTCCCCGAAAAGGACATGTCAGAATTTATAAACTTACTGATGCAGAGTCGGACAATAGTAGTTGGCTCAAACATAAAACATTAAATAACGGGTTAGGGTTTCTACAGCGAAGCTCAGACCCAATGTGGTGCATTGTAATAAACAACAAATTTCACGCCAGCAGACCTCTATGTGTCCACAGACGAGTTTCCCACTACCTGCACATAATCTCTATGGATCTGGCTAGAATACATGGACGAGTATCCCTCGACCCTAAACAGCTTGTGAGTTTTCTTCTCTGGAAAATCCGCCTTGAAGGTGATCCAACTGAATTGTATGAGGAGTTCCACAGTTAGTATGGAACTAGGCAGGTTCTTGGGAGAAGTAAAAGCAGATGTCCTCTGTGTTCAGGAACCTCTCCTACGTGGCGGCAAGATCCCAGAGCTACCCTCTAATTACATAACAGTTGCTGGCACGTCTGGCGCGAAGTCGGCCACAATAGTAGTAAATAAAAGTATTGCAGTCACAAAGATCGCTCAGTTATGTTCTGAGCATGTGGCCACCGCCGAAATAGCCATAGGACGAGATATATGGATAATATCCTCAATTTACGCTCAATTTTCCTACGATATCCAACCTTTTGTTGATAAAATAAGGGACATAGCTCAATTCTCAAAAGACAAAAAACTTTTAATTGTGGCAGATATAAATGCAAAGTCGACGTTGTGGCATTCGAGCAGAACGGATGAGAGGGGACAAACAGTGACAGATGTGATTAATGAATGCAACCTATTCGTCTTAAATAAAGCAGGACAACCACCAACTTTTCGTGGACATGCCGGAGGTGAAACCAATATTGACATCTCACTAGCGAACACCAAGTCTATACCACTCATCAATACCTGGGAGGTTATGGATCGAGCCACATGTAGTGACCATAATCCCATTATCATTGAGATAAACCGTCCTATGTCCATACAAAATAGGGACGCTCAACATCAGCGTTTATTGATGAGTAAGGCAAATTGGCCAAAACTCAGGGATGTGGTCACGGCAGCATCTTTGTCAACCGTCAATGGCAGCATAGACTACAGGACGCACGTTCTAACTAGTGTCCTACAGAAGGCGCAGCGTGCAAGTATCCCCACGGTACATGATAAGGGTGGAAAGCAGCTGCCATGGTCAGCGGAACTAACCAGACTGCGTAGAGAATCTAGAGTAAAACGTAAACACTACCAGACCGCGAAAACGGCGCCGGAGAGACAAATAAGGCTTCAACTCTATAGAAATGCAAGACATAAGTATAAAGAGGAATTACACAAAACCAGGATCAATCATTGGACAAACTTTGTTAAAACAGAATTACAAAAAGATATATGGGGGCAGCCGTATAAACTTAAGTCAGAACGCCTAAGGACACCGACTGTACTCTCGACACTAAAACAATCTGATGGCACCATGACGGAGGGATGGCGGAGCTCGGCTGAGTATCTTTTAAGCAGACTGCTGCCAGATGACGACCACACACAAGATGATCAGTGTCACATAGATCTCAGACGTAAAATGAAGGAAACTTACATAAGTGACAGAATTACCCTGCCATTTTCACAAGAAGAAGTCGCAATAGCAATCAAAAAACTTAAGAGTGGTAAAGCACCTGGCCCAGATAAAATCTTTCCAGAAACAATAAAACAGGCAGTTATCCAAATTACGCCATTTCTCACAAAATTGTTTAATGATGCTTTAAGCACAGGTAGAATCCCACATTTGTGGAAAACAGCTGAGGCGGTCATTATTAAAAAGTCCGAGGACAAGGACCCGACGGATCCTAAAACATACCGTCCTATATGTTTATTAAACACACTGGCAAAGGTGCAGGAAAGGCTATTGTGTGATAGGCTACAGTCTCAAAGACGTCTTACCGGCCTTACACCCTTCCAGTATGGCTTCAGAGAGGAGAAGTGCATAGACGATGCTATCAATCAAGCACTACAGACTACAAACAGCACTCTTGACAAGTACGTGATGGCTATACTTATTGATGTGGCTGGAGCCTTTGACAATCTATGGTGGCCATCACTGTTTGCTCGCCTCAGAGAGATCCAGTTACCTACATCTTTATATAACAGTCTACTAGACTACTGTCGTAACAGAGTAGTGGAGTGGAGAGGAGGCACAAGAAAAGTAGTGAGACGTATTAGTAAAGGCTGCCCACAAGGCTCGATATGTGGCCCGATTTTTTGGGACATCGTCTTTGAGCCCCTCTTGGATATTATGGCCCAAGATCACCGTGTAAGAGGGGTGGTGGCTTATGCTGACGATCTTCTACTTCTGACGTCGGCGAACTCACGAGCCGCACTGGAACAGAACGGCACGCAACTCCTCATGAAAATCGACGGTTGGTGTAAGAAAAACAGACTTCATATTGCTGCAAATAAAACAGTTTACATATTACTCAAAGGAGTACTGCAGAGAAATCCGATTCTGAAACTAAACGATGTTAACATACAGAGAAAACAAGTTACGCGCTACCTCGGCCTACACTTAGATGAGAAGCAAAATTTCAGCGAACACATGAAACTAACAATAGATAAAGCCAGTAAAATCATGCACAAGCTCGCCAGATTAAACTCGACGCAGTACAGACTGCCACTAAAGCTACTACGGACATATCACATAGCAATCTTTGAGGCCATAGCATGTTTTGCAGCAAGTACCTGGGCACACCGATTATTGTTGCAAACCAATAAAACTCTAATTAGAAGAGGACAGAGAAGTATGCTACTGAGAATGACTGGCGCTTTCAGCACGACATCTGCGGAAGCCCTGTGCGTGGTCATGGGAATCTACCCCATTGATATCACAATAAAATATAGGGCTGCCTCCTATTGGCTTCAAAAACAAAGAGGAGATAAGGTGCGGGAGATAACTGGGGAAGAGATCAGGGACAGACTGGGACTCAAAAAATGGCGTAATGCAACATGGCAAAGGGAATGGGACTCTTCAGATAAGGGGCGTCGCGTCTATTCCTTTTTTCCAGATATTGAGGAGAGGCTGAGACTAACACATGTGGACCCAAGCCGTGGGATGGCCCACTTTTTAACGGGTCATGGGCCATATCCAGTACATTTAACACGTGTTGGATTAGCCGAGAGTGACATGTGTGTCTGTGGGGACCTGGGGACCCCTGAACATGTCGCACTTACGTGTAACACCCTTACGCATGTACGGCAAGTGCTAGATGACACACATATAAAACAACAAATACGTAACCAAGACTCATGGAACAGCTGACATACCTTCTTTTACTCTCATAGTACATCACGGCAAACACTGGCAGCATTACTGCTTGAAACACGTAAGTATGACACTGGCCACCAGTACAAAGAGCAGAAAGTGATAACAACACAGAAAGCCAAAAATTGATCCCAATACATACGGCCAAAAGTCGCTGAAATTGACAGACTGCGGTAACAAGAACAACATTTGGGATTACCGCACGTTCCGATTCCACACGTCTATGTTGACCTATGACGTTACATCTAGCGTACTTCAAGATTACTACCACAAGATAGACCATTTTGGTCGCAAACGAACATAAAAATGATGCGAAGTATTTCAGTCACTTAGTGATATGAAGCTAATGAGGCAAGCATGGGAATTAGGGAGTTCTAAAAACACTACAATAAGACTAACATCACTCCAAGAGAGTCACATAATCGAAAAATAAGTCTCAAGAATTCTTCCAGAATAAACCCAACCAAAAAGAATAAGAAACACACAACGGGAATAGAATGTATTTCTAGACCTATGTAGCTCAAACGAAGACAGTGATACAAACCCTCCCCACCCCCACCCCACTCCAAAGAAGGAAATACATTATGATCAGGATTGGAAATTTCACCTTACATTCATAGCCGAAACGAAGACAGTGATGCAGATAATCCCCCACCAACAAAGCTAATAAGGATAACGAAATTCACTATATCTATACAGTGCCAATGAAGACATCGGTTCCATAACTCCCTTCCCCCCCCCCCCCCCCCCCACCACCGCCAGTCCCCCAAATAAAACTAACCAAACATAAATCTAAGAATCTCATTTCAAAGAAATATCCTTTCCATAAGCAAACTACGATCTCGCACTAAAAAAAAAAAAAAAATACCAATCATAGTCCAGTACTGCTCTGTATTCACTTGTCACTTGGTATTAGTATGTTTACTTCTGAAAGTCCTGTGTCGTATTTTGATATTCTTAACACGTTCTAACCATTATTTAAGTAATGACAAATGTTAAGTTGTCGGTTTAACCACTTTAAACCTTATCCGTGAAGATGGTCGATGACTGAAGCCAGTCGAGATATATGGGTTTAAAATAAAAGCATCTGATGATCAAAGATTTTATACATTACTTGACGGCCGTCGATGATCACATTCCAAAAATGTTTAATCAAGGTGGCCACACAAACCAAACAGCAAAGAACAAATTATTTAAACACAACTCCAAGGCAAAACTCCACACAAACACACAAATTTCACTCTAGAATACCAAACTATAAACTAAAAGCAACAGTTCAAAAACCAGAAACATTCAGAGAACCAGTAACTACTAAAAACTTGTTCTCATTCAACTGCACCTTTACTATAAACCGAATCACAAACCTGAACGTCCGCCACAAAGATGCAGCAACCGCCTACAACACGTCTCTTACAAAAATAATCTATTTCGGATGTGCCGCGTCTGCACGAAGTCACATTCGAAAAGACAATTTAAGAATCGAGATTATAAATATGATCACTACTTGTTTCTCTCGTTACAATCTTAGCTGTGTTCCTAGGTTCGTGCCTAACATCTCCATCGACAAACGTGTCAAACCCAAAAAAGAAATAAATATATGTGGGAAGAATGGTAAAAAACATCACAAATCGTTTCTCTCGCAACAATTTAAGCCCTGTCCTTCGTTTCCTGCCTAGCCTTACCCTCGGAACTCGTGCCACATATGGAAAGAAACAGCCAGACATTTGGGGATTGGCGCATGGTCTGATTCCACCAATCGGCATTGATCCACGACTTCTTCTTTCGAATAAACAGCATATACAGTTTACACCAGTCACTAAGGCCAAAACGCTCACATCCTTCGCATCCTAAACTCAAGACGTCACACAGAACGTCACTGGTCAAAGCAATGGACAAAACGCGGTATCGAAAACATGGCTTCACTAACACAGCGCAATTTCAGAGAGCAAAATCAATTAGAGGTGAGTTGTACGCCATAATCTGGACTTGGAAATTACTTTATTCTATTGCTCTTTACCGTCTTATCAGCTGTGCAACACAGGTAAGTCTGGTACCCCCTTATAGATCACTTTCAGTTATTAATATCACGTGTTTTACACTTACTTTGAAATAGTCACTTATTACTTAGAATTAAATTTCTGCAGACTTACGCATTTAGTAATCATTGAAATATTACCTTTCCTTGTTTGAGTGGTATTACGATCAATGTTCATTAAATAAATTGAGAAGCATAAATTCAGACAGGAAGATGCTTTTACAAGTAATTCCAAGTACACATATGTTATTAATCATTGCTTACTCTCGTTACTAAGACAATAATAATATGATCAAAGATAATGTTTAAGCTCTGGGTGATTGGGAGTGTAAGCAGAGTCACAGTCGAACATATACTGTCGCGACACTCCACCTCTCTTCTGTTGCCCACCGCGATTGCAGCGCGCCAAACGGCCAGGAAGTTATACCGTAGATTTCGCCGAGATTTTGTAAAAGCGAAAGTTAATCTTAACTGTTTATATTGGTCTGTAGAATGGTTTTTACAAACAAAAGCTTCTGCACCGCAATAAACTGCAGCGACAAGAAGAAGACCTAGATATTTACTTGATAATGTGGTGTTCCTTAAGAACCGAAAGTGCTAGTAAACAGCAGCAGATCTGACCTTTTGCAGAAAGGCGTCGTATATTTGCTCAAAAACGTAAGTTTTCTTCGCTACACTTCCAGTCAAATCAGTGAATATGGAACGAAGGAAACCAGTATGGAATGCAATACCTACATTATTTTATGTAGCGGACAAGCTAACACAACTGTAGCTGGAGAAAAAACCCACACGGATGTGATAATAAAAGAAAAATTAGCAATAAAACTATTTCCCAACACAGAAGAAACCAATTCCATAATTGTTGGTGCATCTGAGCCACCAATGGCAAGAATTATCAACACATCCGCCTTTGCAACTTAAGTAATTACATTTAGAAAGATATTATGTGTTAAAAAAGTCGATGAAGTGTAAGACCGTGCAAAACATTAGGTTCCATAAAAAGTTGTTACGTGTCAAGGAAAGTGTCTGGCATATTACGAACAGACAAAAAAATATTATTCTCGTGCATGAAATGTGTGTTTCTATGGTCTTGTTTTCAGTGGAGTAAGCTAAAATTATACACATATTCGAAAGTATTTCTTTATAATTATGTTGTAGCTTATGTCACTGAATCAAGGAGATTCGATCGTTTTTACGTGTATCTCATGATCATAATAATTTAATAATTATTTACCTAATTAACCAGAAAAATGATTAAAAACGAACTATAATTTTACCGCTGCTTTGTTTCCTCTTGGGGCGCTAGAGTTGCACAAACTTTCAGATGGTAACGATTTGTTCAGTAGTGAGTGTCGTGACTGTATATATTAGACTGTGGTAGAGTGAAGCGTAAACTCATTATTTTCTGTTAACTGAAGTTGTGGATTCAGACACCAGAATTTGCAGCGCTCTCTATGAATGCAATTCATATTACAAGCATGACATAAGCTGGCACTACTAGCACGCCTAAACAAAACAAAGCATCGCTCCGCACACGTATGTCATCCGCCACACCAGTACATCGAGCGACCCGACGGCCGATATCGAAGTCTCAAGCTGAGACATTTACTATGCTCTCGTATTACCTGAATCCTATCTTTTCTACGCAAATCGTTCTACTAGTCAAGTTAAAGCGAAAATTCTGTAGCTCAGCACCGCAATGACTTTGATGACTGCTGAGTGCCGACGGAAGTTTTTGTCCTGAAACAACCCCTATTGTTTGCAGTTCACGCACTTTTTACTTTCAAACCGCTCAAAGACGGATATCTCTCTTGCTTTTGATTGTTTGAAGATAAAGGGAAGCATGTGATGAGAACGACGTGTCCCGGTGAGTTTTGGGGCATGCCTTACGGTCAAGCGTTGCGTCCATCTTGTGCATGAGGAACCCCTTCTATAGAAATCAGTATGGATTCCGCAAACATAGATGTAGTGACATTCGTCTCGCTATGATAGTCCGCGAGATCCAGAACGCCGAAGAAGGTGGTGCCCAGGTGAACGCCATGTTCCTCACCTTCGATACAGCCCAGCACTGTACTTTACTGAAGAAAGTAGAGCTTGTCCAGCAGTGGATCAGAAGTCTGGCTGCAGCACGTGCTAGCAGATATAGGTCCAAACGTATAGTTTAAGGTCCAAGGGAGCTGTACAGGGCCGTTACTGTTTACAGTATTCAGGGAGTAACGGGTGTAAGTCCACATATTTCTGTTGGTGACTGTGGACGGAGTCTGAAAGGCATTGCATCAGTAAATACATCATTTGCAGACTGGTAACTATAGTTTATAATAGAAAAAGCCCAGATCGCTCGATGTGAAATAGTTTATTTCATCACCAGACTCTACAATAAGTAGCTGTCGTCCTGAGATTCTCAGATCTCCCACAAATATGGTTATACATGATTCAGACGACGTTCTGAGAAGACGCTCAATTACAATAACAGTTCTGCATTTGTTTGTAAAATACATAAAGCAAATCGGTATATAGCTTTATTATTATATCTGGAGAAATTTCGCAGTATATCGATGACACGATTTGTAATTATGTTTCTGGGAGATCTGAGGATCGGAGGATGACGGCATCTGGCGTTAGGAACTTGCTTATTACGAGTAATAACAGTGATGCTGTAACTGTTGGTTGGTAATATTTACTGACAAAACGCAACCTAACGCTAGATAGCGTACTTACGGCTATCCTGTGTGGCCTTTTTTTAGTAAGACTTTAAAAGAGAGAGAGATTATTAATTGATCACCGATGCGTCGGTTCTCTATTGTGTTCAGGAGACGTACGGATTGATTACGCGAATAACTGATCTTTTGACCCGGATTGCCTTCACGCAATCAGAATCTTCGATGAAAATACCTAAGTGACCTATCGGAATATAAAGATGGAAATGAAAGCAAATTAGTGGAATTTCGTAAGACAAAGAATAACAGATTGGAAGTTGAACACATTAGTGGTCTCTTTCGCGTTTTTTGTCGTAAATATATCTATACTCTTTTCTATTTATTTTGGTTTTTTTTGTTATTGCTCGCGTAATAATGCATATACGAAAAGAGCCGCGAAATACCTTTTAGTAATGCTGTGCCAAGAATTTCTTTATAATCATTAATTTTCAACAAAACAGAATATATTGGGTTCTTATTGTTCTGTATCTGGCTTTCTATTAAAGGAACATTTTTGGTTACTGTAACTCACTATAAAAAACAACATATCTTCCCTACTTTATAGTTATTGAAAATGAAAATTACTTTGTTATGAAATACTGATGTTACAGTTCGCAAAGATTGTTCAACATTTTGCAGTGGATTTTTGTTAAGCGTAAAACACCAATAATTACCACGACCAGCACAAGAACATGAGACTATTGTCGGAGAAAAATACGTTTTTACTATAAGGTTTGCCAGACCAGAACTAAGCACAACAAAATTCCTATTATGTTAACGAAGGTAAATTATCTCTTTTGTACTGTTAGCAATATATTATCAGCAGCCCGCGTCAACCTGCAAAACACATCATAAAATCTGCTGCTCTGCTCTGCAAGTCCGGAAGCTGAAAGAGATGATTTTATTTCACTATTACCTTCCCGCTTCCTTGCGGTATGATCGATTTCTTTTAATGCAGTTTGAATGCGCCGCGGCAGCGGCTTGTTCGTTCGTAGCGCAGCTCTGCACCACGGATAATATTTAAATAACTGAAAATGTCTTAAAAGGATGGGATAATAATTTAAGCAAGCTACTACAAATAATAATGCAAGGTTTCATTAAGTAACTCTATTCAAAACATTCAAATATGTTAACTTATCTACAATACACACCTTTTTTAAAAATGAGTACATAATGGCGTACATCGATTAACCATGACAAAAGAAGACTACGTTAGCATGTACAACTGCGACACAGGCTATCTTACTCCCGTAACTCCAAGAAGAAGACAAAGAAATTACTGTTCGTTCTGTATTATTTATACTAGGGATATTTTTCACCTCTGTATGATATTTATCGTCTGTGCGGTTTCAGTACTCGCCGACACAGATATTATCTAAAATAAATAATAAAAAAAATACATAATTCCATACAATAACAGAATACGATGCACAATATTTTCTCTTTACTACAAAATATGTCTTTTGCTAAGGGACGTTACAATGCCCCCTGGCAGCAATTGACTAACGTTAAGAATGTTCGGCAATATGCTGCCACTAACGTCCGTTTTGCCATTGTCTATCACCTTGTTTGGAATATTCACTGTTCACTTCTTTCTTCTTTTACATTATAGTTTTAATTACACTTTTTATAGTTTTTCACACTTTGCGAGGTGACCGTAAACCTAGTCCCAGGGTCATTACAGTTTTCTGGCTCCCCCATTTGGGCTACGTGCGATCAGAAAACCTGGGAAAACTGCGCCGGAGCCATGGTCATCTCGCCTGGTTTGTCTTAACACACGGTTTTGTTCATCAAACAAGGGTGGACTTTATCCAATGTTCACAGATAACAATGATTATTTATGTCAAAATGTTAAACCTTTTAGTCTCTCTATTAAAAATGTACCTTCTACACTTTTTCACATTTGTGTTCTGTGTCACAATTAAGGTCAATCATTAAACAGTTCGATAGCAATGTAATGGATTGTCTCTACACTTACTCACGACAAATGTTCTACCATTGTATGGCATTCGTGTCAGTTAGTGTCACTAATATGACGAAAACATATGACATATATCATCGAACAAGTGAATGTTTTGAGTTATACTCAGCAAAAAAAAAAAAAAAAAAAAAAATGTTTGTCACGTAATTTCGTGTTCAATAAATCATTTTCATATTAGTACATGAACAACGTAGTTGGTAATGTTCGGTTGAACGTCAACAATGTCGTACGGAGCGGGCGGCGCGAAGCAATTGTTGCGTAGCGTCGTCTGGAGCGCGGCGTGCCAACGACCGCTGAGGTCGACGACCTGCTAGCAGCAACATCGACGGCGTGCTGCGGTGGCGCCCGAGCAGTCGCAAACCGCGCCGAACCATTCACCAATGTCGGCGTGTTGCAGTGGTTTCCTGCGATCGGCTGGCTGGCGGCACGGCACCCGTCTCTGCTTCTCCGCACGGCTCCCCGTCGTAACGCATGAAACAAATATTCCACAACGGTGTACTGTCTTTATGGATACAACTTATTGGCTGTGGAAGAAAATGCACTTTGGTTAAAAGCGTTTATTGTTCATTACGCCGTCGCTTCGCTGGTATGCACAGGATGTTTTGGCGTGATAACAGGTTTCTTGTGGCATTGTGACATTGGCATTCAGGGTTCGTCACACGCACATTGTACTACACACTTTCACTTGTTCTCACGGTTGATACACTGCCAGAGCGTCTTTCAACACGCGAAAATATTTCGGTACACACGTACTAAATGTCTCCGTCGAGCGATGTTTGTTTGAATCGACTCCGAACGGATCACTAACTACCGTTTTTACTCACAGTGTACTGTTCGTTGAGCACTGCACTATGACAGTTAGTCACTCAACACTTAACTTATACCGACGTATATATTGGTGCAGATACAACAGTCATTTTCTGTCCCTACTACACACAATATTCCGTCCTTTCCTAGATTGTTTATGCACACAGTTTATTTTTAATGCATAACAACTGTTCTTAGCATAATCACTCTCATCTACATTGAGTCCATTGTGTTACCTTCTCATTACACACTTTTAATACTATTACTAGGCATATATTGCTTTTTTGTAATTATTTAAAGGTGTGTGATTTATTGTACATAGCTTTCTTTTCCTCTTTTAGTGTAGCTTGCCAGGTTATCACCTATCTAGCAAACAGATTTTACCATGTGCATGACAGCTTGACTTGGGCATATTGTTCAATAAATACTTCATTTAGTACTAGTATTATTTTTAACGGTCCGTCCTACAGGACTACAGTGTAGTTTCCGCGTAACTTGATTCGCGTACCGCGTAATTAATATTGAAGAACGTGTACCAAGTACACAGGCTTCAATTGAAGCATTAATACATACAAAGCATAGGTTACACGGAACGGTTTTGTTTTTTATTGGATTCTGCTCCAGTGTCGTTCTCAGATCACTATTGGCAGTAAACATTACATCACATAATTATTTCGTACTACAAAGTCAATTTTTGGCTAGTATAGACTCTCTCTCAGGGTTCCTTAATTCTAACACAATTACATCTGCTACATATTTATCTGAGATTTCATCATTAATTGTACTTACTTACTACAAAATGATTCAAGAAATTAATCATTATTTTATCAACAAAAGATTATTCATTGCTTGAAGAGCATGTATTATTTTAATGACACTGTCTGTAAACAAAGTCTTCCATTTGCATATTATTGCTCAGTTTACTGATTCTACTTCCTCAAAATTGTAACTATACATAAATTCTTTCTTAAAACTAACATACTTATACTCTAAAACACAATTGAAATCTTCTTACCACTACTATTTACATCAGACATGTCACTGAATAAATAATTTTACTATATCACTCAAACATATTTCAAATCTCTTTAGCCACTACTTCCCTCCTCGACCGAGGGATGGAGTAAGATGCGCGACAGTATGTTTTGTGAGGCATCACCTCTATGTGATAGTGGTACCCTTTGACTATTCCTGGTCGGTCGGTAAATACCATGGTATATTCCGATAACAGCTGCGTCAACTGTTGCTTTTGTATGTTGCTTAAACTTTCAGATTCCTGTACTTTGGTTCGAAATTCATCAACATTTGGTTCAAAATTTCTATCTCCTATATTCGGATAATAGAGATCCGTCACAGGTGAATAACCATTAAAGTGTAGTACCCAGGGGTTCCTACATTTGATATTAATTCGATTGCAACATGGCACAAGTACCTCCTTCGATTTCATCATAGGCAACTCAATCCTCCTACCTTTATTAACTATGCTTAGTTTTCCCGAGGAGAGGTCGATCACTGCGTCCCTCTCACGGAGAAAATCTACTCCCAGAATGCAGGCCACCTTTAACCCTTTAACAATGAGGAACGAGCTCACTATGGCTTCGCCCTCCTTACAAATCTCCACCTGCACCTGGTACTTAACTAACTGGCTCTGTGCACTTATAGCTCCAGACACCTTGCAATTATTAACCGGGAAAGTCGGTATGCTACGTCCCTTCCCTAGCACTTTAAACAACTCTGTACTCATTACACTCACTGAGGCACCTGTGTCAATGATTATTTTCACTGCAACATCATTGATTTTCGCTTCTATTATGGCTTGCACATTTTCGTTGCTATCTTTCTTACATTCATGCGGTTCGGTCAGTAGATCTTTATCCATACTGATACCGTCGTTGTATCGCAGCATATGTATTCCAGGGATACTATTGTTATTCGTGTTGCTCTCACTCCAGCCCTCGGCCAGCGATGGAGAGCATATCGAGGCCGATTCTAGTTTGTTGGATGGCTTGCTTGCGAGGTACTTGGACGGCTATTGTCCGCGACCTCTACAATGTTTACGTTTTGGTTTGTGGGCCGCCACGACTGCGCAATAGGCGCGTTCTGCAGTGGTGGTCTGTTGTTATCGTACCGGTCATTACCCTGCCGCTCTGGGCTTGGTCGCTGATTCTGATTCCAATTACGATTACCGTCATTGTAATTGCTATGCCACTGACCTCGCGCATTTTTCCAGCGGTTGGTTCCTGGCAGTCCGGAATCGTACCGGTCGTCAAATCGACGCTTTTTATTATGGGACGGCTGCCCATACCCTTTCTGACTTCTACCATTATTACAATTTTGCGAATGCTCTTGCCGCTTGTTACCACCCCCACCATTTCCATGGTTGTGGTTTTGTGCACTATTATTTCTGTCATGTTTACATCCTGATCCATTATTCCGCGAGTGATCACACGCTCCTTTTGCGTCTTCCTGGATTAAGTCTATTGAATCTAGAACAGACAGGAAATATTCCACGTCGCTTTCTGGTACGTGTATTAATTTCTCTTTGATATGAATGGGTAAATGTGATTTTAGGAGTCTTATTATGTCTCTTGGTGAGATAGGCTCGTCCCAGTAACGCGTTTTGTTTATGTACTTCTCGACATACCGTCTCAGATTCCCAAGACGGGGTGAGTACGGTTCGGGATTGTATACTTCTTTTCTTAGCCGCTCTTGTATACAAGGCGACCAGTATTTCGACAAAAACGCCCTTTCGAACTGTTCATATGTCATGCAGCTGTCTGCTACTTCCGTAGCCCACAATGCTGCATCACCCTGAATGTATGACATTACGTATTGAATTTTCTGTGCTTCATTCCACACACTAGGCAAGATATTTTTAAAGCTTTTTATGAATACTACTGGGTGTACTGACTTCCGTTCAGTAGTAAACGTTTGAAACTGCCTATTTTTTATCAAACTTTCTTCAACTAATATTTTTGGGCTATACTGGTTTGCTCCTGGGACATAGGCTGTGTGCTCCGAACCGAAGCTACAGCTCTTCGCATTATCGCCTAAAGATTCACCATTGTTACGTCGTGTATAAGTTTGTGCGTTGCCAAAAACATTGGCTGTTGTCGACATAGTTTCATGTTCAAGATGTTTGCTACTTTGTGTTAAACCCTTTTCCAAGTCGGATATCCGTTTGTTAATATTCACTTGCCACTGCGGAATATCCTCACTGAGTATTTGTTTATGGTTTGGACGTCGTTCTGTACCTGACTATTTACTGCGGTACTGAACGATTCGGAATCTCTATCCGCTATGGCTGCTTGTACCTTAGAATTAATATTTTTGTCAATCTCACTCTCCTTCGCTTCTAGCCATGAGTTGAATTCGGTTTCAATTTTAGTCGCTTGTTCGTTCCACTTCTGCTCTACAAGCTGTGTGGAATCTATTTCTAGCTTTTCTACTCGGTTGGCTAAGACACCTATCTCGTCTACGCTGTTAGTGTTTGCTACTTGCAGGTTGTTGACCTGTACCGTCAACTCCTGCACAGCCTTAGGTATCGACTCATAATTCTGTTTCATACAGGCAATCTCTTTTTTCATATGTTCTAACGATTGCACAAGTTGCTGGTCCCGCTCAGCTTGCTGGCGATCTCGCTCCGCTTGCTGGTGATCCCTCTCAGCCTGCTGGGCAAGTAAATTTTCTGCTAACTGGCGATCTCGCTCAGCTTGCTGTTGCGCAAATTTTGCCTGGTAATCCAGCACGCGCTCTAATATCGCCTGAAGTGAATTCCCACCAGGCAGATTACCACTCTCTGGTTCCTGCTTTTCTGGAGGTGGTGTAATTTCTTTATCCACCTCTCCTTGAGCACTGGTGGGCGGTGGCACCACTTCCTGTGCCCCTGCCCCCACATTTTCGCATGGTATATCCTCAAAGAGAGTACTTGTACTGCTTAATGCACCCGCTTCTACATTTCCTGCACTAACTAATGGCTGTTCCTCAGTATCCATATTGCTCGGACGTTGACTACGCAATTTAACCATATTCATAAATTACCTACTCGAACACAAGACCTGACAGTCTTTTCACTTGCACACAAAATATGTTAGTTTATCTACGATCAACTTTGTCCTGTCATAAACACTAACATCAAACTACACACCACTAGCGATATGAGATCACTTCACTGGAGTTAAGCTTCTACAAACAGGACAACTACACTGTAGTCTTACCTTTTATTTATCTGATCTCGGGGTTCGGCTGCCCCCGGATTATGTAGTCGTTCCAGTTTCTCAGTACTATCAGGATCGTTTCCTCTAACTTGCTTGCAGTGGTGCGGTTTTTCATGAAACATTTTTGTACATTCATTAATACATAGCATTAATCATGATACACATACATACATTTATCACTAAATACATACATATATGCACTCCTGGAAATTGAAATAAGAACACCGTGAATTCATTGTCCCAGGAAGGGGAAACTTTATTGACACATTCCTGGGGTCAGATACATCACATGATCACACTGACAGAACCACAGGCACATAGACACAGGCAACAGGGCATGCACAATGTCGGCACTAGTACAGTGTATATCCAGCTTTCGCAGCAATGCAGGCTGCTATTCTCCCATGGAGACGATCGTAGAGATGCTGGATGTAGTCCTGTGGAACGGCTTGCCATGCCATTTCCACCTGGCGCCTCAGTTGGACCAGCGTTCGTGCTGGACGTGCAGACCACGTGAGACGACGCTTCATCCAGTCCCAAACATGCTCAATGGGGGACAGATCCGGAGATCTTGCTGGCCAGGGTAGTTGACTTACACCTTCTAGAGCACGTTGGGTGGCACGGGATACATGCGGACGTGCATTGTCCTGTTGGAACAGCAAGTTCCCTTGCCGGTCTAGGAATGGTAGAACGATGGGTTCGATGACGGTTTGGATGTACCGTGCACTATTCAGTGTCCCCTCGACGATCACCAGTGGTGTACGGCCAGTGTAGGAGATCGCTCCCCACACCATGATGCCGGGTGTTGCCCCTGTGTGCCTCGGTCGTATGCAGTCCTGATTGTGGCGCTCACCTGCACGGCGCCAAACACGCATACGACCATCATTGGCACCGAGGCAGAAGCGACTCTCATCGCTGAAGACGACACGTCTCCATTCGTCCCTCCATTCACGCCTGTCGCGACACCACTGGAGGCGGGCTGCACGATGTTGGGGCGTGAGCGGAAGACGGCCTAACGGTGTGCGGGACCGTAGCCCAGCTTCATGGAGGCGGTTGCGAATGGTCCTCGCCGATACCCCAGGAGCAACAGTGTCCCTAATTTGCTGGGAAGTGGCGGTGCGGTCCCCTACGGCACTGCGTAGGATCCTACGGTCTTGGCGTGCATCCGTGCGTCGCTGCGGTCCGGTCCCAGGTCGACGGGCACGTGCACCTTCCGCCGACCACTGGCGACAACATCGATGTACTGTGGAGACCTCACGCCCCACGTGTTGAGCAATTCGGCGGTACGTCCACCCGGCCTCCCGCATGCCCACTATACGCCCTCGCTCAAAGTCCGTCAACTGCACATACGGTTCACGTCCACGCTGTCGCGGCATGCTACCAGTGTAAAGACTGCGATGGAGCTCCGTATGCCACGGCAAACTGGCTGACACTGACGGCGGCGGTGCACAAATGCTGCGCAGCTAGCGCCATTCGACGGCCAACACCGCGGTTCCTGGTGTGTCCGCTGTGCCGTGCGTGTGATCATTGCTTGTACAGCCCTCTCGCAGTGTCCGGAGCAAGTATGGTGGGTCTGACACACCGGTGTCAATGTGTTCTTTTTTCCATTTCCAGGAGTGTATATATCAATAAACACTTAAAGAAGGTACATAAAATATTCTTATTTTCGTGGCCACTGCAAATTCGGGCCCCGCGTTTTTGGGCGACAATTTCGGGTATGTTTCACTTTTCGTAAAAACTCTTTTCTATTATTTGCTTTATCATTGCTCGCGTAATAATGCATATGCGAAAAGAGCCGCGAAATACCTTTTAGTAATGCTGTGCCAAGAATTTCTTTATAATCATTAATTTTCAACAAAACAGAATATATTGGGTTCTTATTGTTCTGTATCTGGCTTTCTATTAAAGGAACATTTTTGGTTACTGTAACTCACTATAAAAAACAACATATCTTCCCTACTTTATAGTTATTGAAAATGAAAATTACTTTGTTATGAAATACTGATGTTACAGTTCGCAAAGATTGTTCAATATTTTGCAGTGGATTTTTGTTAAGCGTAAAACACCAATAATTACCACGACCAGCACAAGAACATGAGACTATTGTCGGAGAAAAATACGTTTTTACTATAAGGTTTGCCAGACCAGAACTAAGCACAACAAAATTCCTATTATGTTACGAAGGTAAATTATCTCTTTTGTACTGTTAGCAATATATTATCAGCAGCCCGCGTCAACCTGCAAAACACATCATAAAATCTGCTGCTCTGCTCTGCAAGTCCGGAAGCTGAAAGAGATGATTTTATTTCACTATTACCTTCCCGCTTCCTTGCGGTATGATCGATTTCTTTTAATGCAGTTTGAATGCGCCGCGGCAGCGGCTTGTTCGTTCGTAGCGCAGCTCTGCACCACGGATAATATTTAAATAACTGAAAATGTCTTAAAAGGATGGGATAATAATTTAAGCAAGCTACTACAAATAATAATGCAAGGTTTCATTAAATAACTCTATTCAAAACATTCAAATATGTTAACTTATCTACAATACACACCTTTTTTAAAAATGAGTACATAATGGCGTACATCGATTAACCATGACAAAAGAAGACTACGTTAGCATGTACAACTGCGACACAGGCTATCTTACTCCCGTAACTCCAAGAAGAAGACAAAGAAATTACTGTTCGTTCTGTATTATTTATACTAGGGATATTTTTCACCTCTGTATGATATTTATCGTCTGTGCGGTTTCAGTACTCGCCGACACAGATATTATCTAAAATAAATAATAATTAAAAAAAATTCATAATTCCATACAATAACAGAATACGATGCACAATATTTTCTCTTTACTACAAAATATGTCTTTTGCTAAGGGACGTTACATCTCCTAAATACAATCGAGACACCGCGACGAAGAGCGTACCTGTAACAAAGCTCATATACAATTTGAACATCATTTTTGGTTAGTGAAAGATAAGAATAAGAGGTAAATCACTGCATCCTAAAATATTAATATATTTTGAAGAAATTGGCTTTAAACTTCCACACATTGACAAATACACAATAAATACTTGACTTACATCTGATATTTCTATTGTAAATGGCGCAGTCCAATAATCGATGCTTTGTCAGCCCGTTCCTTCTTAAAATTAAATGTCCTTGCGTGTGCGTAAGTACATTGTAAGTATTTCCATACCCGAGTTACCGTAATGTTGTTCGTCGTTTCTCATAGTTTTTACACAAAATAAAAATACAACTTGTAGCATTGCTATGTAGTACGTCTTAACATGTCGGCGACCAAAAGTACAAGGGATAATGAAGTCTGTAGAATATTTCTTAACAAAAGAGAGATTGTTCTTTCTTCTGTTTCGCAGCTTCTTGCTATCAAGCGCTGCGCCCAATGATATTAAATATCTGCGCCCAGCGGGTCATAGTGTTTATTTAGAGTATTTAAACGCTGGACGCGCGTTTTGTTATAGGCGCACATTAAAAAAAATATTTCATCTCTTTACTCTTGCGCTGTGATGCTTAGCATCTTTACGAACCACAGCTCGTTGGCTGTCCTTTTATGGCAAATATCTCAAATGCAAAGTAGCTGAAATCCAATAGTATTACAAAGGGTACCGTGAAAAACTGGTCTTGAAATAAACTATTTCAATTCAAACGATCTTAGCTTCCAATATTATAACTTACGATATCAGATCGCTCCAAAAACATGTGTGAATTATATAATAACTATAGAAGGGACATTTAATAAGTAATGTAATACTTTCTTTCTTAAAACATTTTTTCTATTCCTGATCTCAATACACCATATTATTCTCCCTCTTTTGGCTACAAAAATCATAGCATTCAAAATAATTTCTTTCAGAATGGTGGCCTCATACCACCTCATTGGAAGGGCCTATATACACGCATGGTACCACAGCCTGCATCAGTAACTTCCACACATTCATATATTGCTTCACGCAGAGTGCCAGAATGCATCCTACATTGAGCCAAACAGATGGAATTTGGAAGGTACAAGATCTGCGCTGGAGGGTGAATGAGAAGGAACAATGAAGGTGTTGTGAATTCCTCTTGGTTGAGCGGCCATTTGGAGTCCTTGTATTGTTACGGAGAAGGAGAACATCGTATGCATTTCTGTGGCGATGAACATCCTGATGTTGTTTCTTCAATTTCCTGATGGTAGCACAATACAGTTCAGAGTTGAACGTTGCAAAATGATGGTGGACATGCCACCCCTCGCCCCGCCAATGGATTCCTGGTTTGTTTCCCCATCGAATGGAAAGAGATTCGCCTGTGTTAGTCTCATAACGGTGAAGCAATTCTGCAGTGACGGTCTTCATTGATCTTTATGGTTTTCTGTTTGGCAGTGAGGCAACTGGTGGCGCCACACCTTCGAGTATCCCAAATGGTGTATCAGAGTTTCAGCACTACCAACAGAGGCGTCCAGTTGTGTAGCGAGGTGTTTGAATGTGCTCTGTCAATCTCCTTGAAATGAGAGTATCCACCGATGCCAGCAATGCAAGGGTCACGGCTGGTGTGCTTCTAGCCGGCTACTGGGAGATCGGACAGGCTTGTGTGACATTGTTGCGATGACGACAGCCGACACGCCCAACGACTCACCACGCTTTTGTTCTCTGGCAGGTCTCCATAGAAATCTGTAAGCAATGCCTTGAGATTCCAATAAAAGAAATCCACTGACAGTTTACTGCTTGAAATGGAGCTACGTTATGCCCACTGTTTTGATGGCTGCTTATACTCTGCGACCTATAGTACCAGAGTACCAGCCCTGGTTAAACGATGCCTTGACGAAACACACCGCTCTTCGTTGGATCTTGTCTATCTCTTTTATCGGTCCTACTATCTATGGACCCCAGACAGATGAACAGTACTCACGAATCGGTGGACCAAGCGGTTTATAAGATACTTCCTTCGTAGGTGACTTACATTTTATTAAGATTCTTCCTATGAATCTGAGCCTGACACATCCTTCTCCCACTGTTTGTTTCATGTGGTCATTCCACTTAACGTCACTACAGAGCACATTATTTGGAGTGTAGGCGTACAGTAGTAATTTCTTTTTCTATGTATGTACAGTGTGTTATATTAATACACGTTCTGTGTCAACATCCTGAGATTGCTCAGTCTAACAGTTCACTGGAGGATATTCTGCTTATCGCTATTATCTTCTGCCGTTGCTACTTTGTTATAGAGTACCACATCATCTGCGAACAGCCTTAAAGAGAATCCAACGCTCTGTTATAGATCGTTTATGTATTGTGTAAACAGTAACGGTCCTGTCACCATTCCTTTGGGTACTCCTCGAATTACCTTACATCTGTTGATTTTGTTTCGTTAAGAGTGACATCTGCAAAATACTAACGCGAATTATTTACAGACGAATGAAAAAACTGGTAGAAGCCGACCTCGGGGAAGATCAGTTTGGATTCCGTAGAAATATTGGAACACGTGAGGCAATACTGACCCTACGACTTATCTTAGAAGCTAGATTAAGAAAAGGCAAACCTACGTTTATAGCATTTGTAGACTTAGAGAAAGCTTTTGACAATGTTCACTGTAATACTCTCTTTCAAATTCTGAAGGTGGCAGGGGTAAAATACAGGGAGCGAAAGGCTATTTAAAATTTGTACAGAAACCAGATGGCAGTTATAAGAGTCGAGGGCCACGAAAGGGAAGCAGTGGTTGGGAAGGGAGTGAGATATGGTTGTAGCCTCTCCCCAATGTTATTCGATCTGTATATTGAGCAAGCAGAAAAGAAAATAAAAGAAAAATTCGGAGTAGGCATTAAACTCCATGGAGAAGTAATAAAAACTTTGAGGTTCGCCGATGACATTGAAATTCTGTCACAGACAGCAAAGGACTTGGAAGAGCAGTTGAACGGAATGGACAGTGTCATGGAAGGAGGGTATAAGATGAATATCAACAAAAGCAAAACAAGGATAATGGAATGTATTCGAATTAAGCCGGATGATGCTGAGGGATTAGATTAGGAAATGAGGCTCTTAAGGTAGTAAAGGAGTTTTGCTATTTGGGGAGCAAAATAACTAATGATGGTCGAAGTAGAGAGGATATAAAATGTAAACTGGCAATGGCAAAGAAAGCGTTTCTGAAGAAGAGAAATTTGTTAACATCGAGTATTGATTTAAGTGTCAGGAAGTCGTTTCTAAAAGTATTTGTATGGAGTGTGGCCAGGTATGGAAGTGAAACATGGACGATAAATAGTTTAGACAAGAAGAGAATAGAAGCTTTTGAAATGTGGTGCTACAGAAGAATGTTGAATATTAGGTGGGTAGATCATATAACTAATGAGGAGGTATTGAATAGAATTGGGGAGAAGAGGAGTTTGTGGCACAACTTGACTAGAAGAAGGGATCGGTTGGTAGGACATGTTCTGAGGTATTAAGGGATCACCAATTTAGTATTGGAGGGCAGCGTGGAGGGTAAAAATCGTAAAGGGAGACCTAGAGATGAATACACTAAGCAGGTTCAGAAGGATGTAGGCTGCAGTACGTATTGGGAGATGACGCAGCTTGCACAGGATAGAGTAGCATGGAGAGCTGCATCAAACCAGTCTCAGGACTGAAGACCACAACAACAACAACAACAAGAGTGACATGTTGAGTTCTATTTGCTCCGATACTCGATAAACTCTTATTTTTCACCAAATGGCAGTGCGGGACGGTCTCAAATTCCTTCCTGAAGCCAAGGAACATGTTATTAACCTGAGCCACATTGTCTACGGCACTGTGGATCTCATGGAGGAACAAAGCGGGATGAGTTTCCCAGCAGCTCTGTTTCTGGAATCCTTGAACATTTCCACAGGGGATATTTTCAGTCACCGTAAACGTGATAATTCTTAAGTATAAAACATGTTCTATTATTCTATAACATATTGACGTCAACGGTATAGTAATACAATTGTGCGGATCTGCCCTAAGACCCTTCTTAAAAACGGGAATGACCTGCACTTTCTTCCAGTCGCTAGGTATTTTTCGATGCTCAAGCTATCTGCGATAATTTACTGCTAGAAGCGGAATAAGTTCTTTCATATGATCTTTGTAGAATGTTATAGGTATCTCATCTGGTACTGACCCCTTAACGCTACTAAGCGATTGTAGTTAATTTTGTAATCCGCAATCGATTACCTCAATATCTGTAATTTCTAAGTTCCTACTACGATTGAAAGGAGGGATCGTTTTACTACCTTCCACGGTGAAAAACTTCGAAAGACGAAATTCACTATTTCAGCCTTTCCTCTGTTATCTTCCGCTTCGGTACAATGAATACATGATTCTACATACGACCAAAACCTCTTAGTATTTTTATTCATATGGGTTGACGAAGTTTTACTTTTAAAGTCACTGAACGCTACTGTAATTGCTCTCCTTACGCTCGTTTTTGCTTCATTCAGCTTTTGTTTTTCGGTCAGCTTTTTACTTCCCTTGAATATGAGATGAATCTCTCTTTGTTTGCGTAGGTCCATTAGGACCTTACTCGAAGCATACTGTCTAGGGCATATTGCAGGATGCCTTTGAATTTTTTCCATTTGTACTCCACACCTCCGTATTTATAACCGAATATTTTATCGTGACTGTTCAGGTTCTCTGAAATTTGTATTCTGTCTTCCTTGCTAAGCAAAAATATCTTTCTATCATCCGCCGAAATGAGCAGAGGATGCCCTAACCCCAAGGACCGTTCTGATAGAGGGTTCATCGAACCTAAAGAAGCCCCATGTGCAGGCAGCACGTACTCCGCTGCCCTAGTAGTCCATTCCTGCGTGTGGTACACCCCTAACCTATTAAGGGAAAACCTACAATTCTGCACGCAATAGCGGTGGTCGAGAAATTCGCATCTGATTCCGTCGCAGGGGCGTGTGAACCTAGAGGTTAGACCTTCCACTCTGTCTAAACCACAGGACCATGAAAATCCCTGGGTACGATACTAAAGATAGACAGCGTAGCCTACACCCTGTGTGGGCACTAGCTGCCATCTCCAAAACAGCTATCCGACGAAAGGAGTCGAGGATGTCCTCAGAACCCAAGCGGCAGGCGTCATTCATGCCGACATGTGCCACTACATGCAGCCGGTTGCACCCAGTGCGCTCGAAAACTGCCGGCAGGATCTCCTTTAGATCTCCGTCGTGGCTCACCAGCAAACATATCGAGTTCAAACTGACGTTCTTTCCCGCCTTGCTTGCTATTTACCTGAGGGGCTCCATCAACAGCCTAACACTGGAGCTCCAAATCTCAAGCAGAACTACCCAACGCATTGATCGCTGGCCCGACATGAGAAGCATCCCGTGTTGGCTCAGAGTTGTGATCAACAATGGGTAGCACCTCGTACCTGTTGCTAAGACGTACGGACCCAGCCACGCGACCTGCTCTCTCCTTCGCCTTCCGTCCAGCTAACGTCTGTCAACCGCCCTCGAATGAGGGCGGACTGGTCAGATGTTGCGCATCAGAAGATGCAGCGACACCCAGGTCAGCAGGAGATTCGGACGGCACCAAACGTCTCGCAGGTCTCGCCACCAGCGCTCCGATGTCGCCGCAACTTTGAGCATCAGCCAGAAGCACGACGACGGTAGTCAGCGCTGCCTGCAGCTGTTTGCGGACAGGAGCCAATTTTCCTTATGTCCGCTCACAACAATCACATTAACTAACCATATCTCAATGTGTAAAAATTAGATATAAGATCTCAAATGCCGCTACTGAGTGCGGAATATATGTAAATAATAAAGAGGAGAGTAAAGAACACCAAAAACTGCTCTGAAGATTTCTCGCTGCATCCTGAGACGGCAAGCACTTGAACAGAAAAAAATTTCTCTACTGAAGTGGACGTATCTACAGCTACCTGTTACTAGGAACTCTGCTTACCGATAAAGCTACTGCTCGAAATACGTATGCTAATTACGAGGGTGAGTCAAATGAAAACCTTAAATATTTTTTTAAATATTATTTATTGTGCAGAAGTGGTACAAAGCTGTATGACTTTTCAACATAATCTCCCCCATGCTCAATGCAAGTCCTCCAGCGTTTACAACGTGCTTAAATTCCTTCATAAAAAAATTCTTTTGGTAGTCCGCGCAACCACTCATGCATCGCGTGGCGTACCTGTTCATCAGAACGGAACTTCTTTCCTCCCATTGCGTCTTTGAGTGGTCCAAAAATATGGAAATCACTCGGTGATGAGGAATGGCGCCTTTCACTGCTCACTCTCTTCGTTTCCGGTTGGTGGAAGTCAACCCAAGTTTCGTCCCCAGTAACGATTCTTGCAAGGAAGCCATCACCTTCCTGCTCAAAGCGCCGAAGAAGTTCTTCACAGGCATCAAGTCGTTCTCTCATTTCAGGAGTCAGATGCCGTGGCACCCATCTTGCAGACACTTTGTGAAACTGGAGCACATCATGCACAATGAGGAGTGCTGACCCATGACTATTCTGTAAACATGCTGCAATGGCATTCAGTGTCACTCGGCGGTTTTCATTCACTATGGCTTCAACTGCCGCAATGTTCTGTGGAGTCACAACTCGTTGTGGCTGACCTGGACGAGGAGCATCTTCCACTGAAGTCACGCCATTTGCGAACTTCCTACTCCATTCGTAGACTTGATGCTGTGACAAACATGCATCACCGTACTGAACCTTCATTCGTCGATGAATTTCAATACGTTTCACACCTTCACTATGCAAAAACCGAATAACAGAACGCTGTTCTTCCCTGGTGCAAGTCGCAAGTGGGGCGGCCATCTTTATACTGATACTGCGACGGTATGTGTGCATCTGCACTATGCTGCCACCTACAGGCCATTCTGCACGCTGTTTGTAGCATGCTTACCAACTTACAGGATAACGGCGCAAAATTTCGATTTGTTATTACAAATTTAAGGTTTTCTTTTGACTCGGGAGGAAAATTACGGTAGTGCCTCCTTACACAGGGATATGCACCAAGATTTACGCAAAAACTGAAACTTAGGTTAATTTGGAAACCACTAGTCCACACAGTAAAATACACAGGTATAGATAACTGATTTGCAGAAGCACATGAAAAAAGAATAAGTAAACTAAACTAAATTACTGTGTATCAGGCAAATGCTGCTGCTGCCATCGCTACTGGCGCGTCCACTAGGCTCGGCGTCTGTCGTCGCGCAAGTACTTCCAAACGATTCTAGGTGCTTCTCGCTTCGCACACCCATTTTTGTCGCATCAGAGTGTGTTATAAGTGTACCAAATTTCTCTGTTTGCTGTTCCCGTAAATACATTTGAATCAAGTGATTGAATCACTTCAGCTAATAGGTCCCATATAGCATTTCATTCCTTAAATTACATTTCTCATTTATGTAATTCTATGTAAGGGATTTCAGTGTCTTGTCTTCACTCTGTCTGCCACTGGAACTGAAAAGAGCAGGGTGCCATTCTCGACTGCTGTCATTAGTTACATGCTATATGCCTACAACTTGTATAACATCGATATAGACGCTTAGTAGTTTTGTAATTAACCGTGGTGAGATAGGATAGAATTTATTGGAAGGTTAAAGTGAGGCAAAAGTAATGGAAAGCATTTCTAATTCGTACGAGAGCGTGCTGAAAAGCAGTGCTTGAGGATTTCTCATGGGAATATTCTTATATATTTTCAAATAAAACGTTATTAATATTTTACATCTTTGTTCCTTTTTTCTATACCGTCACTTTAGAATGTTTTGTCTGTTCACCGAGTCACGTCACCTCTGCTTGCACCGCTTAATCACTACCAAGTTGGGGATGTCGAAGGTTTTCTTTAAGTTATGGGAACAGATGAAAATCGGATGAGGCCAAGTGGGGACTGTATGCAGGATGTTCGATGACAGGGAACCCAAGGCGTCAAATTGATGCAGAAGTCACAGCGGTTGCGTTTGGTATGGCATTGAGATGTTGAAAGAGAGCTTGCTCTTGTTTCGACGAAATCTTGGAACTCGAAGTTCGATTACAGCAGGCTATTTCTCAGCACAGACGTAGTCCCGTCACACAGTGCCATTTAACTCACTGCAATTTGGAGACCTCTGGTGGCAGAGGGTTGCAAATATGTATAAATGAAGAACAAAGACGTAGAATGTTAATAACATTTGTTTTATTTAAAAAGCTTCAAGAGTTTTTACATTAAAAATTCGGAGGCACCACGTCCTTTTATTTAGAAACATGTACTTCATTTCTTGTCCACCAACTATTCGCATTTTCTGATGCGGTTATTTACGTATATTGTGTCGTTTTAAGCGTCTTATTCAACCAGGCAATTGCGAGAACTAGTAGTGAAGGACACTGCTGAGGTGTTTTATACCCTCGGACTGATGCAATTGTTTTGTGACGAACTGAATCTGTAAAAGTAGTACGGTGTCGTGTGTTTAATTATGTAGCATTGAAATTAGTTAACTAACCAATACCGACAATATTCTAAGTTAATATAATTATTCTTATACACGTGACTTTTATCACTTGATTATTCACTCTATTTTTTATATTTTATACTACAGATGAAGTATGGAAGATAATTTTGGGCATCGCCAGGTAACATTCGTTAAACAAAACTACGTGCCAGTGGCGTTCTGAGCCCACGTCATCTGACCACTTGTCTGCTCTTTGGCTAACGCGAGAAATTCAAAGAAACTTGAACGAACCATGTGCCGCTGCATCTATACTCTGTAAGCCACTTTATCGTGTGTGGCGGATGGTACATTGTTCCATTTTCGAATAGTGCATGCGAAGAACGCCTATCGGCAAACCTAATTACTCTAAATTTTTCGTATTTTTGTGACGCTTCTACCTGAAAACATATATGGCGCACGACTATTCTTCGAATGTACGCTGTCAGAATTTCAACTGAAAACCTCTCTGTGCGCACAACGACTCTTTTTTAATGTCTGCCAATTCAGTTTGCTAAATATTTCAGTTAAATCTCGCGCTTGCCAACAAAACGCGTTGTTCTTCACTGCATCTTCTTTGTCTTTTCTAGGAACTGGTAGTAATCGAATACTGTTGGCCGGCCGCAGTGACCGAGCGGTTCTAGGAGCTTTTCAGTCCGGAACACGCGGCTGCTACGGTCGCATGTTCGAATTCTGCATCGGGCATGGATGTCTGTGATGTCCTTAGGTTAGTTAGGTTTACGTAGTTCTAAGTCTAGGGGACTGTTGACCTCAGATGTCAAGTCCCATAGTGCTTAGAGCCATTTCGAATATTGATGAGCGACACACAGGAAATGATCATTATAATGTTTTGAAAGCCATTTCTTTCACCGATGAGCTAACGTTTTCTTCAGGTTGCTCCAGCAGACTCGCTATTCTTAGGTATTTTCCATTTCTTCCTGTATCCAGAGATTTATCGCCAGTGGTGCAATAGAAAAGTAGTGGATATCTGGAATTACGCATTACATTTCTGTGTGATCAGAGTCAGTTACACCAATCTTCAATCCTTGGCAGGTCTTCCTGCATTAATTAAAGTTTCCTGGTGCTGCAGCCTTTCCGTAGACAACCAGCATCGTCTGCAAACAGCCTCGTAGAACTTTCGTCATTATCGACTACACCATTTATATAAAGTGTGTAACAGGTGTAAGTCCAGGTAATTTTATATGTGATCCCTTAATATGTCCACACATCAACTTGTGAGTTGTTTTTTCTCTGCATCACACAGTCTTTCCACAAAGACGTAACAAACTCTGCAACCTGATGTTTTCTGCTTTCAGTAACTGCACCATCAAACGGACATCGCAAGTCATATAGATAACTCGTTTCGCGTCCATGCGTCCACACTTCAACACCTGACCTGCTGCCCAGGGGGAAATAGACATTAATGGCCTCTTGCCACCTATACTTGTCGGTACTAACCAGCCTCGAAACAAACAACTTGTACTATCAAAAATGGTTCAAATGGCTCTGAGCACTATGGGACTTAACATCTGAGGTCATCAGTCCGCTAGAACTTAGAACTACTTTAACCTAACTAACCTAAGGACATCACACACATCCATGCCCGAGGCAGGATTCGAACCTGCGACCGTAGCGGTCGCGCGGTTCCAGACTGAAGCGCCTAGAACCGCTAGGCCACACCGGCCGGCACTTGTAATATCAACTAGGGGCGTACGGTAAGCAATACAACACATTTTTTACAGCCGGTATCGTTTGAAAAAAAGCAGAATTTATTGTCGAACATTGTGGAATATTACCACTCCCGCCCCTATAGTTTAGTGAATTTCCTATAGGTCGCAGAGGTATAAGCAGTCATCAAAACAGTGGGCAAAACGGACGTGCACTTCAAGCAGTAAACTGTCAGTGGGTTTCTTTTATTGGAATCTCAGGGATTGTTTACAGATTTCTATGGAGACCTGCCAGAGAACAAAAGCGTGGTGAGTCGTTGGGCGTGTCGGCTGTCGTCATCGCAACAATGTCACACAAGCCTGTCCGATCTCCCACTAGCCGGCTAGAAGCACACCAGCCGTGACCCTTGCATTGCTGGCATGGGTGGATACTCTCATTTCAAGGAGATTGACAGAGCACAATCAAACACCTCGCTACACAACTGGACGCCTCTGTTGGTAGTGCTGAAACTCTGATACACCATTTGGGATAATCGAAGCTGTGGCGCCACCAGTTGCCTCACTGCCAAACAGAAAACCATAAAGATCAATGGAGACCATCTCTGCAGAATTGCTTCACCGTTATGAGACTAACACAGGCGAATCATCACCTTCTATTCGATCCCGAAACAAACCAGGAATTCATGAAGGGGGAGGGGGGGCCGTACATCAACTTTCCTCCGAAGAAAAAGTTCAAGGCAGCACCCGCAGTGGGTAAAGTCATGGCAACGGTCTTCTGGAACTCTGAAGCGGTTGTTCTGTTTGATGCCCACCCTCATATTGCAACGTTGAACTCTGAACTGTATTGTGCTGCCATCAGGAAATTGCAGAAACAACATCAGTATGTTCATCGCCACAAAAATGCAAACGATATTATCCTTCTCCGTAACAATACAAGGACTCCAAATGGCCGCGCAACCAAGAGGAATTCACAACACCTTCATTGTTCCTTCTCATTCACCCTCCAGCGCAAATCTTGTACCTTCCAAATTCCGTCTGGCCCAATGTAGGATGCACTCTGGTACTCTCCGTGAAGCAGTATGTGGATGATGGGGAGGTTCCTGATGCAGGAAGACGTTGGATGTGGTACCATGCGTGTATATAGGCCCTTCCAATGAGGTGGCATGAGGCCACCGTACTGAAAGAAACTATGATTTTTGTAGCCAAAAGAGGGGAGAATAATGTGGTGTACTAAGATCAAGAATAGAGAAACAGTTTTCAGAAAGATATTATTGCATTACTTCTTAAATGTCGCTTCTATAGTTATTATATAACTCATACATATTTTTGGGGCGATCTGATATTGCAATATATAATATTGGAAGCTAAGATCGCTTGAATTGAAACAGTTTATTTCAAGACCGGTTTTTCACGGTACCCATTGTAATATTATTCGATTTCAGCTACTTAGCGTATGAGATATTTGTCATAAAAGGACAGCCAATGAGATGTAGTTCGTAAAGATGCTAAGCATCACAACGCAAGAGTAAAGAGATGAAATATTTTTTTAATGCGCGCCTATACCAGAACGCGTGTCCAGCGTTTAAATACTCTAAATAAACACTATGACCCGCTGGGCGCAGATATTTAAAATCATTGGGCGCAGCTCTTGATAGCAAGAAGCTGCGAAACAGAAGAAAGAACAATCTATCTCTTGTTAAGAAATATTCTACAGACTTCATTATCCCTTGTACTTTTGGTCGCCGACATGTTAAGACGTACTACATAGCAATGCTACATGTTGTATTTTTATTATGTGTACAAACTATGTGAAACGACGAACAAACATTACGGTAACTCGGGTGTGAAAATACTTACAATGTACTTACGCACACGCAAGGACATTTAATTTTAAGAAGGAACGGGCTGACAAAGCAGCGATTACTGGACTGCGCCATTTACAGAAGAAATATCAGATGTAAGTCATGTATTTATTGTGTATTTGTCAATGTGTAGAAGTGTCAAGCCAATTTGTTCAAAATATATTAATATTTTACCATGCAGTAATTTTCTTCTTATTCTTTTCTTTCACTAACCAAAAATTATGTTCAAATTGTATATGAGCTTTGTTACAGGTTCGCTCTTTATCGGGGTGTCTCGTTTGTATTTAGGAAACCACTAATGTGTTCAACTTTCGATCTGTTTTTCTTTCTCTTACGAAATTCCACTAATTTGCTTTCATTTCCATTTTTATATTCAAATAGGTCCCTTAGGTATTTTCATCGAAGATTCTGATTGCGTGGAGGCAATCGGCCACACAGGATAGCCGTAAGAACGCTATCTAGCGTTAGGTTGCATTTTGTCAGTAAACATTACCAACCAACAGTTCTCCGAATATAATAATAAAGCTACATACCGGTTTGCTTTATGTATTTTACAAACAAATGCGGAACTGTTATTGTAACTGAGCGTGTTCTCAGAACGCCGACTGAATCATGTATAATTATATTTCTGGGAGATCTGAGAATCTCAGGATGACAGCTACTTATTGTAGAGTCTGTTGATGAAAGAAACTATTTACAATCGAGCGATCTTGGCTTTTACTATTATAAACTATAATTACTAGTCTGTAAACGATGCATGTACTCATGTAATGCCTTTCAGCACACCGTCCTCAGTCACCAATAGAAATATGTGGACTTACACCCGTTACACCGTGAATACTGTAAACAGTAACGGCCCTGTACAGCTCCCTTGGACCTTAAGCAGTTCGTTTGGAGCTATATCTACTAGAACGTGCTGCAACCAGACCTCTGATCCGCTACTCGACAATCTCTACTTTCTTCAGTAAAGTACAGTGCTGGGCTGTACTGAAGGCGAGGGACACGGCGTTCACCTGGGCACCGTGTTCGTCGGCGCTCTGTATCTCACGGACTCTCATAGCGAGATGAATGTCGCTGCATCTATGTTTGCGGAATCCTTATTGATTCCTATAGAAGGGGTTCCTGATGCACAAGGTGGTCGTAACGCGTGACAGTGAAACATGCCCCACAATTCTACCACGACATAACATCAGTGATAGAGGCCTACAGTTATGTCTGTTTTCTTGAAAACCAGATTGACCTGCCCTTTTTTCAGTCGAATAGTACCTTTCATTGTTACAGTGACCTGCGATAGGCTGCTGTTAGAAGAGGAACTATCGTCTGTACCTAACTTGTCGACTAAATGTGTTCCCGTGTGTGATTTCTGTTCTAGAAGTATTAAAAATTTGCGTGCAGTAAAGATATCCCTTGGTTCCTTCCGATATGTAACTTCTCACCGCTCTGCGCGGTCGTAAGAAATTGATTTAATGGGGAAGCTTATACTGAAACAGAGCGATTATATAAAACTAGAAAAGTTAAATTGGTTTACTGCTTCTCGAATTCTTTACTTGTTAGTAAGTTGGTAACACTAGAAATGGTTGGAGAAACAGCAACAAGATGCAAAAAAACGCTCAAAAATTCGGAGTTAAACGTTGTACGTTGATACAAAAACACAATTATTCGTACAGAGCCTTTCGGCAACATGTAGATCGAAGCGATAAGTACGGGAATGCCAAAATTGTACGGCCCGCCCTATGAATTTCATCGGGACGCGTCGTTCTCATCACATGCTTCCCTTTATCTTCAAACAATCAAAAGCATGGGAGATATCTGTCTACAGCGGTCTGAAAGGAAAAAGTGCGTGAACTGCAAAGAATAGGGGTTGTTTCAGGACAGAACCTTCCGTCGACACGCAGCAGCCATCAAAGTCTTTGCGGTGCTAAGCTACAGAATTTTCGCTTTAACTTAACTAGTACAATGATTTGCCGTAGAAAAGATAGGATGCAGGCAATACGAGAGCATAGTAATTGGCTGAGCTTGAGACTTCGATATCGGCCGTCGGGTCTGAGCTGTGATGTACTGGCGTGGCAGATGACGTACTTCTGCGGAGCGATGCTTTGTTTTGTTTAGGCGTGCTAGTAGTCCCAGCTTATGCCATGCTTGTAATTTGAATTGGGTTCATAGAGAGCGCTGCAAATTCTGGTGTCTGAATCCACAACTTCAGTTAACAGAAAATAATGATTAAAACTGTGTGCCCGACCGAGACTCGAACTCGGGACCTAGGCAAAGGTCCCGAGTTCGAGTCTCGGTCGGGCACACAGTTTTAATCTGCCAGGAAGTTTCATATCAGCGCACACTCCGCTGCAGAGTGAAAATCTCATTCTAGAAAATAATGAGTTTACGCTTCACTCTACCACAGTCTAATATATACAGTTACGACACTCACTGTCGGCCGGAGTGGCCGTGCGGTTCTAGGCGCTACAGTCCGGAACCGAGCGACCGCTACGGTCGCAGGTTCGAATCCTGCCTCGGGCATGGATGTGTGTGTTGTCCTTAGGTTAGTTAGGTTTAATTAGTTCTAAGTTCTAGGCGACTGATGACCACAGAAGTTAAGTCGCATAGTGCTCAGAGCCATTTGAACCATTTGAACGACACTCACTGCTGAGAAAATTGTTACCATCTGAAAGTTTGTGCAGCTCTAGCGCCCCAAGAGGAAACAAAGCAGCGGTAAAATTATAATTCGTTTTTAATCATTTTTCTGGTTAATTAGGTAAATAATTATTAAATCATGATCATGAGATACATGTAAAAACGACCGAATCTCCTTGGTTTAGTGACATAGGTTAACATAATTATAAATAAATACTTTCGAAAATGTGTATAATTGTAGCTTACTCCACTGAAAACAAGACCATAGAAACACACATTTCATGCCTGAGAATAATATTTTTTTTTGTCTGTTCGTAATATGCCAGACACTTTCCTTCACAAGTAACAATTTTTTATGGAACCTAATGTTTTGCACAGTCTTACTCTTCATCGACTTTTTACACATAAATATCTTTGTAAATGTAATTACTTTAGTTGCAAAAGCGGATGTGTTGATGATTCTTGCCATTTGTGGCTCAGATGCAGCAACAGTTGTGGAATTGGTTTCTTTTGTGTAGGGAAATAGTTTTATTGCTAATTTTTCTTTTATTATCACATCCGTGTGGGTTTTTTCTCCAGCTACGTGTTAGCTTGTCCGCTACATAAAATAATGTAGGTACTGTATTCCGTACTGGTTCCCTTCGTTCCATATTCATTGATTTGACTGGAAGTGTAGCGAAGAAAACTTACGTTTTTGAGCAAATATACGACGCCTTTCTGCAAAAGGTCAGGCCTGCTGCTGTTTACTAGCACTTTTTCGGTTCTTAAGAAACACCATATTCTCAAGAAAATATCTTTAGGTCAGAAGAGAGTCGTAAATAAACAGTTCTGTGAAATAGCGATTGACACCTAATAGGGTTGATAAAAACCCTAAAAAATTGCAAGTATACTGCTTTCTTCTTCTTGTCGCTGCAATTTATTGTGGTGAAGACGCTTCTGTTTGTAAAAACCATTCTACAGACCAATATAAACAGTTAAGATTAACTTTCGCTTTCACAAAATATCGGCGAACTATACGGTATAGCTTCCTGGCCGCTTGGCGCGCTGCAATCGCGGTGGGCAACAGAAGAGAGGTGGAGTGTCGCGACAGTATATGTTCGACTGTGACTCTGTTTACACTCCCAATCACCCAGAGCTTAAACATTATCTTTGATCTTATTATTATGATGTTAGTAACGAGAGTAAGCAATGATTAACAACATATGTGTACTTGGAATTACTTGTAAATGCATCTTCCTGTCGGAATTTATTCTTCTCAATTTATTTAATGAACATTAATCATAATACCACTCAAACAAGGAAAGGTGATACTTCGATGATTACGAAATGCGTAAGTCTGCAGAAATTTAATTCTAAGTAATAATTGACTATTTTAAAGTAAGTGTAAGTCACGTGTGAAAGTGATCTATAAGGGGGTACCAGACTTACCTGTGTTGGACAGCTGATAAGACGGCAAAGAGCAATAGAATAAAGTAATTTCCAAGTCCAGATTATGGCGTACAACTCCCCTCTAATTGATTTTGCTCTTTGAAATTGCGCTGTGTTGGTGAAGCCATGTTTTCGATACTGCGTTTTGTCCATTGCTTTGACCAGTGACGTTCTGTGTGATGTCTTGAGCGTAGGATGAGAAGGATGTGAGCGGTTTCGCCTTAGTGACTGGTGTAAACTGTGGTGTCACCGCCAGACACCACACTTGCTAGGTGGTAGCTTTAAATCGGCCGCGGTCCATTAGTACATGTCGGACCCGCGTGTCGCCACTGTCAGTGATCGCAGACCGAGCGCCACCACACGGCAGGTCTCGAGAGACTTACTAGCACTCGCCCCAGTTGTACGGACGACTTAGCTAGCGATGCACACTGACGAAGCCTCGTTTATTTGCAGAGAAGATAGTTAGAATAGCCTTCAGCTAAGTCAATGGCTACGATCTAGCAAGGCGCCATAGCAATTGATAGTTATCGTATGAAGCATGTCTCATAAGAATGATACCTCACGCCATCCTGCGTGAGCTTATAGCGTGCATTTCTGTCTCCTCAAACCACACTGTGTCGGCACTTCTGTCGACACATCATAAACTGTATATGCTATTTAATACAAAGAAGAAGTCATGGATCAATGCCAACTGGAGAAATCAGACCACGCGCAAATCCCCAAATGTCTGGCTGTTTCTTTCCGTATGTGGCACCAGTTCCGAGAGTAAGGCTAAGCAGGTAACGAAATGCAGGGCTTAAATTGTTGCTAGAGAAACGGTTTGTGATGTTTTTTACCATGCTTCCACAAATATTTAGTTGTTTCTTTGAATTTGGCACGTTGGTGATGGAGATTTGCGTATGAACCTAGGAACACAGCTTAGATTGTAACGAGAGAAACGAGCTGTGATCATATTTATAATCTTGATTCTTAAAGATATTTTTCCCCGAATGTGACGTCGTGCAGACGCGGCACATCCGAAATAGATTATTTTTGTAAGGGACGTTTTGTAGGCGGTTGCTGAATTGTAAATGGTTACGAAAACACACTTGACCTCTTAGCCACAAACAATCCAGAGCTAACAGAGAGCATTGTGACTGATACAGGGATTAGTGATCACAAGGTCGTTATAACTAGGCTCAATACCGTTTCTTCCAAATCCACCAAAAACAAACGCAAAATAATTTTATTTAAAAAAGCGGATAAAGTGTCACTATAAGCCTTCCTAAGAGACAATCTCCATTCCTTCCGAACTGACTATGCAAATGTAGACGAGATGTGGCTCAAATTCAGAGACATATTAGCAACAGCAATTGAGAGATTCATACCTCATAAATTGGTAAGAGATGGAACTGATGCCCCATGGTACACAAAACAGGTCCGAACGCTGTTGCAGAGGCAACGGAAAAAGCATGCGAAGTTCAGAAGAACGCGAAATTCCGAATATTGGCTAAAATTTATAGACGCGCTCGAAATTTGGTAGAAAATACGAAGAAATTCTGGTCGTATGCAAACTACACAAGCGGCAAGACGCAGTCAATACCTTCGCTGCGCAGTGCCGATGGTACTGTTACCGACGACTGTGCCGCTAAAGCGGAGTTACTGAACGCAGTTTTCCGAAATTCCTTCACCAGGGAAGACGAATGGAATATTCCAGAATTTGAAACACGAACAGCTGCTAGCATGAGTTTCTCAGAAGTAGATAGCTTAGGGGTTGCGAAGCAACTCGAATCGCTTGATACGGGCAAGTCTTCAGGTCCAGATTGTATACCGATTAGGTTCCTTTCAGATTACGCTAATACAATAACTCCCTACTTAGCAATCATATACAACCGCTCGCTCACCGACAGATCTGTATCTGCAGATTGTAAAATTGTGCAGGTCGCACCAGTGTTTAAGAAGGGTAGTAGGAGTAATCCATCGAACTACAGACCTGTATCATTGACGTCGGTTTGCAGTTGGGTTTTGGAGCATATACTGTATTCAAACATTATGAATCACCTCGAAGGGAACGATCTATTGATACGTAAACGGCATGGTTTCAGAAAACATCGTTCTTGTGCAACGCAGCTAGCTCTTTATTCCCACGAAGTAATGGCTGCAATCGACAGGGGATCTCAAGTTGATTCCGTATTTCTAGATTTCCGGAAAGCTTTTGACACCGTTCCTCACAAGCGACTGCTAATCAAGCTGCGGGCCTACGGGGTATCGTCTCAGTTGTGCGACTGGATTCGTGATTTCCTGTCAGGAAGGTCGCAGTTCGTAGTAATAGAGGGCAAATCATCGAGTAAAACCGAAGTGATATCAGGTGTTCCCCAGGGAAGCGTCCTGGGTCCCCTGCTGTTCCTGATCTATATAAATGACCTGGGTGACAATCTGAGCAGTTCTCTTAGGTTGTTCGCAGATGATGCTGTAATTTACCGTCTAGAACGGTCATCCGAAGACCAGTATCAGTTGCAAAGCTATTTAAAAAAGATTGCTGTATGGTGTGGCAGGTGGCAGTTGACGCTAACTAACGAAAAGTGTGAGGTGATCCACATGAGTTCCAAAAGAAATCCGTTGGATTCGATTACTCGATTACTCGATAAATAGTACAAATCTCAAGGCTGTCAATTCAACTAAGTACCTGGGTGTTAAAATTACGAACAACTTCAGTTGGAAAGACCACATAGATAGTACCGTGGGGAAGGCGGGCCAAAGGTTGTTTTTCATTGGCGGGACACTTAAAAGATGCAACAAGTCCACTAAAGAGACAGCTTACACTACACTCGTTCGTCCTCTGTTAGAATACTGCTGCGCGGTGTGGGATCCTTACCAGGTGGGATTGACGGAGGACACCGAAAGGGTGCAAAAAAGGGCAGCTCGTTTTGTATTATCAAGTAATAGGGGAGAGAGTGTGGCAGATATGATACGCGAGTTGGGATGGAAGTCATTAAAGCAAAGACGTTTTTCGTCGCGGCGAGATCTATTTACGAAATTTCAGTTATCAACTTTCTCTTCCGAATGCGAAAATGTTTTGTTGAGCCCAACCTACATAGGTAGAAATGATCATCAAAATAAAATAAGAGAAATCAGAGCTCGAACAGAAAGTTTAGGTGTTCGTTTTTCCCACGCGCTGTTCGGGAGTGGAATGGTAGGGAGATAGTATGATTGTGGTTCGATGAACCCTCTGCCAAGCGCTTAAATGTGAATTGCAGAGTAATCATGTAGATGTAGATGAATCTTTGTGGTGGACGTTAGGTTTGTGATTCGGTTTATAGTAAAAGTGCAGTTGAATGAGAACGAATATTTAGTAGTTACTGGTTCTCTAATAGTTTCTGGTTTTAGAACTGTTGCTTTTAGTTTATAGTTTGGTATTCTAGAGTGAAATTTGTGTGTTTGTGTCGAGTTTTGCCTTGGAGTTGTGTTCAAATAATTTGTTGTTTGCAGTATGGTTTGTGTTCGTGTGTGAGTGTGTGTGTATGTGTGTGTGTGTGTGTGTGTGTTTTGGGGCCACTTTGATTAAACATTTTTGGAAGGTGACATCAACGGCCGTAAAGTAATGTATAAAATCTTTGACCATCAGCTGCTTTTATTTTAAACCCATATATCTCGAATGGTTTCATTCATCGATCATCTTCACGAATATGGGTTAAAGTGGTTAAAATCGCAATGTAACATTTGTCAACACTTAAATAATGGTTAGAAGGTGTCAGGAATATCAAAATACGACGCAGGATTTTCAGAAGCAGACATACTAATACCAAGCGAATACAGAGCAGCACTGGACTATGATTGGTAAGAACGTTTTTATGATTTTTGTGTTTAGTGTGAGATCGTAGTTTGTTTATGGAACGGATATTTCTTTGAAATGAGGTGCTTGGATTTGTGTTTGGCTAGTTTTATTTGAGGGGAGTGGCGGTGTGGTGGTGGTGGTGGTTGGGGGGGGGGGATGTTATAGAACCGATGTCTTCATTGACGCTGTACAGATATAGTGAATTTCGTTATTCTTTTTAGCTTTGTTGGTGGGGGATTGTCTGCATCACTGTCTTCGTTTCAGCTACGTATGTCAGGTGAAATTTCCAATCATGAGCATAATGGATTTCCTTCTTTGGCGTGGGGTGGGGGAGCGGGGGATGGAATCACTGCCTTCGTTTGAGCTACATAGGTCTAGAAATACAGTCTATTCCAGTTGTGTATTTCTTATTCTTTTTTTGTTGGGTTCACTCTGGAGGAATTCGTGAGAGTTAATTTTCGCATATGTGATTCTCTTGGGGTGATGTTAGTCTTATTGTAGTATTTTTAGTTTGCCCCGCCTAGAACTCCCTAATTCCCATGGTTGTCTCATTGGTTTCATTTCATTAAGTGACTGAAATATTTCGCATCTTTCTTGTGTTCGTTTGCGACCATAATGGTCTATCTTGTGGTAGTAATCTTGAATACGCTAGAGGCTGCTATTAGATCTGTGGTTGTCATAATAAATAAAGTACGCTTTATATCCCAGATACAACGTCGTAGGTCAACGTAGACGTGTGGAATCGGAACGTGCGGTAATCCCAAATGTTGTTCTTGTTACCGCGTTCCATCAATTTCAGCGACATTTGGCCGTATATATTGGCATCAATTTTTGGCTTTCTGTATTGTTATCACTTTCTGCTCTTTGCACTGGTGGCTAGTTTTTCAGTTGAGTTATATACGTCGACTGATGTTTCATGAAAAGTTTAGAATAGGGCCAGTGCCATACATACGTGTTTCAAGCAGGAATGTTGCCAGTGTTTGCCGTGATGTACTATGAGAGTAAAGGAAGGCTTGTCAGCTGTTCATGTTACACAGCCAATGAGAGACCAGCAGGCAGACATCGTGTTTCGAAACAATACTTTCGGAAGAAAGGGCGAAACATTGCTTCATATTTGAGTCGCAGCTATTGAAACTGTGCTAGTATCTATAAACCAAGGACAGCGTCACAACTCATGATAAACAAGAAAATGTACTGAAATATTTCTGTGCTTCCTTTTGCTACGCAATCGATCTGTGTGAGCACACTCAGTAAGTGGATCAAAGTCTTTTAATTAAGTCAGTGGAGGAACTGTGTCGATCAATGTTTTTGTTTCTTTTCTCTTTTTCTTTTGAATCATGGAATGAAGTATTTCGATCAATATTTTTAATTAGAATATGGGAAAATGTACGTGGGTCAATGTTAATATATCGAAAGTGCAACTCCCTTGTGGTTAACATTGATCCACTTGTTCTCTGAGCTTGCACAGAACGATTGCAGACTCATGTTCCCACCTCATTTGATATTTGCAATTTTCTGTGTGACGTGCACCAACTCATTACTTTCGGGGAAATGGAAAGAAAAGGTAAAAATGAGTCTCCTGCTACAGACGTTTCCTCTCTGACACTACCGCAGTGCTCAAAGTTAAAGTATTAGAAATCACAGGGGGAAGGGTACGTAATAAAAAAGACGTCCGCGCTCTAAGCGGTAATGGTCACGCACGCTCTGTGATTTGTGTGTAGGTCTCACGGCCGAGCCATGCGTTCGTAGCACAAATGCTTCGTTTACTTGTTTGCAGTTTCATCACTATGCTAACCAATTATTGTTCGCACGATGGAGGACAATGAAATGCAGCATCAGTTAGATTACACTAAGAGTGTTTTCACTTATGTTTCCTAGTTGCAAATGCTACTTTTATGAGCAGTTGCTTAGTGTGTCAACGTACCTTCTATTTCACACCCATACAGTTTTGCAGGTACGAGTATGGGGTCATTAATGAAAACAAACTAACCGAGTGCCGATAACTATGTATACTGACGACGTCAAATGTTGATTATGGTGTAGTTTCTGCATAGTTTAGGATTATATTACATGTGGTGCACTGAGTTAATAAGTAACAGTCGGGATGACAGGCACTGACCTGTTATTCCTATATGCAGAGATCCTTTAGTCACATTACTCTTTTAAGTGTCATTAGTTTGAATGAATTAGCTGATGAACCTAGTTAGCAAATTTTGAAAGGCAAGTTCTGTGGGTTCTAAATGCCTGTACTGGTGCACCAACATTATAATAGCTTTTCTTAAAAATATATTGCTCAAAAGAATCTCTTACTCAATAAAGGAAAGATGTAGGAATTATTCCGAACTAACGTCCATAGAAGATGAGGTAATAACAAACGAAGCTCGTATTGTGGAGAAAATCGTACGAGTCGAATTACGAGGGAAACATCTTTGCGGTTTCCTTAATCGACTTAAAGAAACCACCGAAACCATAGATGTTGATGGACGAATTATTGACTTGTACCACTGTCAATCCAAATGCGAGGCCCGTGTTTTACCATAATGTTACCTCACTAGATTTAAAATAAATAACGGGAATATATTATCAAATTAAGCCGAAGTTAAGGCAACTTTTGTTTCAGGTGGAATCGTCCACGGTATCATGGTCGAATAGTTTAGCAGACAGACGGCCTTATCCATGCGCATGGTGACGACGGCGCCCCCAATAGGCAGCATGAGATTTAGTAGCTATGAAGAGTTGCATGGTGTGGAGTGTTGAGCCTTTGTGGGTTGGATGGGAGGCCACTGGAGTGACTCTTCTCCAGGCGCCGAGTTGATGGCAGCGCCCCCCAACAGGCAGCATGAGATTTGGTGGCTATGAAGAGTTGAATGGTGTGGAGTGTTGAGCCTGCGTGGTTTGGCGGGGAGGCCACTGGAGTGACTCTTCTCCAGGCGTCGAGTTGACGGCGGCGCCCCCAACAGGCAGCATAAGATTTGGTGGCTATGAACAGTTGCACAGTGTGCAGTGTTGGACCTGCGTGGGTTGGCGGAGAAGCCACTGGAGTGACTCTTCTCCTGGCGTCGAGTTGACGGCGGCGCCCCCAACAGGCAGGATAATATTTGGTAGCTATGAAGAGTTGCATGGTGCGGAGTGTTGAGCCTGCGTGGGTTGGCTGGGAGGCCACTGGAGTGACTCTTCTCCAGGTGCTGAGTTGATGGCGGCGTACCCATACAGGCAGCATAAGATTTGGTGGCTATGAAGAGTTGCATGGTGTCGAGTGTTGAGCCTGCGTGGGTTGGCGGGGAGGCCACTGGAGTGACTCTTCTCGAGGTGCCGAGTTGACGGCGGCCCCCCCCCCCCAAACAGGCAGCATAAGATTTGGTGGCTATGAAGACTTGCATGGTGTGGAGTGTTGAGTCTCCGTTGGTTGGCGGGGAGGCCACTGGAGTGACTCTTCTCCAGGCGCCGAGTTGAAGGCGGCGCCCCCAAACAGGCAGCATAAGATTTGGTGGCTATGAAGAGTTGCATGGTGTGGAGTGTTGAGCCTGCGTGGGTTGGCGGGGAGGCTACTGGAGTGACTCTTCTCCAGGTGTCGCGTTGACAGCGGTGCCCCCAACATGCAGCATAAGATTTGGTGGCTATGAAGAGTTGCATGGTGTGGAGTGTTGAGCCCCCATTGGTTGGCGAGGAAGCCCCTGGAGTGACTCTTCTCCAGGCGCCGAGTTGACGGCGGCGCCCCCAAACAGGCAACATAAGATTTGGTGGCTATGAAGAGCTGCATGGTGTGGAGTGTTGAGCCTGCGTGGGTTGGCGGGGAGGCTACTGGAGTGACTCTTCTCCAGGTGTCGCGTTGACAGCGGTGCCCCCAACATGCAGCATAAGATTTGGTGGGTATGAAGACTTGCATGGTGTGGAGTGTTGAGTCTCCGTTGGTTGGCAGGGAGGCCACTGGAGTGACTCTTCTCCAGGCGCCGAGTTGACAGCGGCGCTCCCAAACAGGCAGCATAAGATTTGGTGGCTATGAAGAGTTGCATGGTGTTGAGTGTTGAGCCTGCATGGGTTGGCGGGGAGGCTACTGGAGTGACTCTTCTCCAGGTGTCGCGTTGACAGTGGTGCCCCCAACATGCAGCATAAGATTTGGTGGCTATGAAGAGTTGCATGGTGTGGAGTGTTGAGCCCCCATTGGTTGGCGAGGAAGCCCCTGGAGTGACTCTTCTCCAGGCGCCGAGTTGACGGCGGCGCCCCCAAACAGGCAACATAAGATTTGGTGGCTATGAAGAGCTGCATGGTGTGGAGTGTTGAGCCTGCGTGGGTTGGCGGGGAGGCCACTGGAGTGACTCCTCTTCTAGGCGCCGAGTTGACGGCGGCGCCCCCAGACAGGCAGCATAAGATTTGGTGGGTATGAAGAGGTGAATGGTGTGGAGCGTTGAGCCTCCGTGGGTTGGCGGTGAGGCCACTGGAGAGACATGTCGTCAAATTGAAATTTCAGAATTAAAAACCTGATCACATTGTGGTGGGTTGATATATGTAAGGAAATTTCAAAATTATTGTAGGACCCGAGGCTAATATAGGGTCCATTTCTGTATCGATATTGTTGAGACTGTCAAACAGACAAGATATGGACTTACTAGTTTATAACTATCCGCACAAGTGTAGTAAAGGAGTGCAATGAAAAAATATTTTATAATTTGTTTTGCGCCCCATGTATGGGTGTACTGAAGGGATATTTCTGTCTCCCTACTAATCAACTCAAGATTTGCTAAGTATTATAAATAAGAATTTAAATGCGAGAACTACCAGCAATGACTCTTTGACTCAGTCCTGTTCCCTAAGTACAGTTCCTTCTATCGTTGTATCATGATGGCAGGTGGCATCATGATGGTATGAGAATATTTCAACTTTTATACTGACCATTAGACTGAACTAGGTTCTACGCATAAAGCAACCAGGGCAACTGAGACTGTTGGTATATGCATTCATGCCAGCAACGTACAGTTTCCTTAAACAAGTTCCGAAGATGTTGAATTGATATCCCGAGAGTGTCATGGATAATTATATGACAGAAAAGTAAACTTTGATGCAGTATAATAGAACAGAACCAAAAACCAGCATACGTTGATCAACGTGAAACTATACTGAAAACTTGATAACTCTTTCGTGGACGGGAGGAGATAAGAATTTTTTCTGAAACTCCCTCCATACTGTGAAAGGGAAGGAAAGAATATTATACCGTTAATTCTTAAGATTACGTAGAACCTAGCAATAGTAGGACGAAATAATAGACTGCCGAAAAAGGCTGCATAGCCGCTCACAATTCAAAACCGTTATAGAAGAATAGTATTGCAAGCATCGTGAAGGCCACCCACAGCTCAGTAAAACAGAATTTACGGTTCGAACATAGAATTTTGCATTTTGTAGGCTTGTCTCTGTACCTAAGCTGACACCATGTCAGTGATATTAAAAACGTACAATTGTAGAGTCGGAAAAATAACGCAAACGCAGGTTACCGTTCTGAAGGGAGTTACGATGTGGCCATGAAACCAGAAATACACTGAAAAAACTAAAATCTGCAGATCGAAGTTTCACTCACCGTAGCAGGGTGGCTTTCCTCTTCTCACTGCAGAAGCCTCTGCAGTAGCTCCTCAAAAAACTCGTCAAGCGTAAACTGACGTTCCTGTTGGAAAAGAACTGATTACTTTTCTGATATCCAACATGTGGAGTAATACAGAACATGTGCTAGATTCTAACATGGCCGCTTTATACGAAGTGCTACATTTATCAATAATTTTGCTAGCTACGTTTATTGATAATATTTATACAATGATCAATTTTAATATTGAAGTATTATCACTACTCAGTCCATGCCTGACCAACTAATAATACTAAACAAATACTGATGTCCCATGATGTACGAGTTTTTTGTTTGCCCGATTGGTTATTGAAGTACTTCTGGGAGTTATGCCGAGTTGTTGCTCCTGTTGATTGGAAAATATTTCAACGACCCACCGAGCCGTGGCCTAAGACATTCCCTGACTAGATGGAGTCCAGGGATCTAGTGCGCATAACGGCAAAGCTCGCTTCACTCGTCACGGTCATCGAAGCATTTTGCACAAATCCTAACAACTCAGCAAAAGACCCGTAGCAGGGCACTAACTACTGTCACCGTCGTAAGAGAGTATTGATCTGAACATAAAGTGAATAGTACACGTTGAAACCTAATGCCATTATTCCCTATACTGAACTAATTTATACTCACCGGAGCAACACGGATTTCTTCTTCGTCCTGCAGCCGTTTCTGCAGCTGCTGCATAAAAAACTCGTCAAGTGTAAATTGACGATCCTGTTGGAAAAGACATCTTTAGTTTTATGATGTCCAACTTGTGTAATAATACAGAGTTTATGCTATTTGCTAATATGTCCGAGTGTAACAAAGTGTTACATTCATCGCGAATTACGCAACCTTCAGCTACTGGTTTTTTGGTTGGTTTGGACAGTTAAAAAGACTAAACTACATGGTCATCAGTCCCCATTTCCTTACGCAAAAGGGTCTCAGATTAAAACCATTCCGCAAAAGAATCAGGGAAAGTAAAAGAGTCGTAAAAGTAACTGGAAACATAACTCAAAGAGAAAACGGAAGAAGCAAGCTAAAGGGGGAAAACGTGCACTAAATGAAACAAATGCTGTAGAAAGTATTAAAAAATACAGCAGATCGAGTGGGCTGGCTGATTGCAAGAATAAAAAAGGATGAGCCAGTCACTCTGAAACACACTACAATCTCCAGCCTAAAACCACAAGGCTAGAGAAAGATACATAGGGAAGAGACGAACATCAATGCGAATAAACAGCAAAGAAAGTGCGGGGAAGAGTTAAAATGGAGGGAGGATGAAGCCCTGGCAGTGAAGGGCACAGGCGTATCCTTACGTTGATGCATACAGTGATCCACTTTAATACCGAAGTAACGTCACTCCCCCCACATCTCAGCAAATAGTAATTCTGACACATAACTAATATTCCGTGATATCTAAGGTTTTCTAGGCGCGATTGATTAATGATATACTTCCGTGAATTTTGCAGTGTTTTTATCTCTATTTTGTGCACAATATTTCAACGACTGATGGAGCCGTCTTCTTCATGTCGTGTGGCGTTTCCGGCCTGGTTGGCTTGCAGGCAGTGAGTGCACGTAACAGCAAAACTCGCTGCGCCCGAGAAAGACGTCTGGGACGCTCATCGAAGAATTGTGCACAAAATACAAACAACTCGGCAAAATACCCGGAAGCAGAGTATTAACTAGTATCACGTTCGTGAGTGAGTGATCATGTGAACAGGAAACGATAAATACACTTCGGAACCAAACGCTATTATTTCGTATACAAATCTAATTTACACTCACCGGAGCAGCACTGATTTCTTCTTCTTGGTGCAGCCGTTTCTGCAGCAGCTCGTGAAAGAACACGTCTAGTGTAAACTGACGCTCCTGTGAGAAAAGAACGTACTAGTTTTATCATAAACAATGCTTTTATAAATCAGATATAGCGATACTTCAAACATGTACAGGTTTTACGAAGTGTAGCACTTACTAAGAATGTATAGACCTGTAGATATCGATAGTGAGTGTACATTGTTTGGATGTAATAGCTACCATTGTGCAATGGGCGAACTGTTAAGCTGGAACGACAGAGAGCTACAGAGGAACTACTCAAGGTACAGCGTCGCCATTGACCTTTTTATTTATTCTCTGTTCTGGTGTGTTCTTTCTCAGGAAAGGAATTAAGTGGGACTGTGACAATTATTACCGACAGTTCCAGTTTCTCTATTCTCTGACTCCTCCGAAAACAACATTAGCCTTCAAAGTCTTAAATTCAGAAATACATTTCCTCTGGTCATCAGGTATTAACTACAGTTAGCAGGTAACTCGTAGAGTAACCAGATGGTTTGCAATGTTGTCTTCAGGCAGTCACTTGTCTTGGACGGATTTTATGTGAAGCTCTGCTCTTATAAGGAATGTTGTCTACAATTTATTAGGGTCTTTTCCATTCTCAAGCACCTTCGTATCAGCATCATAGTCTAGGCATTCTTGACTAATGCCAGACACAACTATCCGGTTGGTCAGTGTTAATTTTAATGGCCGTCAGTATAGTTGTTGCAACAAGTTAATCGGCTTTCGGCTAGACTATCAACTTCGTCGTACCTAATGCCAGAAGTGGGGATATAATATGCTAGTAACATGGAGGAGAGAAGCATGAGCCTGTGGGATGTGGGGAAAAGAGCAAGCATATCATGCAGCCAAGGAGGCCAGTGAGCAACCAACCCATCGAGACAACGTGCCATTATCCTGCAGGTGAGAAAGACATACGACTGTTGGAATAGACGTGACTGCCCAATCATCAGACCAAGTCTAACCTTATATATATATATCACTTTCACACACTGAAGTTACCCTGACTCCTATCTAAATAGGCTACATTTCTAACTAATGTTTCATTTCTAACTAATGTCTTCATAGTCTGGTGAGAATACAGTTAAATCTGTAATGGCTGTGGCGTAAATATTCTTATACGCCATATCTTGTGCGCACGTTATCTTTTGATCAGAATGCTGAAGTGAATTTTAGAGGAGACCAGCCATTTATTTTACCTGAAGTCGAGATATGGAAAATTTTAAAAATTTTATCTATCTCTGGAGACGAGGTTGAAGGCTTTAGTGAGTTGCTGAGTGACCAGCAAATTCCGTTTCCCTCCAGTGATGAAGGAATCTATCCATTCGCCACTGACGCTTATCTGTGGCTGTATATTAGATACTGTCGCGCAAACTGACAATGATCCCTCCATATCTGCAGCCAGTGAAGCCTATCAGTTGAGTGTGACGTGGCGGTCGGTCTGTACCATTGGGGCTTCAGAGGCTCGATCTGACGTAATAAGTTTCTTAGTTAGTACTTTAGATCATTCTAGTGAAACCCAATCACTTTTATTATCAGGTATCGAAATGGTATTAGATATAATTTTTGTAATTATGTGTGTGCGCGTGTGTGTGTGCGTGTGTATGTACATGTGAGAGTGAGTGTGAACATGTGTGTGTGTGTGTGTGTGTGTGCGTGCGTGTGAGAGTGCGTGTGTGTGTGTGTGTGTGTGTGTGTGTGTGTGTGTGTGTGTGTAGTCGCGCGTGCTTGCGTGTGTGTGCGCGTGTAAGTAAGGTTTTAGACATTTTATCCATTTTAATTCTTTGTTGAATTTTTACTGTTTTAGCACATTGAGCTTCACTCTTCCAATAAACGTGCTGCTTTCTTGCACGAAAACCAACACACAATCGTCATAGTCAATAGTCTAGTGGAGGTTCCTGTCTTAGATGCATTATTCATAATGAACTGTCACATGGGATGTTTATTGCGAACCGCAAGATTCATTTACCGTAAATCGTGACAGTCTGTAATACCTTTTGACCTCCCTATCGACAATGAAGCAGCTCTAAAACGTTAGTGCATTGCTTATTATGATATCGGTAATGCAAGGTGACGTAGCTCACCTCAAAGCTACCTCGAGCAGCGACCAAGGTCTTGTCCAGTCGCAGACCTTCGTCTTTCTCCCCCTCCCACACACCGGGAGAAAAACGCCTTGATGCTTCGGAACATTGCTGCAACGATAACGGGCAGCATGTTAGATACGACCATACCGTGTCCACGAGTAAATCTTATTTTGATGCCTCACAAGTGTATCGCAAGGAAAAACTTGAGACGGTCTTTAAATTTAATTTCTGTAATAATAAGAGCTCTCAGTGTTACAAAGTATCTGTAACATCCAGATCGATTAAATATCATTGATTTACTTGAAAAATATTGTCCATTTATGACTCGTGAGGAATTCATTATTTTAATTCCCTTTTACTTATTCCTAACATATGAATTAAAATTACATTAGTTCTTCGCTGACAGACAAAGGTGTGTTCATTACGAGGCACATTTATTCTGCAATCAATATTTTTGTTTCGATAGCAGTTATTTAAGGCTATCACTATTAGACAGACAGACAGTACTATTAGCAAGACAGTGCATCGCTACACTAGTATCAGATACACACCAAATATAGTTATTTAAAATTCGCATTTGGACAGACATTAGGTCGCGATTTGGTTACTACCATCTGTTCGTTCAATATGGCACCGTGAGGCAGGATCGGTAATTTAATTAGTCAGTACCTAAGGGAACATCTTGTTGGTGATATGTATGCAACAGTGTGGTGGTATAAATCCCAAATCTGAGGAGATTACGATTTTTACAAACACCCGTTGTCTGAGTCAGCGTATTCCCACCGGGCTGCGCCTTTCCTTCTTTTTGGCAGTCATCAACAACCTAAGTTCAACACTAAACCTAGAATCACTCTTCAACGCCATATGAACTATTCAACAACATGTACGACGTAACAACCATATTTACGGTTGAAATTTAACAAGCGACATTTGAATAAAGAAAACGCCATTACACCTTATAACTCCGAAGGGAATTAACAATTGACGATGTTCAAAGGTATTAATTTAATTTCTTTGAGTAACAGAAAGAGAAAATACTTTTGATATGGTGCCATGTCAACTCATTATGACTGCACGCAGCTGGAAGTTGTTTACTTATTGCCTTCTTCTTCACAGAATGTAAAATAACAGATTTGGTGACAGAGATATGTGACGCCGCTCTCGTTGCGATATTAAATAATAAGTTAAAGGAATAGACGATTCCAGCAACTAAAATTGTGGAAACCTCAGCAAAGAGATCTGTCCCTATAAGTCACGCCCTCTCGTAACCTTCGTAGCTGCATGACTTGTTGAACAATGTACTGGAATGTGAATGAAACTTTTTTTTTTACATTTTACATACCGCGAAATCACATCACACCACCTCGTAACGTTTCATTGTTCCAGTACTTCGCCGCTACACATCCAGTCATCTATAAGCTTATACGATACTGAAACTGCATCTTATTCTATACGGTAAGTAAACAGAAGACACTTAAGTCAGTAGTTCATATCTCTCCCGGATACATTACACCTTGCTTCTGAAGCTGGGCGTTCGCTTCGTTCAAAGCTTCTAGAAGTCCTCAACAACTTTAAAATGTTTCGTTATTTGAACTCGAAACACAAAGTGTAACAATACAATATATGAATCAAAACTGGAGCCTTTTTGATTCAATAACTCATACGACGAATTCTTGTCGTTATTTCAAGTGCTCGGGTGAATACGCAAGTAATTGCTAGGCAACGGTTCTCTAGGGTTTAGGCAACATAGCATCGGTGTTAGCATATCCTGCGAACAACATTAAACAGCAACGCCAGTAGCTGCAGAGCTCTACACTGTTTAGCAACGTGGATATGAATGGGTAAATTTTAAATAAATCACTGTATGTACCACAAAATAATGGTATTTTGCGACTGGGAGGTATCCAGAAGTATCTAATGAAAAACCTGAATAGCTAATCAGCTCCCCATGGATTTAACTGCTAACTACATCCCAAGATATTAATTGAATTTCCTGAAGCAACAGGAGACGAAAACTCTTTTGTTACAGAGCCAGCTCGACTAAATGTTACTCTACACAGCTGCCATCAGTTTCAAAGCGTCTTCTTCTTCACAGACGGGAGAAAGTTCCAGCGGCACGACTGCGCAATGATCACAGCCAACATGTATGTACAATTGAGAAGCAAGGAGGTTGGTGACACTTATCATTGTGAAACTAAGTGATTAAGCTGTGAAGGTATGACAAACGTAAGTGAACTTCCTCAGAAACTCAGTAAAGTGGTTCGTCTCTATAAGTCAGGCACCTAACTTATGAACATGTATGAAAAAATAAGACAAAGTGATCTTTCACATGTTACACTGTACTAATTACGTGTTCCGAAATCATAACACGGTCCGTCGTAAAACTTCAACTTCCCAGTGCTTCTCCACTGAATTCACAGTCATTTAAATGCTTGTACGATATCCTAAGTGCAGATGGCTTTGTGTGGTAAATAAATAGGTTATTTTTAAGTGAATTTCTCATACCTCTTGCAGGTACAATGCACCTCGCCTCTGAAGCTGTGCGATAGCTTATTTCAAAGCTTCTAAAGCTCCTCAAGAACTTTAAAAAGTTTCCTCAGTTGTTCTTGAAACAGAAACTTCGACGCTACAACACTTGAATCAAAGCTGCAGCTTGTTTTAATGAATAACTCACAGAACGAACTCGTATAGGCACTTCTAGTACTCGAGAGAATACGTAAGTAGTTGTTAGGCAACGCTTTAGGCGACATAGCGTAGTTGTTAGCATACCCTGTGATCAACATTAAATAGCAACCCCACTAATAGCAATCGTAGCAAATGCAGAGCACATTATTTTATAGGAACGTCAATATCAATAGGTAAACAAGCACTGCAGTAAAATTTTAAGTAATTTAAATATATGTCAGACGAAATAATCATGCCTTGCTATTGAAAGATATACAGCAGTGTCTAAAGGATGAAAACGCCCGAATAACTAATAAATTCACAAAGAATTTACCAATTAAAAATATTCTAAGCTCTTAATTCAATTTCTTTAATCAATAAGAGAGTTATACTCCTTTGTTACGGTGGAAGGTCAGCTCAGTATGACACAAAACCGTTGGGATCAGCTTCCAAAATGTGTTCGTTTTCACAGACTGAAGAAAATTCCAGCAGCATAACCCTGTTACGACTACAGACACTGTGTATGTGTAATCGACAAGCGAGAAAGATCGCTAACATCGTTGTCGTTGTGAATCTCAGCAACTGAAAGGAACAGAGCATGCTACAACTCTATCCGTCTGCTCTGACGCACGACTCATATTTGGAGTAAAGTGGATAGTTTATACGAGATACTACGACAGCCACAGATAACCTTTAATAAGAGCCCGATGACATTCTCCAGGACGGCGACAGCAGTATAGACCATTACAATCAAAAACAAACATAAAACATTTTGTGTAGGTGGTGCTGTACAGCTTTAATGAATGATAACAATTTGTCCAATCAATGATAAGAAGTGCAATATGCAGCACACAGCTGTAACAGCATATTTTATTACAGACGATCGATTTCGGTCTAGAAATAGGAAATCATGGGGTCCAAAAACCATCTCTCCTAAGCGTTTGTTTAATTGGAACAGTAGTTAGCAGATGTACAAGCTCCATCATTGATATTATCTATGTATTATGGAATATTAGGAAAAAACGTTGTCAAGGTTAAACGGACGTAATGTTATGAACAGCTAGTATCAACGACGGAACAATGTACATCTGAAACTGAGATTCCATTTACTCAGACGGATAGCTGAGACGGTTTTTGGACACGATGATGGTCTGGTCCTAGACCGAAATCGATCGTTTCTGTTAAAATATACCGTTGTGTATTGTATAACGCACTTCTTAACAAACAAAAAACCATGGGAACTATTTGAATACCATATGAAATGAAACTATCGGGACAATCGCAGGAATGGGAGAGTTGTGGATGGGAACATACTAAAAAGGTTACTAAACCTAAGAACATTTAAGAACTTCTCTAGACTAAACCGAACGAAAATATAGAGTAAACACAAAATTGGATTCGAATAATTCGCTTGACCAATACAGATGAAATGAAGACAGTGGTACTAGGCACGTCGGGTGTTGTGAAGCAGGGGATACAACCCGTCGGCTTTGACCAATGACGTCATACATTACTCATAGATAATAATGTCTTCACTTTCAGCCATAGATAATAAAACAGTTCTGTATTCCTGATAAGTGCTATCATTGTACATTGAAATAATTGAATGTGATTTTAAGAGAGATCGCTACACATAGCTCAAAATATTCTTCTTGTGCGTTTGTTTAAATAATTGGTTGATTGCAATTCATTCGGTACTTAATTTCATTCGTAGTGATATTGAGGTAATTTGGACTATTAGTTTTTTATTTTAGGACAATATTTAGTATCTCATTTTCGTTTGTAGGTATGGATTTATCTGTTCTGATGAACCTGGATGATTTGAGAGAGGCTTTGGGCGTAGACATGTTGGCCACGATTTGTTTTTTACAAATGTGTGGTCTCGTTGCCGAGTATGTTCGATGTCGTGAGTGCGGTGAACATATGCACCTCACAAGTGTATCTCATCGCCATACTCATGACTTATTCGTGTGGCTCTGCAGCAAAGATCGGTTGTGGCGGTCCATTAGACGAGGAACGTGATTCGAAAAATCTAAGCTCGCCTTGAGAGACATTATGAAAATCACGTACTGTTGGTGTCTGAGATATCCTGTGTGGCTGTGTGTCCATGAATGTCGTGTGAGTAAGCGCACAGTTGTGGATTGGTACTCTTTTTGTTGGCAAGTTCGTGGGGAATACATGAAATATAGGGCGCCGTTTAGGGGGAGGGGGGGGGGGGGGGTTACGGTCGAAATTGACGAGTCGCATATTGGCTAAAGGAAGTACAACAGGGGGGGAACTTCCGGTGGATGGGTTTTGGGGGGGAGGCTGTAATTTCAGGTCAAGAGTGTGACGATGTAGAGTATAAAGTAGTACCCAATCGAAGGAAGGAGGTTTTGATCAGCTTAATTGAAGATTACGTTGCAGAGGGTTCCATCGTAATTTCAGATGGTTTTTCTTCTTATAGGGATTTAGGGGAAAGGGGTTATCAGCATTTCGTAGTTAATCACAATATTGAGTTCATATCATTATCCTCAGGGGCTTGCACAAATAGCATAGAGGGTTATGGGTCAGCTCTTGCAGGGAAAGGGGAAACGCCGGATTTCCACACTTCAAAGTCACTTAGACGAATATGCTACCTAATTTCACATTAGAGTGAGGGTGTTTGTGTGTGTGTTCATAATGTTTGTTTTGTATATGGGTATGGGATTTTTGCTGATGTCTTTCTAGGCCAACTTCGGTTGTTTTAAGAAATTGCCATGAGGTAAGTTCAGTTTTCCATTATTTTTCTTTTGTGCATTTGAGTATTTTGACGTACTTCATTGTTGTATTACACCATTAATGTTTTCGTGTACTCCAGTACGTAATAGAAAATTCGCAGCTTTCGTTCTGCTTTCGTTTCCCAGCTCTAGTATCAGTATGATTTTTTCGAATCTGTACTAGCAATATTAAAGGCGAAACGCCCGACACTACCAAAATTTGTATCCCGTCCTTCAGTTGACCTTTACACTGATACTACCTATTCGAAAAGAATCCTGCCTCGGGCATGGATGTGTGTGATCTCCTTAGGTTAGTTAGGTTTAATTAGTTCTAAGTTCTAGGCGACTGATGACCTCAGAAGTTGAGTCGCATAGTGCTCAGAGCCATTTGAACCACTATTGTCACTGCAGCGATCAAAACCATAACTTTCAGTCGATACTATTAGCATCGAAGGCGAAAAAAAACCTGTACCTCATAATGAAGTACGGGATACTAATTGTATGTGTGTCGTCTTATTGCCTCTTCTCGTAGTTCAACTGAGGCACAGGTTGCATATGCATCGTACGTCCATTTCCACGTTTTCGTTAGCGGTGTACATATATATATGTCAACGGAAGTATGGGTTACAAATGTGTATGTAGCTCCTCCTGCCATAGGCAGTACAACCTATCTACGTAAGAACAGACTGTAAGTGGTAGAGGAGACGAAAGAAACAACACATGTAAAATTTAAACCCTGTGCTTCAGTTGACATATATAGTTCAACTGAACAACAGGGTATTACTGCTAACGAAAACGAAGAATCGCTAAAGTTGTATACCGTACTTCACTTAACCAATACAATAGGAATGGGGTTCGAGGTACAACCCATATATACGTGACGTGAAGTATTCTATAGTACCAACATTTCCATCCATTTTTCCCCTTCATTTTCCACAGAAATAATACGATACAAACACGCGATATCCTTAACGTGAAAATACTACTTGCCATGATATATGTCAACTATATTCTTCGTCTCTCGTATTCCTTTGTTTCTGAACAGTCTTGTCAGCTCTTTCATCTGTGTAATAAATACTCTCTGGCCAATTCTGACGTCATTGGTCAAAGCCGACGGTTTGTATCCCCTGCTTCACTAGACCCGACACCTCCACAAAATAACATAACTAGAAAATAGCACACACACACATTCTTCCGGAATGAGGCAAACGAAAACATAAAAAAAAACAAGTTTAATCGCACCGTACGCTGTACCTATATTGCTCTAACAGACAGCGATAACAGATCCCCTACAAGTGTCTCTAACATAAACAGAAAAAAACTGAAAAAATTGGCAGGGATAAACCGAAAGAAAAAAAGAACAAAAAACTGGAATCACACTACAAACGGAGATAAACAGCTCAAAAACCGAAAACAGATAATTCACCAATAAATACCAAAACCTCGATCCAATTCAGCTAAACAAATACTACGAACCACAAAATGGTTCAAATGGCTTTGAGCAGTATGGGACCTGACTGCTGAGGTCACCAGTCCCCTAGAACTCAGAGCTACTTGAGCCTAACTAACCTAAGGACATCACATAATACCTCCATGCCCGAGGCAGGATTCGAACCTGCGACCGTAGCGGTCGCGCGGCTCCAGACAATAACGCCTAGAACCGCTCGGCCAAGCGGGAACCACAAACAAAAAGAAGAGCCTCTTAGGAACAGATGATTTCATAATTGCAGCGTCTCAGAGACTCACATTCGAAAAACGGCCAAATATTTATAAATTAAAAGTTATCAATAACATTACCACCAGCAATACAATTTCGTTAGGGATAATCTCACTCTCGACGAACTTCCCACATTAAAAAGACAGCTAAATAACTATAAGAATCAAATGATAATCATAATCACTAATCGTTTCACTCACAAAAATTTATCTTATGCTCTGAAGGTCCTGCCTACCCTTACCCGGAAATACGGAAGCGTCCGATCTAACCCGTCGGCTTTGACCCATGACGTCACAAATATAGCGGAAACGGCAATTCCAATATGGCGGATATAGAAACGTTGCATACGTATCACAAAGACGAAAACACATAGAAAAACAACACACACAAAGGTTTCACAAGAACAATCTGCTAACATTGATAGCAAACAAAGATAATAATAAACAAGTGGTACTCAGGCCAGGCAGGGGGGGGCTGCGCCCCCCCCTGAACCCCCCCCCCCCCCCCCACCAAAAAAAAACTCCCAACCTAACCTCGTATTCAGGGCTACGCTACAGATCAATGTGTAGGTCAATCAAAAGATAAAAAAAGAAACAAATAAAAAAAAATATTGATTCATTAGACATAACGAGTAGCGACAAAACTCCGCGCCGTAATGACGTCACACACCACAACACCCTTACGTCACGGGTCAAAGCCGACGCGTGAGATCGGATGTTTCTGTTGACCCCCTTACCCTGGGAAATCGTGCGATATGCAGAAAGAAACAGACAAATATTTGTCAGAAAACAGAATAAAAATATAATCGTTACTGGTTTCTCCACGGCAGTTTAATCTGTGGTCTCAGGTTCCACCCAAACCAAACCCTCGTATGTCGCGACGTATTTGGAATAACAGCATAGTTTACAGACATCACAGATTGCACTGGTAAGTAACGCAAACACAGGCTAACTTTTAGTAACAGTCCGCTTACATCCAATTCAACATAATGTCATGACGTCACATAGGATGTCATGGGTCAAAGCAAACGGGTGGGAAAGGCCAATGTGCTTGACACGTTTGCCATTGAGGAACTAAGAAATTAGTATGAGAACACAAAATGAAAGTGCATGAACTACGCCAAACAGAAAGTATAGAAATCTATCCGAAAAAGCAAGGACTTAATATTTGAATCTCCATGAAAAATTGAAACAAATGGTGTTTCACGTGATATACTGTTAGTAACATCAGGTTGCAGACAATTAAAAGTTTCTACGATATTCTAACAACAGATGATTCCGAAAGGAGAATAAATAATTGACAGATACACAAATAGCTCATACCTCTTGCAGGTACAATGCCCCTCGGTTCTGAAGCTGGGCGTTCGCAACGCTCAAAGCTTCTAATGCTCCCCAAGAACTTTAAAATATTTCGATAGTTATTCTCGAAACACAAATATCACTCTACAACACTTGAATCAAAGCTGAAGCTTCTTTCACTCAATAACACAAACAGCGAATTCGGATGGGCACTTCTAGTACTCGAGAGAATACGGAAGTAATTGCTAGGCAACGGTTGTCGACGGTTTAGGTGACATAGCATTGTTGTTAGCATACCCTATGACCAACATAGAGGCAACAGAGCACAAAATTTTATAGGAACGACGACAGAAATGGTTAAACGAGCACTGAAATAAAACTTTGAATAACTTAAATATATGTTGCAGGTTTTCAGATTATAACATCGCTTCGAAGCGACGTCGCACGCTCGTGTCCTCGATCCCGCATTCACATTAATATGTTTAAATGTTTTCACACGCTCAAAAATTAATTCTCTCAGCGCAGCGAACAGTCACCATGTGTCTATGTCCGTTTGTGTAATACCACAAACACATTTTCTGGTGTATTAACTTCCTATATCTTTCGCTGAAAATGGGAGATTTGTCACTGAGAGGGATCACATGGGCAATAGGTACTTTTATTCTGCATACACTGACGGAAAAAAAGCTGAAACAACCCAGTAGCGCCACTATGAGAATGCAAATCATGTTTGTTTTAAATACACACTGAAAATTTCGTGAGCGATAGTTACCTTTGAGATTGAACGAGGTGAGTTGATGTTAGTCAAGAGACATTTATCTGCTCTACAACCAGTAAGAATGAGACAGTGTAGTAGGGGTACGAAAAGCTGGTTGTTCCTTCTGCGATATTAGGGTTGGGGTGCGATTTCGTATGGTCATCCCATGAACCTTGACTGCATTACTGTACGCCAGTCATGAACAGAACTCCGGCCAGTGTTATCCAACACAATAACGCTCTGCCACATACCGCTGTTGTAACCCAAAGTGCTCTACAAAATGTCGACATGTAGCTTTGGCCTGCTCGATCACCAAATCTGTCTCCAGGCGAGCAGTATGGGACATCATCGGGAGACAATTCCAGCCTCATTCCACAACCAGGATTAACCGTCTGCGTATTGGCCGACCAATAGCAACCAATAGCAATAGCAATAGCAATAGCAACCGCCAGAACCTGAGAGATGTAACAAATACACTTTACTTTTCCGTGTCCAGATCAAATTTTATTTTTCCAATAGTTAGTCACCGATACGGCTTTGTCGTTGGCTTGTAGCAGGTCACTAAAACTGCAGGGCTCCGGCAGTAGTCGGCACATGAGCAGATGTGCCTCGTCTTTTACCTCTCCACATCCGCAAAGAACGTCGTCATTGTTAGTCAGCAGTCCCCACTTGCACAGATTAGTTTTGCATCTGGGTACACCAGCCCTCAGCCTATTTAGTGTTCTCCACACTGTTTAAGGAAGTTTGTTTCCAGGTGCCATTTGATCTTTTGGTATTATCTGCAGAGCAGTTTGTTCATTCTCTATTATCTTCCTGTGAACCGTCAACGATCTTGGTTCTTGGCTCGGCTCTGAGCACTATGGGACTTAACATCTATGGTCATCAGTCCCCTAGAACTTAGAACTACTTAAACCTAGCTAACCTAAGGACATCACACAACACCCAGTCATCACGAGGCAGAGAAAATCCCTGACCCCGCCGGGAATCGAACCCGGGAACTCGGGCGCGGGAAGCGAGAACGCTACCGCACGACCACGAGCTGCGGACAATCTTGGTTCTTGCAATAAAGCTATTTCTAGACTTAAGTCTCCGAGCCTGAGTGACGTGCCCATTCAGTGGGTGTCGAGAATCTGTTTCTTTTTTTTTTGTTCTCTCAGCGTCTGCTGCCACCTGCCTTCTGATCTTGGATGGGGCAATTCCAGCAAGTAGGTACAAATTACCCATTGGTGTGGGTCTGAGAGAGCCTGTAACAATTCGCATTGTCTCGTTTACACTTACATCAACCTGTTTAGCATGTACAGATGCTTCCCATACTGGCGCTGCATAGTCTGCTGCAGAAACACAAGGAGCAAGTGCTGATGTTCTCAGTACTGATGGTTGAGCTCCCCATTCATAGTCTGTCAGCCTGCGGATGATGTTATTCCTGGAGCAGACTTTAGCCTTGGTGTTTTGGCAATGCTGCTTGAAGGAAAGCGTTCTGTCAAGTACAACCTCAAGGTATTTAGGTGTTGGACAGTGCTTTAGCTTCTTACCTTGCCATGCAACGTCGAGCTCAACTCCAGCATCTCTATTGCGCAGATGGAAAGCACATACTTGGGTTTTGTCATGCTTTGGCTTGAGATGATTGGCGTCGTAGTATTGAGCCAGTTCTTCAAGCGCTCTAGAGAGATTTCCAGATGTTGCATCAAATTTGGACCCCTGGACCACCACAACTGTGTCATCAGCATATACGTACAGTCTTGCATCTTGAGGTATAGCTTGGTCATTAGTGTACACATTATAAAGGATGGGAGAAAGTACACTTCCTTGTGGTAGGCTATTCTTCTGCAGTCGCCATCTACTGTTCTTAGCATTTAGGGAGACATAAAATTTTCGATTCTGCAGAAGACTACCAATAACCGTCGTCAACCTACAGTCCCCTATGAGGTGATATAATTTGCGCAGTAGCTTTCTGTGGTTTACCGTGTCGTATGCAGCAGTGAGATCTATGAAAGCTGCTCCAGTTATTAATTTTTTTGAAACCCATCTTCTATATCCTGCGTCAGATTAAGTATTTGCCCACAACAAGATCTTCCTGGTCTGAAACCGGCTTGTTCCTTTATGAGCTTTCCATCTATACAGGGTGTTACAAAAAGGTACGGCCAAACTTTCAGGAAACATTACTCACACACAAAGAAAGAAAATATGTTATGTGGACATGTGTCCGGAAATGCGTACTTTTCATGTTAGAGCTCATTTTATTACTTCTCTTCAAATCACATTAATCATGGAATGGAAACACACAGCAACAGAACGTACCAACCTGACTTCAAACACTTTGTTACAGGAAATGATCGAAATGTCCTCCGTTAGCGAGGATACATGCATCCACCCTCTGTCGCATGGAATCCCTGATGCGCTGATGCAGCCCTGGAGAATGGTGTATTGTATCACAGCCGTCCACAATACGAGCACGAGGAGTCTCTACATTTGGTACCGGAGTTGCGAAGACAAGAGCTTTCAAATGCCCCCATAAATGAAAGTCAAGAGGGTTGAGGTCAGGAGAGCGTGGAGGCCATGGAATTGGTCTGCCACTACCATTACATCGGTCACCGAATCTGTTGTTGAGAAGCGTACGAACACTTCCACTGAAATGTGCAGGAACTCCATTGTGCATGAACGACATGTTGTGTCGTACTTGTAAAGGCACATGTTCTAGCAGTACGGGTAGAGTATCCCGTATGAAATCATGATAACGTGCTCCATTGAGCGTAGGTGGAAGAACATGGGGCCCAATCAAGACATCACCAACAATGCCTGCCCAAACGTTCACAGAAAATGTGTGTTGATGACGTGATTGCACAATTGCATGCGAATTCTTGTCAGCCCACACATGTTGATTGTGAAAATTTACAATTTCATCACGTTGGAATGAAGCCTCATCCGTAAAGAGAACATTTGCACTGAAATGAGGATAGACACATTGTTGGATGAATCATTCGCAGAAGTGTACCGGTGGAGGCCAATCAGCTGCTGATAGTGCCTGCAAACGCTGTACATGGTACGGAAACAACTGGTTCTCCCGTAGGACTCTCCATACAGTGACGTGGTCAACGTTGCCTTGTACAGCAGCAACTTCTCTGACGCTGACATTAGGGTTATCGTCAACTGCACGAAGAATTGCACGTGTCCTCGTCGTTCTAGGTCTTCCCCAGTCGCGAGTCATAGGCTGGAATGTTCTGTGCTCCCTAAGACGCTGAAAGGTGGCTACACTGAGCCACAGCGCCAGAGATTGCGCCAAAGAGTATTATTCAGCCGCCTCCACTGGCAGTGCCTGTCCAGGACTCGTAGAGTCAGTGCTTGGGGAGAACTCGTGGGAGTCTGTGCTTGCTGAGATGTGATACTGAAAAGTTCTTGTTGAGATGTGATAGTAGCAAGTCGGTGTGGAGATATTGTAATGTTTAGAGTGCTTTCCATCAATATAAATGAAGGTAAAAAAAAATTTTTTTCTTTTTCTCTCTCATTATTTCAGTTTCCCGAATAATGCGTCATTACAGGTTCAGTCAACAAAGCATCTGGCGTGTGTTCTTGTATTAGAGTGTAATTCTGGTTTTCTTGCGCAATTATAGTATTTCTAATTTTTTTTATCACGTCAGTATAATTGGTATTTAAAAATTCTTGTCTTGGTTCTATAAAATATTTAAGAACTTCAGGTAAATTCTGTGCTTGTCCGACGTTAAGACGACTTACTATCGAGAAATTTTCAGGAAGAATGTAATTTCGAAGAAGAAACTAATAAACTAAAAAGGTAACTATTAATTGAGTTTATTTTTCAGGTAACGTATTTCCACTTAGGTACGTACTTTAGACGTAATTTGCTGCTCGCGATTTCGTGATTCATACTTTGTGCTAAATTTCATGTTCTATGAAATTACTTGTGAAGCGACGTGCTTGCGTACGTTAACTGATTTTGACAATGATTATTAATGAACTGGGTTGTAACTTGTGTATATTATGCATCGCTTGGCTGCACTGCTTTTTCACTGATGTCATATTTTTTTTTAATTATGTGCCCGCTGTGCTCATTTATTTAAATTATAATTGTAACCTGATTAATTGTGCTGACTGTGATTATGTATGTAAGTTATACTTTGTGATTTATCTGCTTGCGCCTTCATGTTTACTTATTAAGATGACATATGAACATTTATTTGCTTATGCTGATATGATGCTAATGACCTGTTTATTACGTAAGATATATGTTTACTGCTATGCGTATGGATTGCATATTTATACATTTCTGTTTGTCTTCACAACTACTCTTTAATTTGGTATATAGAAATGCTGATATACTGTGTTTGAACATAGAGTTTAGGTCACATTATGGTATTAATTATAGATTATTCGCTTGGCAGAGCCTCGTTGTAAGAATTGTGCTGCATCCACTTGTTGACATTCTGATCTCTACTGGTATATTTACTCGCTATTGCATGTTTTGCTTACGCTCAGTGCCTTAGATTTTTAAGATAAGAAAATGAACTGCTATAATTCGACGAACAACATTAGTACAAGAAACTTCATAGAAGTCACACGAGCTGAGGTTTTATGAAAGCTGTATAAATTCATGCTAATAGGAAGGAAGCTAACGACATGACATACCGAAACTAGGTTTAGACCATTGACAGTTATTACACTGCATTTTTCGTGAGCAATTGAAATAGGAAGTGACACTTGACACAAGAAATACTCCACATGTTTGCTTCTGTTTGCCATAATTCTTGAAGTGGTGTACACACTGTGAAATATTATGATCATTCACACTCCGTAATTGTACTTAATTACTGAGAGTTATTCGAACTAAGTCTGTTAGAGGGCATATATGCATTTCTTTGTTTATAATTCATAGTGAGTAGAAGATTTGGGTCAGATGGATTACACAGAGGTTGTGTGTTGACAGTGTATCTTCGGATTGTATGGGATGATGAGGTTTGCATTAGGATTTTATCTGTACTTGTTCGAGGAGACTGACTAGAGGAAAGAGTTGTTATGGAAGTGAAATGATATTGGTAATAAGGTTTGTATGTATCGACATATTGAAGAGGTATTACTGAGGTATTATTGAGATTATGTGAAGTTGATGATTATTGGAGTTTTGGTGGACAAGAGGTAAGGTAAATGCTATTAATGATAAGGTTTATATGTATCGACGTGAGAGGTATTATTGAAGTATTGAGATTATGTGATGCTGATGATTATTGGAGTTTTGGTGTATAAGAGGTAAAGTAAGTGAGGAGCATATTTTTTTTTTTTTTTTTTTTTTTTTGTTGGTCTATATGGAACAAGGAGGATGAAGATAGCAGACTAGAACACTAAAGTAGAAGGAAGATTGTCTACACACACTTTGATAAATCAATAAGCAGTACATACTTTTTTTGGAGAGAGGAAGTAATTGCATATCTTGGCTCTTTGACAGTTGTTCAGCAACAGTACATTTGATTTGGCTTGGCAAACATTGGTCTTGACATGATGACTATGACGTTGACTAACTATTGTTGACAGTTATACATTGCTGCCACTACTACTTGATACACATGATGAACATCAAATTTTGACAGAATTGCATTTACACAGTTAACACTATTCAATTACACAGTAGTACTTAATGTGGATGAAAGATGAGTGAGTGTGTTTTGCTTGTTTTCCTTTCCTAATCCTATTCACCTATCTCCTAAATATTATTTTATTTGTATGTAGTGGCTTGCACTGACACCCATAAATATTATAGGTTTACTGATATTTGAGTATTTGTAATAGTTAATATGACAATTATCTGACATCATTTGTGTGTTTGTTATGATTTGTATGTTTAGTGTAAAAGCATTTGTATGTGGATTCAAACTATTGTTCATGCCTGAACTGTCTGATTAGTGATGGTGAATATTATGAACTGTTACCTGCACTTTTTCAACATAATGGGTGCCACTTAGAAATGATTAATTTCTGCTGATGAACTGTGTGATTAGGATAGTGAATATTATGGACTGTTACTTGTACCTTTTCTACATGATTGGTGCCACTAGGACATGTTTAATTTCTGCTTATAAACTCTGATGAACAGTGTGATCAGTGATAGTGAATATTATGGACTGCTCTCTGGACCTGCTCATCATTGCTAGGTGCAACTGATGGACTGCTTCTACTGACATGATGTCACTTGTTGGTGTCTGCACCTATTCAACATTGCTGGGTGCCACTAATGGAACTGTTTCTGCTGAGTGATGTCACTTGTTGGTGTCTGCACCTATCAACATTACTGGGTGCCACTAATGAACTGCTTCTACTGAAGTAATGTCACTTGTTGGTGTCTGCACCTGTCAACATTACTGGGTGCCACTGATGAACTGCTTCTACTGACATAATGTCACTTGTTGGTGTCTGCACCTGTTCAACATTGCTGGGTGCCACTGATGGACTGCTTCTACTGAAATGATGTCAGTTGTTGGTGTCTGCACCTGTTCAACATTGCTGGGTGCCACTAATGGAACTGCTTCTGCTGAGGAATGTGACTTGTTGCTGTGTGTACCTGCTCAACTTTACTGGGTGCCACTGATGAACTGCTTCTACTGAGATAATGTCACTTGTTGGTGTCTGCACCTGTTCAACTTTACTGGGTGCCACTGGTGAACTGCTTCTACTGAAATAATGTGACTTGTTGCTGTGTGTACCTGCTCAACTTTACTGGGTGCCACTGATGAACTGCTTCTACTGAAATAATGTCACTTGTTGCTGTGTGTACCTGCTCAACACTACTGGGTGCCACTGATGGACTGCTTCTACTGAAATGATGTCAGTTGTTGGTGTCTGCACCTGTTCAACATTGCTGGGTGCCACTAATGGAACTGCTTCTGCTGAGGAATGTGACTTGTTGCTGTGTGTACCTGCTAAACTTTACCGGGTGCCACTGGTGAACTGCTTCTACTGAAATAATGTGACTTGTTGCTGTGTGTACCTGCTCAACATTGCTGGGTGCCACTGATGAACTGCTTCTACTGAAATAATGTCACTTGTTGGTGTCTGCATCTGTTCAACATTGCTGGGTGCCACTGATGGACTGCTTCTACTGAACTGATGTTGCTTCTTGCTGTCTGCACCTGTTCAACATTACTGGGTGCCACAGATGGAACTGCTTTTACTAAAATGATGTCACTTGTTGGTGTTTGCACCTGTTGACCATCGCTGGGTGCTACTACTGGAACTAATCATGGAAAGCATTTTATGTGAACATTTGTATAAACTGATTTTTTGTGTGAACTATTATGTAAAGTCACATGTATGAAAAGAATTTGTATTGCTTACTGTATTTTATATAGTAGGTTATTGAAAGGTCAGTGCAAAGCCAAAAAATTTTGTCTAATTATGTGATATTTAGGTATTAATATTATCTTTTATTTTTGTCTGTATTTTTGTGGACGAATTTGGTGGTATTTTCACCACCAATGCTGGCAAAAATACCATCAAATTCTGGCCCGTGGAGGAGGGGCATATGAAAGGTGGCTACACTGAGCCACAGCGCCAGAGATTGCGCCAAAGAGTATTATTCAGCCGCCTCAACTGGCAGTGCCTGTCCAGGACTCGTAGAGTCAGTGCTTGGAGAGAACTCGTGGGAGTCTGTGCTTGCTGAGATGTGATACTGAAAAGTTCTTGTTGAGATGTGATAGTAGCAAGTCGGTGTGGAGATATTGTAATGTTTAGAGTGCTTTCCATCAATACAAATGAAGGTAAAAAAAAATTTTTTTCTTTTTCTCTCTCATTATTTCAGTGTCCTGAATAATGCGTCATTACAGGTTCAGTCAACAAAGCATCTGGCGTGTGTTCTTGTATTAGAGTGTAATTCTGGTTTTCTTGCGCAATTATAGTATTTCTAATTTTTTTTATCACGTCAGTATAATTGGTATTTAAAAATTCTTGTCTTGTTGAAGAAGAACCGTGCCAGATGTGCGTTGAGTCATGCTTCCACATACAGAACAGTTATACTTGTGCTTTGGTTTCGTAGGTTTCATAATTGCTGGGGACTTAATTAATTAATTGTGTTAACGAAAATTTTCTTTCATTCTTGTTGTTATTCTATGCAGTCAGACTGCGTAATAATACTAGTCAGGGCCAACCGTTTACGAGACTTGCGTAATCGGACAGACAGCTACTAAAAATATTTGCATTTTATTTAATTAAGCCCCCATGCAACACCGATCAATTGCTTCGAACGTCTTCCTGTCGGGACACCTTCGTTCTGGAAATCTGTCTCGATACAAACGTACTGCGCCACGGCTATTGCCCCGTGCTAATCCATACATCAAATGGGCATCTGCCAACTCCGCATTTGTAAACATTGCACTGACTGCAAAACCACGTTCGTGATGAACACTAACCTGTTGATGATACGTACTGATGTGATTGATGCAAGTACTGTAGAGCAATGAGTCGCATGTCAACACAAGCACCGAAGTCAACATTACCTTCCTTCAATTGGGCCAACTGGCGGTGAATGGAGGAAGTACAGTACATACTGACGAAACTAAAATGAGCTCTAACATGGAAATTAAGCGTTTCCGGACACATGTCCACATAACATCTTTTCTTTATTTGTGTGTGAGGAATGTTTTCTGAAAGTTTGGCCGTACCTTTTTGTAACACCCTGTAGTTTCTGCCACCCGATTGAGAATCATCCGCTCCAGTATCTTATAGAGATGGCATAGAAGTGACACTGGTCTGTAACTTTTGGGGTCCTTTATCTCCTTGCCAGGTTTTAGTAAAGCCACCACGCTCGCCTGCCGCCATAGTTCTGGAATATTCAGCTCTTTAATGCAGGTGTTCATCATTTGTAGCAACCAGTTTCGAGCTTTGGGCCCAAAGTGTTTTATCTGCTCCGATCTAAGGTCATCAGTACCAGCGGCCTTATTCAGTTTCATACACTAAATGGCGTCTTCCAGTTCGGTTGCTGTGAATGAAGCATTGAGGAGTCCATAATCTTTTTGTTCTTTGGGGATAACTCTTTCCCTTTCTCTTTTCCCTTTGGTTTTCCCATTCTTCAGAAGTTGGCTAGCAATCTGATTTGCTGTTACCCCGTTGTTCTTCTGCTGGTGGTCAGCTGGGTCCCCACTAAAGTTTTTCAGTAATTTCCATGCACGTCTGCTGTTTTGTTTCATGTCAAGATTCTCGACTAGTTTGCACCACCGTGATCTCTGATCCTCAGCAATAGCCTGCAGACAAATACACTATTAGGAAAGATCAGTCATTTCAAATGGTGGGTCGTGTTGTGACAGTTTTCCGCTCTTTGTAGTAACTCATTTGACTATTGTAACCTCCCCACCGTAATTTAAAAGAAAAAGAAAAGACAATACTTAATACAAATGGGAGCCGAGTGTAACCTCCCCGCAAAATTTATAATAATTGACAATATTATTTAGGGATGCTAATGGACATTGCTCTATGCGTAACCGGCCCACAATGAAATGTACTGACAATGGCAACAAAAACGTGAAATTCGCAATCTGACTCAAATATAAATCCTTCAAAATTAAAGTCCATTCAGTGACAAGAAATTTCAATTAAACCGAAATATCGGTCTTTGGCCCTGTGTAAAACAATCAGAATTAAAGTCTTACCTCAGAATAAATAGATGTCACATATCTGCTCTTGTTGTTGCGCACCGCTCGGAGGAACTGCATTGCAAATAATAATATTCTCTTTTTTTTTTGTGATTCTAGTGAAATTTTTTCTTCAAAAGAAGTGGAATGAAATGGGAAGTGCAACGAGATCTTTAGTTCAATAAAAAATTAAATTTTTGAAAAAATGCTTTTGAAATAAAAATTATTATTGGGGAACTTGTTGCAGAATAATTACAATAAATAAATTTTTTACATTATCTAATGATTATATTAATTAATGGTATACCTTATTCACCATCTTGACCAGTGTTGCCGACCGCCTCCATGACGACTATTGGCGTACTCCACGCGACGACTACTGACAGAGTACTGTTCTCAACTAGACAGAGCTACAGACTCGCAACGACTGACTGACAGACTCGCAACGACTACTCGACAGACTCGCAACGACAGACTGACAGACTGAGAACGACTCGCAACACTCGCGCGGTCAAGCGCATACTCTCTGGTCACAGATGCTACAATGCCTCGCCATCGCTGCTATGTTACATACGTGTTTCATAACCCTCCACTGGGGGGGCAAAAATTTGGCAGCGATGGTGAGTCATTTGGACTTGCCAAGCGCGGCAAAATTTTTCTTTAATTAACAAAATTCTACAACTTACAGAGTATTTAAATGTTGTGCACACGCACTAAGTACAAAATATATCAGACAAAGACAAAATGTGAGTACAAAACATAGTAGCAAATCAGAAAAGTATATACAAATTATTTGACAGATAATAAAGTGCACAGGCACTGAAAAAATTCTTTAGCATATTCAGAACAAATAAACAGACTGGCAAAAAATATTATGTTGACAAGTGACATAAGTGTACTCGCATTGGAGTTCAGCGAATCGAAAAATGTATAACCCATGAACATAAATGATGTTACCAAAAAAATTTTTCTTTATGTGACAAGAATCAGGATAGGAAAGGGAAGGATTGCATCATGGTTGTAGCACTTTAGATTGCACACAGCTGCTCTGAAAGTCCATATCTTTCCACAGAAGTACAACACCAAGTGACACAACTTGAAGATCTTTTCCCATCAGAATTTATCAGTGTAGCAAAGACACTGAACTGTCGTAGTAATGTTCCATGTTTTCATTTTGGCAGTACATTAGGTACACCAAACAGTGGGACCATAATAACGTCTTCATTGCTCACGGTGGTGGACAGCATGTCGTGTCAACACCACACTCTTACAAGGCACACCAACGTAGAATTAGTGCAAAACCAAAGATAGTGCTCCATGATCACTAGGATAAACAGGACAAACGGACATTGCAGTAATTCAGGGTAGTTAGCTCATAAGGTGAAGGACATTAAGTCACATAATATTGTCAATTACAGTAGTAGTGTGCGGCATTCATAGCCCAGTTATTGAACATTTCTGTACCATGTATGTAGTATTACAGAAAAATGTTCATTAATTGTTTTACATAGAATCAGTAATCTTCTTTTCCTAGTTACAAAGCATTATTAAATAATCGCATTCTTTTCCAGTTACAGAGTATAATTAAGAATCATTAGCCTTTTCCTAATTACAGTTAATTAATCATTTGTCATTAATTAATCATTTGTCTAATTACAGTTAATTAATCATTTGTATAATTACAGTTAATTAATCATTTGTCGTTAATTAATCATTTGTCTAATTACAGTTAATTAATCATTTGTCGTTAATTAATCATTTGTCTAATTACAGTTAATTAATTAATCATTTGTCATTTCAATATAGTAAGAATTATTAGCCTTAATTAATTACAAAGCATTATTAAACAGTACCATAGTTAATTAATTATGTGTCATTCCAATCTATTAAGAATCATTAGTCTTTTCCTAATTACAAAGCATTATGAAACAGTCACATTCATTTCCAACAACAAAGTATGGCATCGTTAATTAATCATTTGAAATTCCAATATATTAAGAATTATTAGCCTTCTCCTAATTACAAAGCATTATTAAACAGTCACATTCATTTCAAATTACAAAGTATCAACATTGGAAACAAGAGCTAATCAATGGCATAATTAATAACAATTCGTGGAGTGACATTAATTATTGGCACTCAGTGGCCAGCAAGTATTAAATAGAATCATCATTCAGTATTATTCAGATTATTACGAAGTCATTATTAAAAATCAGTTAATTACAGTCATAGCATTAATAATCATGGGCATTACAAGTACTCATTACAATAAACAGTGTTCCTCATTCAGTAGTATTCAGATCATTACAAAGGCATTATTAAAATCAGTTAATTACAGTCAAATCATTAGTAATCACAAGCATTATAAGTGGTAACATTACAATAAACAGTGTTCCTCCTTCAGTAGTATTCAGACCATTACAAAGTCATTATTAAAATCAGTTAATTACAGGCAAATCATTAATAATCACAGGCATTATACGTAGTATCATTATAATAGACAGTGGCAGTTATTAGCTAGTGACAAAGCATTATTTTGAATATAGTCTCATTAAGAGGTCATTACTCAAGTGACATGCTATTCAGAGTTGATCAGTATTATTCAGAATTTTCTCAAACTGGTATCACTATTTGGGACTGTTAATACATTATATATTTTTTTTTTTTTTTTTGTTAGCAATGCATTGCGTTGGGATCGATAATTAATTGCTGAAACATAACACTATTTGTTTTTGACCTATTGCTGCAAATGAGGATAGGTAACGTCATTCGTCATGAGTCAGCTGTAGCAAGGTTATGTAACAAGGCAGTACATGTGATCACATTTATAAGCGATAGACACAAATGGGTAAAAAATATAAAAATGCAAGTACTAGAACAGGTATAATAAGTAACAGGTTTAGTAAGTGTCATCAAAAACTTCTCCTGGAAAAAATACAAAAACGGATTATTGACCTGAAAGAAGAAACGCACACTATGCTGAAAAGTAGTGAACTTCGAATTAACAGGTAGTGAAGTGTGTATAAAAATGTGTTCCATAGCTGTCCTTTCCAAAACTTTCAGTCATCCTACTATGCAATGTAACACCTGCTGTCAAAGCAAACTGCAACAAATACTTAAATAACTACGTAGCATAAATACATTACTTCAACATTATCCTCATCTGTAAAGAAAAAAAAAAAACTTCATTATCCATATCATCATAACTTCACCATTATCATCACCTGTAAAGAAAAACTTCATTATTCATAATACCATTTCCTTCATCATTATTCATCAGTATTCACTATCATCTGCAAAAAATCACTTCATTACTCATTACATAACTATTCCTTATCTCTAGCATATTTCATCACTAAAACTAAGATGTGTAGTTCTCTCTGACAGCCTGCATCAATCACCTTGTATTCTGAAAGAAAAAATTAGTTAAGACTGCTATTCTGTGATGAGTATAGTATAGTCTTGTTAATGCTTGTTAATCCTGATCCCTTTACTCTTCCTCATAAAGTTATTGCATCTCCTTTCGTTTATTCCGTAGGTGAAATTCCCATTTATGTTAAATTTATTTCTTAGAATCATCATTCCTTTCTGAAATTGATGAACAAAGATTAATGTCCTGCATTTAAATCATATACCCTCTAGATAATGACTGGTTTATGGTAACATAATTAACCCTACAGCATAACATGACAGAAAACGTAATATGTCAAAAACATTGACAGTGTTCAAAAACAAAGATATACACAGAATAATACAATGCAGCAGCAAAAAAAATGTGAAACAGTCACGATGTTGAGATGTCATAAGGCAAAAAAAATGTCAAAGTCGACTGGTGTGTGTTATATCTTAACTATTTCATAGTCCATACAAACAAAACTGGAGTACAGTCACATACACAAAAAAATGGAAAATGTGCACGGTCTGATGTGTAACGACAAGAAAAGCGACCTGCTAACCTTACCTTGCCGGGCACTTGCCAAGAAAAAACACGATAATCATCGATAAGTAGTCACATAAATATAATTGCAAAAATAGTCATAAATGTGTAAATTCATCTGGAAAAATATGCACGGTCTGATGTGTAACGACAAGAAGAGCGACCTGCTAACCTTACCTTGCCGGGCACTTGCCAAGAAAAAACACGATAATCATCGATAAGTAGTCACATAAATATAATTGCTGAAATAGTCGTAAATGTGTAAATTCATCTGGAAAAATATGCACGGTCTGATGTGTAACGACAAGAAGAGCGACCTGCTAACCTTACCTTGCCGGGCACTTGCCAAGAAAAAATACGATAATCATCAATAATTAGTCAGGTGAATTAATTGCATTAGTAAATGGCATCATAATGTGTTGAATCATACAGTGGTTTCACTCAATAAACGGTTTAATGTTTGATATATGGTGATTGCCTTTCGATTTTCTGGTTCTCAAAGTTTCGACGTGTACAACATTGGGGTGAGGGATGCTGCGAATCCGATACGGACCTGCGTATAGAAGTTCAAATTTACTGCACTTACCTTTTAATTTGCTGGATAAATAGTGTGTACGTACTAATATCTTCTGTCCAACGTGAAAGTCGCGGCGTGTACAAACCTGTTTTTGCTGTCTTCTCCGGCGCTCTGCGGCACGTTTGATGTTGTTCAGCGCAATGTCAATTATTTCGTGGTGTCGTAGGCGACGACTTTTGGGAAATTCTATTAATTCTTTAATTTTGTTCGGTGGTTCAACGTTTTTCAATATAACAGTCGGAGATAGCATAGTGGATTCATTTGGAATGGAATTAATTACATCTTGGAATGAGAGTATGTGTGTATCCCAATCAATATGTCTTTTGTGGCAGTATATTCGGCACAGCTTACCAATTTCCTTCATTAATCTTTCACAAGGGTTCGAAGAAGCGTGGTACTTGGATATATAAATCGGAGAAATGTTTCTGGCTCGTAACATGCGTGTCCATACACTACTACGAAATTGAGATCCATTATCAGAAATTACTTTCATTACATGCCCTACATGAGATAGAAAATGTTTTACAAATGCATTTGAAACAGTTTTAGCAGTAGCTTTGCGTAACGGAGTGAAAGTAACAAATTTTGAAGTGAGCTCAACAGCGACAAAGATGTAGCAAAAACCTCTGTTAGTTCTGGGAATCGGACCAAAATATCTACTGCGGCCATGTGTCTTAATTTAACAGGTATAATGGGATATAAAGGAGGAATATGTGAAGTGGTGTCTGATTTAGCTTTCTGGCAAATTTTACAAGACGCTAAAACTCGTCGTATACGTTTCTCCATGTTGGCAAAATAACAGTTCTGTCTCAGTATAAGAAAACATTTTCTTGCTCCGTAATGTGCGTAACTTAAATGAGTGTACCAAATTAGTTTGTTAACCAGTTCGTCAGGAATGCATAATAACCAATTGTTGCTGTCAGGATGAGAGCGGCGAAACAGAATGTCATTGCGTACAGTGTCGTGGTTTCTAATCGTAACATTATTCTTATCTTGCCAAAGCTGTTTAATTTCTTTCCACATATTGTCTTTGTTTTGTTCTTGTGCTATGTCCTGTAATGACGATGAAATAAAATTTTCAAATGCAACTTGCTGAATGTACATGACACTGAAATTTGTTTTGCAGAAGTTGGTTGCTACGTCTTGCTGATTGTTACCGAGAGAACGCGATAGTGCGTCTGCTATAACATTTTGTGTGCCGGGAATGTGAACAATTGTAAAATTAAATTCCTGTAAATACAGCTTCCATCTACTTAATCTATCGTGAGTGAATTTGGCTGAAAGCAAAAATTGTATCGCTCTGTGGTCTGTGTAAACGGTGGTATGTCTGCCATAAAGAAAGTGCCGAAATCTCGTAAAAGCCCATACAACGCATAATGTTTCAAGTTCTGTGACGGAATAATTTCGTTCAGCAGGTGACAAAATGCGACTTGCAAATGCGATGTTTTTAATTATAGTAGAACCATCTTCTTCAATTTCCTGGAAAATGTGTACGCCTAAAGCGGTGTTGGAACTGTCGGTAGCGATGGAAAAATTTCTAGTAAGATCTGGGTGCGATAAAAGTGGAGCATTCAACAAAGCATGTTTCAAATAACATTCTCGTGAACAAAATTCTGCGTGTCAAAAGTAATGTTTGCGTTACTGTAATATACAATCTGTGCTCTATCTGGTTAAAATTTATCGTACGTGTTGTTATTTACGGGAGAATATTGTGGCATATCCACTATATGAACTGTTCTGTTATTTCTTACTGACGTGTTACGCTATGGATGACACCTATTGTCTGTTTCATTCATGATTATTTGTTGTTGCTGATGTTGTTGTTGCTGATAAGATCGACTGTTATTAAGTGTACGCTGAAAATTGTGCTCGTTATTTTTACGTCTGTCATGATAGTAATTTCTATACGGCGCATTGCGATACGAGTTGAAATAGTGTGTAGTCTGTACGTAGTTATTTCTTTGCTGCCATGCGTTACTATTTGTTGGAGCTGGGACTATACGTGCACGCGGCGAAACATTAAAGTTTGGTTGACCTTGTAGACTGCATTGTTGGTTACGTATGCTAAGCGGCTCACTTTCATGCTATTGTGGTGAAAAGGTCTATTGTTACCAAAAAAAATGCGTTTGCTGTTAATTTTACACATACTGATGATTACGATTTTATCTGTAATTAAAATTACGCTGGTTTTGGAGTGCCTAAAGAAAATTGTCACAGTCGGTAAAAGTTGTCTTATCGGGTATTCATTACATGTTTCTTAATTCTAGATAGAGCAATAGTTAAAGAGCAGTTTTGATAGATATAAAGGATAGTAGAAGAAAAGGCAGCAGTGCAGAAAACTAAAGATGAAACAGCACTACTACAGCTCGGGGCCCTATGCTCGCTACGGCACATATTCATTAAAGCGTAATGAATCCCCTGAGGTCAATTACGCACTGCAAATCAATTTTAGCTTTTGCGTTACAGGCAATTGCGGTATAAATCCAAAAGCAAATAGTTGTATCCATGTTAATTCAAGTTTCCTCATTACAGGCAATGCTGTTGTAAAAACAAAAATAAATTGTCGCATCTGGTTCAAAGCTAGTTTCTGCATTACACGCAATAGCGGTGAAAGCATAAAAACAAATTGTCGTATACACCTCAAAGCGTGTACCTGTGTTCTGTCATTATTAAATTCCTTACATTTTCTTATAAATACAAATTGCTTATTATCAACGCTCTCGTCACTGAATTTGAGAACACGTTCAGGTTTGTGTGAAAGTCTGTTCGTCTGTGTCGTTTCGTACTTCAAGTTACGTAGTTTTTCAGATTTTAAGTCGCGTGGCTTTTCGGATTTTAAGTCTCGTAGTCTCTGTAAATTGCTCACATTATACGTGTTGCGCGAGTCTGACGGATGTTCGCGAAGTGGCGTCTGCTGTGATGTGTTATTAACTGAAGTGTTTTTCATTTCTGTTACTTCTTGTTGTAAATTTGACAACTTCCTACGTAACTTGTTGTTAGACGAATCGATCTCATTAATTGTCTGCTGTAAATTTTGAAATTCAGGTGTTTGGATAAATGAAACCGGTGCAGTATCGTCTGATTTATTGTCATTAGTGTTTTCGATAGCATCAATACGACTGGCCAATTCATCACATTTTTCAGTCAGTATTTTAACCTGATCATCGGTTTTAGAATCAGACGCATTAATCTGTTTTTGCAACTTGCGCGTAGTTTCGCTCAGTTTTTTAACATCAGCTTTGATGACATCGCAATCCTGTGTTAGATCTAGTTGTTCGAATCTATCTGTCACTGTTTGAATATTTACTGTGTGTGTATCTGTTTTTGATTTAAGATCAGAAATTTCATCCCGTAATTCCGCGTTCAATTGTTCTATGGTATTAATTTTGTCGGACACTGTAGTAATATTATTGTCTACATACGTCTTCGCTTTCGCGAATATTTTACGTTTGTCCTCTTGTCTCTGAGCAGTGATTGTTTCCATGACTTGTCGTTTTACTTTGTTTTGATCCTGAATAAATCTGCGGAAACGCGTATCACTGTTCTGTATGTGCTGATTAAAGCGCTCGTTAATCTGAGTGTTCTGCTGTTCGAATTTCGCGTCTATCTTTGCGTCCATAGTGCGCGAAAGCTCTACCGTCATTGCTCTAAACTCGTCCCGTAATTGTGTAGCTTTTTCAGAGCACTGTTTGGCGACTCCGCTAATTTCGTCTCTGAGTGTATCTGTCGCGGCTGTTTGCATTTCCCTTAATTCTTGCGCAACCGACTTTATTTCTTCGCTATTTTTTTGTGAACAAGCCTCAATTTCCACGCGCAACTGTTCCTTAGTGTCATGGCACTGCGCGGCAACGGCTGTAATTTGTTCACTAAGTTGTCTGGAATTGTCGTCTAATTTTTTATTAAGTTGTTTGAGATTTTCGTCATTATTGTCAAGTTTCTCATTTAAGTGTTTGTTATCTTCCCTAAGTTGTTTGACCTGTTCATTAAGTTGTTGTTTGAGATTTTCGTTATCTTGTTTGTTATCTTCCCTAAGTTGTTTGAAATTGTTGTCTGTTTTCTCATTCTGTTGTTTGATATCTATCAATATTGCCATAAATTGCTCCAAGGTGACATTACCTACTCTATTCTCAGTACTGTTTGATGGTGTTTCTACAATTGTCGCGTTTTGTATGACCATTTGGTCATTCTGTAATTTACAAAAAGGTTTATCAGCCGTATGTATACTGTCGGTCACTATTTCGGAATTAAATAGATCCATCGTACTTTGTGTGATCTGTTCATATTCATTAGACAAATTTGTCTGTTCGTTACTTGGGTTTTCCAAATCGGGTGTGTTAAGCTCTGCAGCGCTCATTACAATAGAGCGTTCTGCGTCATCAATTGTCGTCAAGTTAACAGACGAGACAATTGAGTTCGTTTGTTCATCATTAAGGTGAAAGTCATCATTAGTGGTTGGAATGCACTGATTGTTAGTGAACGCAGGATTGTCATCATTACGTTGCGTATCACAATTACTATCGGTCACGTTGTTTAAGTCGGTAATTTCATTCACAATACTTCGCGATACACTATTCACAGTCTTTCGCGGCATTTTTACAATAGTCAAAATTTTTCACAAAACAAATCAACACAATGCAAAAGCAACACACAAATACAACAAAGCAACAAATTGCCGTTGACCTGTAGAGAGAAAGTCACAATATTATTAAAAGCGTTGCGCTAAATCCTAATTATATCTAAGCAAACAAGAGCAGATATCTGACTGTCGCTCAAAAGACTCTCAACGAAATTCGATCCTGGACTGGGTGTCGCCAAGTGTAACCTCCCCACCGTAATTTAAAAGAAAAAGAAAAGACAATACTTAATACAAATGGGAGCCGAGTGTAACCTCCCCGCAAAATTTATAATAATTGACAATATTATTTAGGGATGCTAATGGACATTGCTCTATGCGTAACCGGCCCACAATGAAATGTACTGACAATGGCAACAAAAACGTGAAATTCGCAATCTGACTCAAATATAAATCCTTCAAAATTAAAGTCCATTCAGTGACAAGAAATTTCAATTAAACCGAAATATCGGTCTTTGGCCCTGTGTAAAACAATCAGAATTAAAGTCTTACCTCAGAATAAATAGATGTCACATATCTGCTCTTGTTGTTGCGCACCGCTCGGAGGAACTGCATTGCAAATAATAATATTCTCTTTTTTTTTGTGATTCTAGTGAAATTTTTTCTTCAAAAGAAGTGGAATGAAATGGGAAGTGCAACGAGATCTTTAGTTCAATAAAAAATTAAATTTTTGAAAAAATGCTTTTGAAATAAAAATTATTATTGGGGAACTTGTTGCAGAATAATTACAATAAATAAATTTTTTACATTATCTAATGATTATATTAATTAATGGTATACCTTATTCACCATCTTGACCAGTGTTGCCGACCGCCTCCATGACGACTATTGGCGTACTCCACGCGACGACTACTGACAGAGTACTGTTCTCAACTAGACAGAGCTACAGACTCGCAACGACTGACTGACAGACTCGCAACGACTACTCGACAGACTCGCAACGACAGACTGACAGACTGAGAACGACTCGCAACACTCGCGCGGTCAAGCGCATACTCTCTGGTCACAGATGCTACAATGCCTCGCCATCGCTGCTATGTTACATACGTGTTTCACTATCTACTACGAACAAGGGGAACCAATTGCCAATACGATCTTCCGTCGGCGCGTGGCAAGGGTAGAAGAATAAGATGAGAGAGGTGTCGACACGTAGATAAGATAATTTTGTCATCTCTTCCAGCTTATGTAACGCAGCACCACCGCCACAGCAGTCCTAAACGCTCAACAGGTATATGTGAACTAGTGAGGGCATCACGCAAATATCTACGTCGACTGCTGCAGCAAATGCTATGCATCTGCTAAATGTGGACAATTTGTACATAGATGTGTAGAGTTTTCCAACTGCAATGAGACGCCGGGCAAATATAACGAAGTAATCCTGAAAAGCCAACGAAAAAAAAGGAGTGTGTTTTCATCTGAAACACTCTGTGCAGAGATTATTAACTCCAAAGCAAATTCAGTTATGTAAGGAAAGGTGGAAATAACTTAATGTAAGGCCCCTTTCTAGAGAACATCTAGTCTAGAGAACATCTAGTCGATCATTAGTCGCATTCACCCAACCTCAGTAGAATTACTGCTTAATCACGTAACGACGAATTTTAAACCTTTAAGACTAAGAAATTATTAAAAACAGTAGTTGCCTACACAGCTGATGCAAATCGTAACTGTAATTGGATAAGAGCAGAAAAGCCTACGTGCCTAGCACAGTGGTATATAGCAAAATGTTACGGCTTGACAAGCCCTAAGCTTATCGTCCTATCTCCAGTTTATCCTTTCAAAGTAGACGTTCTACTATCAGTTGCCTGCAGAGAAGTGCTTCAGTCTCATCATAACATACCTTCAATATTTGATTCTGAAAAATTCACAAGAGTTTTTAACTTTATTAATGTGCGACGGTCTGTTTCATTAACTAATAAAGGTGTAAATATTATGATTTCCAATTTGCTCAGCGGTACAGTGGGTAAGTGTCAGATTACAAATCACGACGGCCCAAGGGCCAATCCGGGATTGGTCCAAAGACTTTTATTACACGTAACTGTTCTTTCACTTTCAACAATGATTTGTTAATGTTAGTAATGCGAAGTCTAATTATGACTCGTATTTCCTGTTAAACTGCAGGGACGCTCATAACGGACTGGGTAAATGAGATGAGAAGTCGCAGAAAGCAACGGGACCATGGCTAGAAAATTACTGTGGAGTTCGATTCAGTTTTCAGATTGATGACAGCTTTATCGTTATATGTGTACGTGACATAGATTTCCTTTGTATCCTTGGGTAACGTTATTAAATACTTTTGTGCGATAAAGCAAATATATACTCCCACCAACCAACCCTTGCCCTCAGAACAGATGAATAAAATTACACTAAATATCCTTATTTTCTCAAAACACGCATAAAATAATATAACTGGATTGTGCGTTAGATAATACCCCAGAAATATATGATAACTTAACTGCGTGTCCTGACGTTTATACAACACTCATCCACTTTTCCATTTGTTAAATTGTTAATAATATAACAGACAGATTAACGTTAACAATTGATAAAAATAAACTTATTACTGGTGTAAAATAGAGAATTATTTGCACCAATACATTTACAATGAGGAGGAAAGATGAAGAGGAAAGTGACAAGTGAAGGATGTCAGTTAAACCATGAATATTAATTTGACAAAGATGGTCGTTGTTCACTCTATTCCGCTATATTTTAACTGGTATCATTTTTATGATTTTACATTTTAAAGCCAGATAACATATTTCATATTACATCTTTTCCAAATAGAAATAAATTTCATTTAATCAAGAAAGTAAATAAAAAAATACTGTTGTGCTTCTATAGGTACCACACTACACATGCATATATTACTGAGAGGGAATTTTTATCCATAAAGGACAGAGCAGTCACTGTAAGTCTCAAAGTTTATAATCATGAAGCACCAACATATGATTGACTGAGATAAGCAAGTGAACATTTAATGAAAGAACGAAAGATTGTACTCTTGAAATCTATCTTTGTGTCAGGTGAGTGAGCACAGTAAATTTATAATCACGAGAATGAATCGTGGATACTGCAAGAATGGGATGTGGTTAAAAGCAAGAAATCGGAAAAATAAGAACGAACATCAGCAGAATCATGAAAGTGTGTGACACATGCAACTGTATGTATGAATGTCAAAATTGTGCAGTTAGGCCCTCATGGAAGTAAAATACAATCAACTTGGTGATTCTCTTGAAAGCTCATTCTTACCACTCTCATACAGCATGAATGGAGCAGACAGCGGTGGTGACAGTTGAGTCTGGCTTGACCTCTGGACTCGGAACTGCAATGGAAACATACATATAGGCGCAAGTGGTATCTGGCAGCAAGTATTTTCTTCCCAGTCGCCTGTCCACAAGTATTTATTCTTCATTCCGCTAGCAGTAAGTGTGATCTATTTTAACCACCTGTAACTTGCCTGTTTGTCCAAGTGTAGGAAAATCGCTGGCAAATTGCAGCGGACGCTGCGGGTTCCGCTCAGTAATGGTTTTGTACGTAAGTTAAACAAACTCGTACTCCTACGGATTTTATTATCATTAATCAATAATTCCAAGGTGTGGGCAGGAAGACAGAAAACTTCTCCCAGTCCATGACAGGATTCTGAAGCTGACGAATTGATAGACTTACACGTAGGTACACACAAGAAAGAACGTGCTCTCCAGTCAGAAAATTGGTTACAAGTGTTTTAAACTAACATTCCTGCTTAGCACGTCTGCTGAGATAAAAGGTTGTACTAACGGTCTACCTTCTCTGAAAGCTGGGGCTGGCTTAGGTTTCAATCTTTCCTGAAAGGAATCCTCCCAGTGCCTCAAGCAAGACTGTCTTTTACGCAGATAGCCGCCCCTCATTCGACCGTCGAGGGGAGTTGGCACCAAGCGGATTCTGCATTCTTTACCTGCTTTCAAGGGTAATTTTCAGCACTGAACGAATTTATTACTCTGCTTGATCCTTCACGTAATCTCCCTTATTGTGAGCCACCTACAAAAAGCTAGCCATGACTGCAGAAGATGACTGCCTTAACTGTTATAAAAGGAATGTAAGAGAAGAGTTAAATTAGCTGTGCAGTCACTGGCAATACTAAATATCGTCTGCAGTTATTTGGCAGCATCAATGGGTCGACTACATTGACCATGAGGATGTGCATATGACATTAAACGATTCGTAAGAGTTTAGGGCTAAACTGCTGTGTAACATCACATTCTCATTGAGAGTAAAATGGGTGCTGATGAAATTGTGCTGATGATTTTGATGTTTGGTTTGTGGGGTGCTCAGCTGCGCGGTCATCAGCGTCCTTACAAAGTCACAATTTTTACACAGTCCAGTTTCTACACAATCCAAATAAGCCACTGTCACGAACGATGAAATGATGAGGGAAACACAAACACCCAGTCCCCAGGCAGAGAAAATCCCCAATCCGGCCGGGAATCGAATCTGGGACCCGTGATCCAGAGGCAGCAACGCTAACCACCGCACCATGAGCTGCAGACAAGTTCGTCAAGGACATTTTAACTGGGACGTGGGCATCACCTTGCTATTCGTTTCGCATACACATCGCCTTATGAACATCATGCCTTGGATTATAAGGGTACAGCTGGTTCCAAAGTAAACTACAAGAAACTAAACAAGCGCACACAAGTCTCCTCAAATTCGTTTTTAGGTACTGGTCTACCGGTACATTTATTTCAGGATGCATATAATAAGAAGAAGAACACCAGGTGCACAACATTACACAGAATCTGAGCGTTCTGAGAATACTCATGAATGAAGGCAGTGCGCCTTTGGCCTCACACACATGGGTGGCTTGTTGTCACAATCTACAAAATGGTTCAAATGGCTCTGAGCACTATGGGACTTAACATCTGAGGTCATCAGTCCCCTAGAACTTAGAACTACTTAAACCTAACTAACCTAAGGACATCACACACATCCATGCCCGAGGCAGGATTCGAACCTGCGACCGTAGCAGCAGCACGGTTCCGGACTGAAGCGTCTAGAACCGCTCGGCCACTCCGGCCGGCCACAATCTACAGGTACCCAAATCCATCTACAATTAATTACTCCATTCCCAGTCATCATATAGCAATAGCAAATCATTCAATCAGTTATAACCACAGCCATAGCTTGGACGACCTCTGAAGCATCACCTCGTTGTCTGACAGATCGTTGCCACGAGCCTGTCGTAAATGGGTCGAGCAAGCCATAAGCATCGGCGGTGCAATGGGGTCTCGAGTTGAGTGCCGTGAGCTGGCATTCGTGGCAAGGAAGCGGTCACAAAGGGGTGAGCTGCTACCTCAAGTAGCAGCAGGTATGAGCAGACAGATACGTGGCTTTCTCCAGGCAGCTGAGGTGAGAACAACTGTGTCTACTGGACATAAGTCGCTATGCGGGATGCAGACTCCGTGGTATGTCAGTCTGTCAAGGTGATATCACTTTCTGGTCTCGAGGGCGCGCGCACACACACACACAAACACACACACATATATATATATATATATATATATATATATATATATATATATATATATATGAGACCAAAGGGCCGTATTTGGTAGTCGCATTAAACAAGATAATTGTATGTAATGGTTTTACATAAATTTTATTTGTCAAATGTTCTCACGTACTGCTGCTTCAGGGTTTTACAAGTAATATGAGGCACACAACCTGCACGCAAACATGAGGCAGATGTTCACACACACACACACACACACACACACACACATATATATATATATATATATATATATATATATATATATATATATATATATATACACTCCTGGAAATGGAAAAAAGAACACATTGACACCGGTGTGTCAGACCCACCATACTTGCTCCGGACACTGCGAGAGGGCTGTACAAGCAATGATCACACGCACGGCACAGCGGACACACCAGGAACCGCGGTGTTGGCCGTCGAATGGCGCTAGCTGCGCAGCATTTGTGCACCGCCGCCGTCAGTGTCAGCCAGTTTGCCGTGGCATACGGAGCTCCATCGCAGTCTTTAACACTGGTAGCATGCCGCGACAGCGTGGACGTGAACCGTATGTGCAGTTGACGGACTTTGAGCGAGGGCGTATAGTGGGCATGCGGGAGGCCGGGTGGACGTACCGCCGAATTGCTCAACACGTGGGGCGTGAGGTCTCCACAGTACATCGATGTTGTCGCCAGTGGTCGGCGGAAGGTGCACGTGCCCGTCGACCTGGGACCGGACCGCAGCGACGCACGGATGCACGCCAAGACCGTAGGATCCTACGCAGTGCCGTAGGGGACCGCACCGCCACTTCCCAGCAAATTAGGGACACTGTTGCTCCTGGGGTATCGGCGAGGACCATTCGCAACCGTCTCCATGAAGCTGGGCTACGGTCCCGCACACCGTTAGGCCGTCTTCCGCTCACGCCCCAACATCGTGCAGCCCGCCTCCAGTGGTGTCGCGACAGGCGTGAATGGAGGGACGAATGGAGACGTGTCGTCTTCAGCGATGAGAGTCGCTTCTGCCTTGGTGCCAATGATGGTCGTATGCGTGTTTGGCGCCGTGCAGCTGAGCGCCACAATCAGGACTGCATACGACCGAGGCACACAGGGCCAACACCCGGCATCATGGTGTGGGGAGCGATCTCCTACACCGGCCGTACACCACTGGTGATCGTCGAGGGGACACTGAATAGTGCACGGTACATCCAAACCGTCATCGAACCCATCGTTCTACCATTCCTAGACCGGCAAGGGAACTTGCTGTTCCAACAGGACAATGCACGTCCGCATGTATCCCGTGCTACCAAACGTGCTCTATAAGGTGTAAGTCAACTACCCTTGCCAGCAAGACCTCCGGATCTGTCCCCCATTGAGCATGTTTGGGACTGGATGAAGCGTCGTCTCACGCGGTCTGCACGTCCAGCACGAACGCTGGTCCAACTGAGGCGCCAGGTAGAAATGGCATGGCAAGCCGTTCCACAGGACTACATCCAGCATCTCTACGATCGTCTCCATGGGAGAATAGCAGCCTGCATTGCTGCGAAAGGTGGATATACACTGTACTAGTGCCGACATTGTGCATGCTCTGTTGCCTGTGTCTATGTGCCTGTGTTTCTGTCTGTGTGTTCATGTGATGTATCTGACCCCAGGAATGTGTCAATAAAGTTTCCCCTTCCTGGGACAATGAATTCACGGTGTTCTTATTTCAATTTCCAGGAGTGTATATACTCCTGGAAATTGAAATAAGAACACCGTGAATTCATTGTCCCAGGAAGGGGAAACTTTATTGACACATTCCTGGGGTCAGATACATCACATGATCACACTGACAGAACCACAGGCACATAGACACAGGCAACAGAGCATGCACAATGTCGGCACTAGTACAGTGTATATCCACCTTTCGCAGCAATGCAGGCTGCTATTCTCCCATGGAGACGATCGTAGAGATGCTGGATGTAGTCCTGTGGAACGGCTTGCCATGCCATTTCCACCTGGCGCCTCAGTTGGACCAGCGTTCGTGCTGGACGTGCAGACCGCGTGAGACGACGCTTCATCCAGTCCCAAACGTGCTCAATGGGGGACAGATCCGGAGATCTGGCTGGCCAGGGTAGTTGACTTACACCTTCTAGAGCACGTTGGGTGGCACGGGATACATGCGGACGTGCATTGTCCTGTTGGAACAGCAAGTTCCCTTGCCGGTCTAGGAATGGTAGAACGATGGGTTCGATGACGGTTTGGATGTACCGTGCACTATTCAGTGTCCCCTCGACGATCACCAGTGGTGTACGGCCAGTGTAGGAGATCGCTCCCCACACCATGATGCCGGGTGTTGGCCCTGTGTGCCTCGGTCGTATGCAGTCCTGATTGTGGCGCTCACCTGCACGGCGCCAAACACGCATACGACCATCATTGGCACCAAGGTAGAAGCGACTCTCATCGCTGAAGACGACACGTCTCCATTCGTCCCTCCATTCACGCCTGTCGCGACACCACTGGAGGCGGGCTGCACGATGTTGGGGCGTGAGCGGAAGACGGCCTAACGGTGTGCGGGACCGTAGCCCAGCTTCATGGAGACGGTTGCGAATGGTCCTCGCCGATACCCCAGGAGCAACAGTGTCCCTAATTTGCTGGGAAGTGGCGGTGCGGTCCCCTACGGCACTGCGTAGGATTCTACGGTCTTGGCGTGCATCCGTGCGTCGCTGCGGTCCGGTCCCAGGTCGACGGGCACGTGCACCTTCCGCCGATCACTGGCGACAACATCGATGTACTGTGGAGACCTCACGCCCCACGTGTTGAGCAATTCGGCGGTACGTCCACCCGGCCTCCCGCATGCCCACTATACGCCCTCGCTCAAAGTCCGTCAACTGCACATACGGTTCACGTCCACGCTGTCGCGGCATGCTACCAGTGTTAAAGACTGCGATGGAGCTCCGTATGCCACGGCAAACTGGCTGACACTGACGGCGGCGGTGCACAAATGCTGCGCAGCTAGCGCCATTCGACGGCCAACACCGCGGTTCCTGGTGTGTCCGCTGTGCCGTGCGTGTGATCATTGCTTGTACAGCCCTCTCGCAGTATCCGGTGCAAGTATGGTGGGTCTGACACACCGGTGTCAATGTGTTCTTTTTTCCATTTCCAGGAGTGTATATATATATATATATATGTGTGTGTGTGTGTGTGTGTGTGTGTGTGTGTGAACATCTGCCTCATGTTTGCGTGCAGGTTGTGTGCCTCATATTACTTGTAAAACCCTGAAGCAGCAGTACGTGAGAACATTTGACAAATAAAATTTACGTAAAACCATTACATACAATTATCTTGTTTAATGCGACTACCAAATACGGCCCTTTGGTCTCATATTCAAAAATAAGAAAAATGAAGTGTCCATTACTTTACAAACGTGACTGGATTTCAGGCCCTTTAAAATTGAAACATCTAGCCTTAGCCTTCTTGACTTCTTAAAAATTGAAAGAAAACATTTATCGAGCAAAATATAATACTGCCTCTATATTAATTAAACTATTATAACTCTTACCGATGAGGTTCACTGGAAGAAAGATGAGAAATTAGGGGAGCTTTCTGAGGTATCCACGGATGCTAAAGGGAATTTCGAGCACGTATTTTGTGCGTTCAAGATATATAAAGTACTGGTGTGCCATACAGCTAAGCACTGAGGTAGTACTTTGCATTTACATACTACCTGTTTATCATGATGGGCCTTCCTCTTTCTATCTCTCCCTCCCTCCCTCTCTCTCTCTCTCTCTCTCTCTCTCTCTCTCTCTCTCTCTCTCGCTCTTCTGATGCTTTCTTTTGTTTATTGTCTTTGAGTAGAAGTATTCTCTTAAATCCGCATCTCGTACCAATTTTCTGAAACACACAAGGGTACATGTGTAGAACTTTGATACTATGAAAATGCATAAAGCTTTATCATGATATTCATTACAACTGCAAAATATTTACTTATTGTAGTTACCGTACCTGTATTTGTCAGCTCAAGTAACCTCCATTTTTCATATTATAGTGTTCCTCGCCAAACCTTTGCATCCAAGGGTGGTATTCATATTGATGTACAACTCTTTCAACATCACAAAGGTGGGCTTACACCGGACGACGGTTGCATCCCCTGTGAACAGTAGATACAAAATAGTGAAACAAGTTTTGCGTCTTCAGTTTCTTGATCTCACGTACCTTTACCTGAGGTGGCAAGTTATTACACAGCAGCTTGGTGCCTCATACCACCGGTGTATTTTACACTAACAATCCACATTGGTTAAGCGCTCGGTGCATCTCACTACTGGCATCACGTATTAACTACAACACGCAAATCGTCCTTGCAAGGCAAACTCGTCCTACGTCTCAACCAATAGACTCGTTGTCTTTCAATACTGCCTCAAAAGTTGAAAATCACGCACAAGTACTCCACATACATTCGTCTCCTTCTTCTTCCTTCTGCACTAGCCCAGAGTTACGAAACTGTTTAACATCCATTAAACGAATCTCTTAAGGTGTTAGATGTGTAGTCAACATTTCGATTTGCGACTCCAGAGCGTCGCACTCTGATAACGTCCTTATGAAAAATTTTCCTCATTCTGCATGCACTACAGTGTACGTAAAGAATTTTTATCTTACAAATCAGCATCAGATACGTCAGTTTAATTTATTATGTCTTTAGTATCGGCTATTTGCAACACATTTATCAGAGAGTATCCACACATACCACTGATGTACAGTCATGCTCAAAACTATCCGAACGACCTGAATTGCATTTCGCCTGCTGCAACCCTCATAACGCAGCTGTCTAACAGGTCCTCTAATTGCTCCTCGGTACAGTCGTTTAACTATTGGAAATAGTTCCAACTGGTCACCACTAGGAAACACTGTTCTGTATCTCAATAACTCAAGATGTAAAGTAATGCCACGATACTACAAATATCAGGGAACACCTCACATATAAGACTGTCCTTAAGGCTTGTAAGCTCACATTTATTACATTAAATGACAAACCTGAAATGTTAACCCTCTCATTATTACGTCAGATACGTAATGCACCTAGTAAGTTCGGCATATTCGTTATTTACTCTTCAAATTAACATACCGTACTTATTATTTAACACAAAATTACATTAAAATTTATGTTATTCACGAGCAGCTATTTCAGAATATGTATGAACTTCAAATGACACGACGCACCGTCTCGTTCTGCATATGGATTCAAACCCAGGTCATGCAGACTAGGCAAAGATTTCGTGACTAACGGAAACTAACAGTCATTCCTGACATGGCAAACAGAGAGTGATATGCCTCGATTTTAGACCGTATCAGTTATCAAATATCAACTTTAAATTACATAACGTAAACATTTTTAATGGACGCGAATTCCTACCCAGCATCTATTGTACCTGTCAACGAACTAGAGACATGTTAAATATTGCTTCTTCAAAAGTAACTTACTTGAAATGCCGTGAGGTAAACCTTTGTGTTGGACAGGGATTCGAACCCAGAACCTAATCGGATTGTTATCGAAGCACAATCAACTGTGACATATCGGATTTTCCCGGCAGTAGCTTGATATTTTAACTGTAATGACGAGACGAAAAATTAATTTTTTTCCTTCTCAGGACTGCAACCCGGCACCTATCGCTGTTATATTCTAGAGGAAACGAACGTAAAATATGGGTTTGTTACACCAGCAGCGACATGTGAGCATGTTTGAACTGTATATAATATGACGAAGAGCACAGTGCTGACTGGGAATCGAACCCCACTCATATCTACATCTACATCCATACTCTGCAAGCCACCTGACGGTGTGTGGCGGAGGGTACCTTGAGTACCTCTATCGGTTCTCCCTTCTATTCCAGTCTCGTACTGATCGTGGAAAGAAAGATTGTTGGTATGCCTCTGTGAGAGCATTAATCTCTCTCGTTTTATCCTCATGGTCTCTTCGCGAGATATGCGTAGGAGGGAGCAATATACTGTTTAACTCCTTGGTGACGGAATGTTCTCGAAACTTCAACAAAAGCCCGTACTGAGCCACTGAGTGTCTCTCCTGCAGAGTCTTCCACTGCAGTTTATGTATCATCTCCGTAACGCTTTCGTCATTACTAAATGATCCTGTAATGAAGCGCGATCCTCTCCGTTGGATCCTCTCTATCTCTTCTGTCAACCTTATCAGCTACGGATCCCACACTGCTGAGCAGTATTCAAGCAGTGGGCGAAAAAGTGTACTGTAACCTATTTCCTTTGTTTTCGGATTGCATTTCCTTAGGATTCTTCCAGTCAATCTCAGTCTGTCATCTGCTTTACCGACGATCAACTTTATATGATCATTCCATTTTACATCACTCCTAATGCCTGCTTCCAGTTGCTGACCTGCTATATTGTAGCTAAATGATAAGGGATCTTTCTTTCTATGTATTCGCAGCACATTACACTTGTCTACATTGAGATTCAATTGCCATTCCCTGCACCATGCGTCAAGTCGTTGCAGATCCTCCTGCATTTCAGTACAATTTTCCATTGTTACAACCTTTCGATTTACTACAGCATCATCCGCAAAAGCCTCAGTGAACTTCCGATGTTATCCACAAGGTCATTTATGTATATTGTGAATAGCAACGGTCCTACGACACTCCCCTGCGGCACACTTGAAATCACTCTTACTTCGGAAGACTCCTCTACATTGAGAGTAACATGCTGCGTTCTGTTATCTAGGAACTCTTCAATCCAATCACACAATTGGTCTGATAGTCCATATGCTCTTACTTTGTTCATTAAACGACTGTGCGGAACTGTATCGAAAGCCTTGCGGAAGTCAAGAAACACGGAATGTACCTGGGAACCCGTGTCTATGGCCCTCTGAGTCTCGTGGACGAATAGCGCGAGCTGGGTTTCTCACGATCGTGTTTTTCGAAACCATGCTGATTCCTACAGAGTAGATTTCTAGTCTCCAGAAAAGTCATTATACTCTAACATAATACGAGTTCCAAAATTCTACAACCGATCGACGTTAGAGATATAGGTCTATAGTTCTGCACATCTGTTCGACGTCCTTCTTGAGAACAGGGATGACCTGTGCCCTTTTCCAATCTTTTGGAACGCTACGCTCTTTTACGGTACACCGCTGCAAGAAGAGGGAGGGGGGGCAAGTTCCTTCGCGTACTCTGTGTAAAATCGAACTGGTATCCCATCAGGTCCAGCGGTCTTTCCTCTTTTGAGCGGTTTTAATTGTTTCTCTATCCCTCTGTCGTCTATTTCGATATCTACCATTTTGTCATCTGTGCGACAATCTAGAGAAGGAACTACAGTGCAGTCTTCCTCTGTGAAACAGCTTTGGAAAAGGCATTTAGTATTTCGGCCTTTAGTCTGTCATCCTCTGTTTCAGTACCATTTTGGTCACAGAGTGTCTGGGCATTTTGTTTTGCCCACCTACCGCTTTGACATAAGACCAAAATTTCTTAGGATTTTCTGCCAAGTCAGTACATAGAACTTTACTTTCGAATTCATTGAACGCCTCCCGCATAGCCCTCCTCACACTACATTTCGCTTCGCGTAACTTATGTTTGTCTGCAAGGCTTTGGCTATGTTTATGTTTGCTGTCAAGTTCCCTTTGCTTCCGCAGCAGTTATCTAACTCGGTTGTTGTACTAAGGTGGCTCTTTTCCATCTCTTACGATCTTGCTTGGCACATACTCATCTAACACATATTGTACGATTTGTTTCAACTTTGTCCACTGATCCTCAACACTATCTGTACTTGAGACAAAACTTTTGTGTTGAGCCATCAGGTACTCTGAAATCGGCTTTTTATCACTTTTGCTAAACAGAAAAATCTTCCTACCTTGTTTAATATTTCTATTTACGGCTGAAATCATCGATGCAGTAACCGGTTTATTATCGCCGATTCCTTGTTCTGCGTTAACTCTTTTAAATAGTTCGGGTCTGTTTGTCACCAGAAGTTCTAATATGTTATCGCCAAGAGTCGGTTCTCTGTTTAACTGCTCAAGGTCGTTTTCAGATAAAGCACTTAAAAAAGATTTCAGTAGTTTCTTTGTCCCTGCCACCCGTTATAAATGTTTGAGTCATTGTCTATATCTGGTAGATTAAAATCTTCACCCAGAACTATAACATCGTCGGGAAATCTACTCGAAATATTTTCCAAATTTTCCTTCAGTTGCTCTGACACAACAGCTGCTGGGCCAGGGGGCCTATGGAGACATCCAATTACCATGTTTGTGCCTGCTTTCACCGTGAGCTTCACCCAAAGTATTTCACATTTCGGATCTCCGTCGATTTCCTTTGATACTATTGCACTCTTTATCGCTATAAACACGACTCCCCCTTCACTGTCCAGCCTGTCTCTGCGGTATACATTCAAATCTGAGTTTAGAATTTCATTACTGTTTACATCTGGCTTCAGCCAACTTTCCGTCCCTAGTACTATGTGGGCATTGTGACCGTTTATTAATGAGAGCAGTTCTGGAACCTTTCTATAGACGCTCCTGCAGTTTACTATTACCACATTAATATTGTTATTCCCTGTTGCGTTTTGCCTATTACTACCTTGTCGCGTCTCAGGAGGCGTCTTGTCGGGCCTAGGGAGGGAATTCTCTAACCTAAAAAACCCACATGTGCACTCCACACGTACTCTGCTACCCTTGTAGCCGCTTCCTGCGTGTAGCGCACGCCTGACCTATTCAGCGGGACCCTACATTTCTCCACCCGACAGCGGAGGTCTAGAAATTTGCACCCCAGATCTCTGCAGAATCGTCTGAGCCTCTGGTTTAAGCTTTCCGTTCTGCTCCAAACCAGAGGACCACGATCGGTTCTGGGAACGATACTACAAATACACTCCTGGAAATGGAAAAAAGAACACATTGACACCGGTGTGTCAGACCCACCATACTTGCTCCGGACACTGCGAGAGGGCTGTACAAGCAATGATCACTCGCATGGCACAGCGGACACACCAGGAACCGCGGTGTTGGCCGTCGAATGGCGCTAGCTGCGCAGCATTTGTGCACCGCCGCCGTCAGTGTCAGCCAGTTTGCCGTGGCATACGGAGCTCCATCGCAGTCTTTAACACTGGTAGCATGCCGCGACAGCGTGGACGTGAACCGTATGTGCAGTTGACGGACTTTGAGCGAGGGCGTATAGTGGGCATGCGGGAGGCCGGGTGGACGTACCGCCGAATTGCTCAACACGTGGGGCGTGAGGTCTCCACAGTACATCGATGTTGTCGCCAGTGGTCGGCGGAAGGTGCACGTGCCCGTCGACCTGGGACCGGACAGCAGCGACGCACGGATGCACGCCAAGACCGTAGGATCCTACGCAGTGCCGTAGGGGACCGCACCGCCACTTCCCAGCAAATTAGGGACACTGTTGCTCCTGGGGTATCGGCGAAGACCATTCGCAACCGTCTCCATGAAGCTGGGCTACGGTCCCGCACACCGTTAGGCCGTCTTCCGCTCACGCCCCAACATCGTGCAGCCCGCCTCCAGTGGTGTCGCGACAGGCGTGAATGGAGGGACGAATGGAGACGTGTCGTCTTCAGCGATGAGAGTCGCTTCTGCCTTGGTGCCAATGATGGTCGTATGCGTGTTTGGCGCCGTGCAGGTGAGCGCCACAATCAGGACTGCATACGACCGAGGCACACAGGGCCAACACCCGGCATCATGGTGTGGGGAGCGATCTCCTACACTGGCCGTACACCACTGGTGATCGTCGAGGGGACACTGAATAGTGCACGGTACATCCAAACCGTCATCGAACCCATCGTTCTACCATTCCTAGACCGGCAAGGGAACTTGCTGTTCCAACACGACAATGCACGTCCGCATGTATCCCGTGCCACCCAACGTGCTCTAGAAGGTGTAAGTCAACTACCCTGGCCAGCAAGATCTCCGGATCTGTCCCCCATTGAGCACTTTGGGACTGGATGAAGCGTCGTCTCACGCGGTCTGCACGTCCAGCACGAACGCTGGTCCAACTGAGGCGCCAGGTGGAAATGGCATGGCAAGCCGTTCCACAGGACTACATCCAGCATCTCTACGATCGTCTCCATGGGAGAATAGCAGCCTGCATTGCTGCGAAAGGTGGATATACACTGTACTAGTGCCGACATTGTGCATGCTCTGTTGCCTGTGTCTATGTGCCTGTGGTTCTGTCAGTGTGATCATATGATGTATCTGACCCCAGGAATGTGTCAATAAAGTTTCCCCTTCCTGGGACAATGAATTCACGGTGTTCTTATTTCAATTTCCAGGAGTGTAGTTAGCTCAGATTCCATCCCGCGAGCGATGTTTTCCGCCTTCACCAACTCCGCCAATCGCCTGTATGAACTGAGGATTACCTCTGAACCCAGACGGCATTAGTCATTGGTGCTGACATGAGCAACAATTTGCAGTCGGGTGCACCCAGTGCTCTCTATCGCCGCCGGCAGGGCCTTCGTCACATCTCGGATGAGACCCCTCCGGCAAGCAGACAGAGTGAACACTGGCTTTCTTCCCCGACCTTTCCGCTATTTCCCTAAGGGGCTCCATCACCCTCCTAATATTGGAGCTCCCAATCACTTATAAACTCCTCCTACCGTGTGCCTGCTGAGACCTGGCTGAAGGAGTGGCCGCACGTCCAAACACAGGCAGAGTGGACGATGCCACTCAGCCAGCCTCCACATTGACCCTTCGCCTCGTCCGACGCGAACGCCGCTGGACCCGTCACTCCCCTTGGGGAGAGGGTGGTCCAACCACGACCGGTACCCGCGAAGATGTCTCGACAGTAGGGACCGTGGTTGAAGCATGTAACACCTGGGGTGTACCATGCGACGCACCAGACACCCCACTGCCGCTACACTCCGAGGAAGCAGTCTGATGACGGCTGACCGCGGTCATCAGCACGTTCAGCTGTTCGCGAACCGTGGCCAGCTCCTCCTACGTCCGTACACAGCAGTCACACATCCTATCCATCCTAAGAAATCAACAATTTACTGTAGAGTGTTAATCAGCTTTTAAGGAGACTGCTAATTCACTAAAAGGCGGCTGATAGCTGACTAAGCTGTGGTTACTAGACACTTCTTGTTAGAAACAATGAATATAAGCTCTAACTGTCTCCAGACTGTGTTCAAAATAAACACGAAATCTATGGAACGCTATTACTAGTACTCGAAAGTTAAAGCTTCCTAAAAGCAAAAACACACGGAAAAAGAAGAGACAAGTAAGAAAACACAGTTGATATTTAAATTTACGTATCTTGCTGCGCAGCAGATGTGAAGCAGACGGCAGTTACGACACGATATAACTGTGTATATGTATGTGTGGGACCACTTATCAAGGGATAATTATATTTTTTTTATTTTTATAATTATATTTCATGATTTTGGCTGGGGTGTCTTTGTTTATTCTGGGCTAGCATCAGACTATTAATTGACATAAACCACAATAACACTAGTACGGACATCGGCTGCCCCAAAGTATGTACGATATAATATGTTTTAAACACAACGAGCGACTCACCGCCTTCTAATAAATAGTTTGCGTGAGCGCTGCTATTTAGAAAAGAAAACATGCGTATTCTTATGCAAACTGTAATTATTAATATGGGTCTCAGGGGCTACGGGTTATTTATGTACCAAATGTCACAAAGATTAGCTAAGAGATTGCGGAGCTTATTGAATGGAATGATTTTCAATCTTTCTGGTTCATTATTTGCAAGGCAAAACTTGAGAGAATCTCATCTGCCATTAGGCGGCCAAAAGGAAACATACTGAACTCATTCAGTGCTGTGAATTTTGGTAAATAAAATCCATCACAACTCTCTTTAACTTTGAAATTAATGAAAGTTCAAAATTGGGAAGGCTCATGCATTTACATTTAATAACATGAATCGTCAGCGTAATGGCTGACCATATGCTGCTAGGGAAGAAGAGCTCCCTGCGCTACGAATTTCTGTAAAACTTGGTTAATGAAAATTAATGGTTGGGACCATGAGAGGTGACAACTAACGCAATAATACACACTTTCTAATAGCAATTTCTATTATATTTTTCAAAAATACAGAGCAATCTTAAGTTAATTATCAGACAGCACTACAATGGCGGTCTATCGATGGACAAAACAGAACAGGAGAGAGAGTTTTCAATAAATCCACAGTCTCTGTTCATGTTCATTTTCATTACACAGATAAAAAAAATGTTCTTTTTTTATATCACATCGCTGTTAGTAATTTTTGGCGGTATTATTTAACCTTTTTAATCTTTCTTATACATCGCCACACGCGCACAATATTGAAATAATTTATAATTCACACGTGACACAAGCAAAAACCTTTTTTTCCTTTTCTCCAAATGTCCATTTATGTGACGTGCCGTCACATCTTTCTTACCAGAAAATACGCAATTCACTCATTGGGCTCCATAAGTACACCGTAACAGTAATTTCTGTGTGTTTGCAGTGGTTATGGATTGTAGAATTTAGTGGTGCTCTCTCTTCCACTTCTGTATACAATATGCCTGACCTAAACGGGCCCTTTATCATTATAGGCCCTGGTCAGTGCAACATCATACTGACAACAGTAATGTGCTTATACTGACAACCTCACTGTTCTTTTTACATGATTTTGTAATCATTTAAGTAAAACAACATGACCTTTCAGTTGGAGACATTTCACCCCCTTTCCGTTCTGTGAAATTTGTCAGTAAGCTTTCTGACTTCCAACCAGCGAAATGCGGCAGAGTACGGCTGGTAAACGATTCACAGATCTCGATTTAGTGCCGTTAAGACGATTTCTTTATACATTGTCGTAGCTGAAGGAATTAAGTTTCTTCTTCAATCGTCTTATGCAGCAACTTTCACAGATATCTCAAATAGGAAAGGCTCTTTATCCAGGTATGAAGGTTGTAAAACAAACTTCCCATAGCTTGTGTCAGGTTGATCTTTTCGTCTGATAGCACTTCGTAAGTATTTTGTCTGAGAGGTACCACAAGTAGTGCTCCCGTAGCTGTGGTTGAAAAGGAGTTTAACACCAGTGGGTACAGTACTGCTAAATATTCAAAATTATTATCAACCTAAGTCTGAGTTCATCCACAAACTGAGGCGCATTTATAATACTGAAGCTAGACTGTGTATCCTTGTCTTCCTTGAGTGGACATCGGAAGGCGTTTACACACACGTTTACTAATATGAATACCTCAAACGCTATAGTTAACGTTGCTCTCATAAACTAATTTTGTGTTTTTAATTCTTTTGGGTCTTCAGCGTACAATATGTGTTGTAGATAGAGTCTTAGACAACAAAATTGACCGCCGAGTCGTTCACGTAAGGTGGACAATACAGCCGTGCTCCCCTCAGAATTCTATCCGGCAATATGCTCGATCTGGCAACATTGTAGACTGCGGCACTTCCCGGAGGAAGTCTTGACTGCAGTCTGAGTACATCACTCTTGACTACGACCGTAATCTTGAGATCAAACACGAAACTAGCTAATACGACGTCTGAAAACCGAAAGCACACGTCCCCAAAATTTTTATCACCCCTTTCCTCTCAGTACTGAAGCTATGAGTGTAATTCAAGCGAATTTGCAATATATATCGCTTTCTGTCACATTGGTAATAACAGTTGGATTCAACAATATTTTAGTGTCAGATTTCTTGTCTGATCATTGCTTGCGTCTGAGTTCTCTTGGACCTGTTTGCTGCCTACTGGCGGTGGCTGAGGCATCTACATCTACATTTATACTCCGCAAGCCACCCAGCGGAGTGTGGCGGAGGACACTTTAAGTGCCACTGTCATTACCTCCCTTTTCTGTTCCAGTCGCGTATGGTTCGCGGGAAGAACGACTGTACTACCTCGCATTCTGCGGACAACGTCCGCTCCACTCTCGACTGTGTTAAATGCTTTAATGTTGTTGAGTGGTGGCCCATAAAATCTGACTATGATTTGTGTTTCACATCCTGTAGCAACGGAGGCAGAAAGCCGTTTTTATTTGATGAGTGTTTTGTTACACTAGTATGCAATACATCTATGTGGCACAGAATTAATTTCATTGTTTCTGATCCAGTGCGCTATAATTAAACTGTCACATCCTGTTCTTTTTCCTTTCACAGGAGATTCTTCAAATAATTAATTTTTGTCATGGATTCATATGTGTTAGTCAGGCACAGAGAGTAAATGCAATCTAACGTGTTTGGTTTCCTTCTTTGATTTCCTATGGTAACTGGATGCAAAACATTGTGTCAATACCTTTCAGAACCTGCTCTATAGCCACTAAGGCAAATTGCTTGTTTTGAGGTCCATATATTAATTAATGGAGAAGTGAACGCTGTTCAAAAGTGATATTTAAAATATCAATTGGATTTAAGGCGAAAAAACTGCCCATATTTGAAGTTACCCAGAGAAAAAGTAAGTTGCTAGGTATGTTTGACAAGGTATGTTTGACAAGGTATGTTTGACAACTCTGTGATCGACGAGTTACTTCCTGATATGTATGGAATTAAGCCTCAAAGTTCACTTGATTTTTCCTGTGGTTTCTATTGAATAATCTGAGTTATTATCGCTTGACGTGTAGCAAAAGATTGTAAATTTACAGTTTTCAGCCCAGGGAAGTCACTGCACGTGGAAATCGCAACTGATCTTATCCTTCAAACAGCGGTTTACGAGATGTAGTCACTACTGGCCTCGTAAGAGGAAGCCAAGAAACATACCTCCTCGCTAGTTCTGTGGTAACGTGCTGACCTGTAAAAAGCGCCTGTTCTGGTTTGCGTTTCAAGTGTCACTGACTGCAACGTGTCTATCCCTTCTGTGAAAGAGCTAAAAGCAGTCAGATCAAATATCGATAAGTAAATCGCAAGAAAATACCTCCGGCTCATAGTGCAATGGTGAAAAACTTAAAATGCTGGACAACAGGTAACGCATCTTTCCGCTACTGACAAGCAAATTTTGGGTTTCTAGGAATACATAACTTTATTTCTGAAATGCCACATTTGCATACCTCTTGAGTATGACACAGCATACCAATTAAACACAGACCCAATCGATATCTAAGTGGTAGTATTTTACTAATTCGTGCCGACAGAGGCACGCTTGTGTACAAATATTCAGTTATATTACAACAGACTAGTTTTATTTCATTTCTTATAGTACAGTGCACGGTGCACTCTCCCCATACTTAATACAAAAGGCCTGAAATTCATTTGCTGCCTGGCCGTCTATTAAACCCGAAAAGAACAAAATGTCGCAGAAGTTAACCCTTTTTCCACATGCGACTATTTTGGGTTGAGAAGTGAAGGGAATTATGTTCAAAGTTCCATTACATTGATAACTTCAACAGACAGTAAAATTGTGTATTAAAAAAATGTTGCAGTTAATATACTCGAACTCGCGACGTGTTAACTACGGTGCGCGACACTTACCGTTACACTTCTAGCTGACACATAGCTACAGCGCCTCCAAGAGTCAAGAACAATTCCTCCGTAACTGCCGCACTCAACAGTGCTGTGAGATAATGCATATGGCTGGATCTAGACTTCTGAGAGACAGACAGTTACAGCTTTTCTTTTGCACTGCACGAAGTTCTCTACAAACAGATGGCGCAATAGAGTAGCTCAAGTGGAAAGAAACACTTCCTATTTAAATTTCTGCATCATACACTGTTGGCAGTTCTGTGTACGTGGCAGTTACGTGATTTTATTTCGGTGATTAAAAAATAGAGTCGAATGTATGCACTGGGTAGCCGAGGAAGCTACTCCATGGCGATTCGGTCAACCAAGTAAATGAATGTACTGGACATGCTGCGAACGGTTACAGGGAGCCTGTGTGTCAGAATTCTCATCCAGTGTGGTGCAACGGCGTGACGATAGGAAAATGAGTCACAGAGGATTTGGTGGTCTGTTGGATTGATGATAGGTTCATATAAATATGGTGTGGGTTCGATTCCAACTTCTGCTGATCGTTTTTGATGGGGAGAGACAGATTCTATTCTCTTCTCACTTCTCCAAGTGAAGAAGGTATAATGGCATTGTGGTCTGAAATTCACATTAAACATGATATTCCTTCTCTACCAAGTAGACTTTAGGTTGAACCACAATAAAGTCAGTAGTGGCGACATGTAGAAACTCTATCACCAATAACACTCCTTATTCTAGTTATTTATTTCTAGTGACGAAACAAGCGCTATGTGGGGTCACAGGACACTTAGTCCATCTTTTATTTGGCCTTCTGTATCTCGATAAAATTAGTTCTGAACTGGGAATGCAATTCAGACCGCCCTTAATGCCGAATTTGATCCCTTCGTGACAATACAACTTGATTACAATTTGTTGTTTGCTGAAAACTGCAGATTCCTCAACATCCACATATTGCACGTGAATGGGTTGGAATCCTGGCCCGACACTAAAGTTTTCATTATGTATTATCAAGCTCTAGCATGAGAGCACCTATCTGCTGGTGGACAAAAATTTTGATTTTTAATGTATTTTCATTCGTTGTCAACACTAACGATATCTGACGTTTTTGACTCCCAGTGAGACACAGAACTATTTGCGAGATCACTGCAAGTTCAAGGATGTTATTCCGAGCTGCTGGTGGAGAAAAATTCGGTAGCTGACGTCTGTTTGTGTGTAGTCAACAACGATGTGTGTGTGGCGTTCGATTACCAGTCAGCACTGAACTCTTCGTCATATTATTTCTAGTACAAACATGCTCACATGTCGCTGCTGGTGTAACAAACCCATATTTAACGTTCGTTTTCTCTAGAATATAACAGCGATAGGTGCCGGGTTGCAGTCCTGGGAAGGAAAAAAAAATGTTTCGTCTCGTCATTTCAGTTAAAATATCTAGCTACTGCCGAGAAAATCCGATATGTCACAGTTGATTGTGCTTCCATAACAATTCGATTATGTTCTGGGTTCGAATCCCTGTCCACCTCACGGCATTTCAAGTAAGTTACTTGTGAAGAAGCAATATTTAACATGTCTCGTAGTTCGTTAGCAGGTACAATAGATGCTGGGTAGGAATTCGCATCCATTAAAAATGTTTACGTTATGTAATTTAAAGTTGATATTTGCTAACTGATACTGTCTAAAATCGAGGCATATCGCTCTCTGCATGCCTAGTCAGGAATAACTGTTAGTTTCCGTCAGTCACGAAATCTTTGCTTACTCTGCATGACCTGGGTTTGAAACCATATGCAGAACGAGACGGTTCGCCGTGTCATTTGAAGTTCATACATATTCTGAACTAGCTGCTCGTGAATAACATAAATTTTAATGTAATTTTGTGTTAAATAATAAGTACGGTATGTTAATTTGAAGAGGAAATCACGAATATGCCGAACTTACTAGGTGCATTACGTATCTGACGTAATAATGAGAGGGTTAACATTTCAGGTATGTCATTTATTGTAATAATGTGAGCTTACAAGCCTTAAGGACAGTCTTATGTGTGAGAAGGTGTTCCTTGATATTTGTAGTACCGTGGTATTACTTTACATCTTGAGTTATTGCGAGACAGATCAGTGTTTCCTAGTGGTGACTTGTTGGAACCATCTTCAATAGTCAAACGACTGTACCGAGGAGCGATTAGAGGACCTGCTAGTTGAGTCATGCGGGTTGCATGGCAATCAGGCGAAATGCAATTCAGGTCGTTCGAATACTTTTGATCAAGACTGTGCAAGATTAACATTTGTTTTATGTATTATGGTACCCCAATGAAACAAACGTCAAACCCAAATAATTTGTTCCATCGAATATGGATCTCTCACACTAAAGGTTGCAATTTAATTTCCATACGACCATTAACGACTACTATTTGGAGATTCTAGGTGATCAAATACTATTATTAGTTCAGGGGTTCCCTGAGAAGGCAGCCATTCTCCAAAATGATTCCTATTCAATTTACTTAGTTTACTATTACGTCAAGGATAGTAAACAAAAGGTGTAATACATCATGGTAATCTGTCAAACTACAATCAAAAGTCAAAACTGATAATACAGTTGATCGTACCATCGACTGCAAAGCTATTTGTTTGTCTGCCATAACGATAACTTCTTGAACTTGTAGAATGAGCGAAAAGAATTTTGCACATTCAAAAATTCATATACGAAAAGTGTAACTTCTGTTTTCCTTTCCCTGTTGCTACATAACCTGGGTTGTGAGTAACTGAATCTACTTTCCCTTCTTCCCTTTCTTTCCCCTCTCTCCTCCCTGATGAAGGAACATTTGTTCCGAAAGCTAGGAACGTAAATTTTTGGTTCTGTTTTGTGTGTATCTATCGGCTGTACTGAGCTGAGGTAAGTACTGGCCAGCCCCTCTATCTCTTTGTTAGTATTTGTTTCACATCTTTATTAGAGATTTTCCATTAATCATTTAAAGTATAACTTCTCTGCTTCAAACCTAAACCAGTTAACAGAGTATCTCTGCAAGTTTGTTTTACGTCAGGACGCATTTCTTTTGTTGAAGGCTGCCACCGCCAGATAATGCTAGTGTAGAAAATGGCAACAAAACCGGAACTGACGAGCTAGCGTTTTTCTCCGTTAACAAAAAGAGAAACTGGAACTGCTCTTCAACAAGCTTTTCGCACATTTTCATCAGGAGCCACAAGGTAGAGTTTCCATTAATGCGTGGTATGCACAGTTTGAACAGAAGGGCTGAATTTGCAAAGGCGAAAGTCCTGGTCGTCCTCTGTGTCGAAACAAAATGGTTGTGTTCGAACAGAATTAGCCCGAAGCCGACAGAAATCAACATGTCGATCAAGTCGCGAGCTTCAGATCCCACAAACAACCGTTTCCTAAATTCTGCGTAGATGCTTGCGCATAAAACCGTAGTCCCCCATTCGGATCTTCGGGGCGGGGACTACTCACGAGGAGAAAGAAAACTGGCGTTCTACGGATCGGAGCGTGGAATGTCAGATTCTTTAATCGAGTAGGTAGGTCTGAAAATTTAAAAAGGGAAATGGATAGATTATAGTTAGATATAGTAGGAATTAGAGAAATTCGTTGGCAGGAGAAACAAGACTTCTGGCCAGGTGAATACAAATCAAATAGAGGTAATGCAGGAGTAGGTTTAATAATAAATTAAAAAATAGGAGTGTGGGTAAGCTACTAAAAACAGCATAGTGAACGCATTATTGTTGCCAAGGTAGACACGAAGCCCACGCCAATCACAGTAGTACAAGTTTATATGCCAACTAGCTCTGCAGATGACGAAGAGATTGATGAAATGTATGATGAGATAAAAGAAATTATTCAGGTAGTGAAGGCAGACGAAAATTTAATAGTCATGGGTGACTGGAATTCGACAGTAGGAAAAGGAAGGGAAGGAAACGTAGTAGGTGAATATCGACTGGGGCCAAGGAATGAAAAAGGAAGCCACCTGGTAGAATTTTGCACAGAGCATAACTTAATCATAGCTAACACCTGGTTCAAGAATCATAAAAGAAGGTTGTATGCATGGAAGAATCCTGAAGATACTAGAAGGTTTCAGATAGATTATATAATGGTAAGACAGAGATTTAGGAACCAGGTTTTAAATTGTAAGACATTTCCAGGGGCAGATGTGGACTCTGACCACAATCTATTGGTTATGAACTGTAGATTAAGACTGAAGAAACTGCAAAAAGTTGGGAATTTAAGGAGATGTGACTTGGATAAAGTAACAGAACCAGAGGTTGTAGGGAGTTTCAGGGAGAGCATTAGGGAACGATTGACAGGAACGGGGGAAAGAGATGCAGTAGAAGAAGAATGGGTAGCTTTGAGGGATGAAATAGTGAAGGCAGCAGAGGATCAAGTAGGTAAAAAGACGAGGGCTAGTAGAAATCCTTGGGTAACAGAAGATATATTGAACTGAATTGATGAAAGGAAAAAAAATAAAAATACTCTAAATGAAGCAGGCAAAAAGGAACACAAACGTCTCAAAAATGAGATCGACAAGAAGTGCAAAATGGTTAAGCAGGGATGGCTGAGGACAAATGTAAGGATGTAGAGGCATATCTCAGTAGGGGTAAGATAAATACTGCCTACAGGAAAATTAAAGAGACCTTTGGAGAAAGAGAACCACTTGTATCAATATCAAGAGCTCAGATGGAAACCCAGTTCTAAGAAGGGAACCTCCCCATCGCAACCCCCTCAGATTTAGTTATAAGTTGGCACAGTGGATAGGCCTTGAAAAACTAAACACAGCTCAATCGAGAAAACAAGAAGAAGTTGTGCGGAACTATGAAAAATATAAGCAAAATATACAAACTGAGTAATCCATTCGCAAGTTAGACAACATCAAGGATAATGTAAGCTCAGGAGCACTGTGGTCCCGTGGTTAGCGTGAGTAGCTGCGGAACAAGAGGTCCTTCGTTCGAGTATTCCTTCGAGGGAAAAATTTAATTTTTTGCTTCCAGACAAGTATCAAAGTTCAGGCACTCATACATAATCAACTGCGCTCTCCAAAATTCCAGGACATGTTCAGATTTTCTTGGACATATGCAGGATTTGACGGTCTACACACGGAAATATTTGAAAACGTTAAAAACATATGTTTTGACAGAGCACAGGGAAAACTGTGCGACTGTGAAACTGTTGGATTCATTTGTTGCAGTTTATGTGACAACTCTTATGTATTCATCACTTTTTTGGGAGTGATTATCACATCCACAAGAAAACCTAAATCGGGCAAGGTAGAAGAATCTTTTTACCCATTCGCCAAGTGTACAAGTTAGGTGGGTCGACAACATATTCCTGTCATGTGACGCACATGCTGTCACCAGTGTCGTGTACAATATAACAGACGTGTTTTCCTGTCGAGGAATCGATTGACCTATGACCTTGCGATCAAATGTTTTCGGTTCCCATTGGAGAGGCACATCCTTTCGTCTACTAATCGCACGGTTTTGCGGTGCGGTCGCAAAACACAGACGCTAAACTTATTACAGTGAACAGAGACGTCACTGAACGAACGGACAGATCATAACTTTGCGAAAATAGAGAAAGTAAACTTTTCACTCGAGGGAAGACTTGAACCAAGAACCTCTCGTTCCGCAGCTGCTCACGCTAACTACGGGACCACGGCGTTCCTGTGCTTACACTATTCTTGATGCTACCTTTCTTGCACATGGACTACTCAATTTGTATATTTTGCTTATTTTTTTCATAGTTCCACACAGCTTCTTCCTGTTTTCTCGATTGATCTGTGTTCAGTTTTTCAAGGCCTATCCACTGTGCCAACTTATAACTAAATCTGAGGGGGGTAAGATGGGGAGGTTCCCTTGTAAGCAAAGAAGGGAAAGCAGAAAGGTGGAAGGAGTATATAGAGGGTCTATACAAGGGCGATGTACTTGAGGACAATATTATGGAAATGGCAGAGGATATAGATGAAGATGAAATGGGAGATATGACACTTCGAGAAGAGTTTGACAGAGCACTGAAAGACCTAAGTCAAAACAAGCCCCCGGTGGTAGACAACATTCCATTACTACTACTGACAGCCTTGGGAGAGCCAGCCCTGACAAAACTCTACTATCTGGTGAGCAAGATGTATGAGACAGGCGAAATACCCTCAGACTTCAACAAGAATGTAATAATTCCAATCCCAAAGAAAGCAGGTGTTGACAGACGTGAAAATTACCTAACTATCGGTTTAATAAGTCACAGCTGCGAAATACTAATGCGAATTCTTTACAGACAAATGGAAAAAATGGTAGAAGCCGACGTCGGCGAAGATCAGTTTGGATTCCGTAGAAATGTTGGAACACGTGAGGCAATACTGACCCCTACGACTTATCTTAGAAGATAGATTAAGGAAGGGCGAACCTACGTTTCTAGCATTTGTAGACTTAGAGAAAGCTTTTGACAATGTTGACTGGAATGCTCTCTTTCAAATTCTGAAGGTGGCAGGGGCCAAATACAGGGAGAGAAAGGCTATTTACAATTTGTACAGAAAGCAGAAGGCAGTTATAACAGTCGAGGGACATGAAAGGGAAGCAGTGGTTGGGAAGGGAGTGAGACAGGGTTGTAGCCTATCCCCGATGTTATTCAATCTGTATATTGAGCAAGCAGTAAAGGAATCAACAGACAAATTCGGAATAGGGATTAAAGTCCATGAACAAGAAATAAAAACTTCGAGGCTCGTGGATGACATTGTAATTCTGTCAGAGACAGCAAAGGACTTGGAAGAGCAGTTGAACGGAATGGACAGTGTCTTGAACGGAGGATATAAAAGCAAAACGACGATAATGGAATGTAGTCGAATTAAGTCGGGTGATGCTGAGGGCATTGGATTAGGAAATGGGACGCTTAAAGTAGTATATCACTTATGCTATTTGGGGAGCAAAGTAACTGATGATGGTCGAAGTAGAGAGGATTTGAAATGTAGACTGACAATGGCAAGAAAAACGTGTCTGAAAAAGAGGAATTTGTTAACATTGAGTATAGATTTAAGTGTCAGGAAGTCGTTTCTGAAAGTATTTGTATGGAGTGTAGCCATGTATGGAAGTGAAACATGGACGATAAATAGTTTGGACAAGAAGAGAATAGAAGAATTCGAAATTTGGTGCTACAGAAGAATGCTGAAAATTAGATGGGTAGATCACATAACTAATGAGTAGGTATTGAATTGAAGTGGGGAAAAGAGGAATTGTGGCACAACTTGACTAGAAGAAGTGATCGGTTGGTAGGACATGTTCTGAGGCATCAAGGTTATCACCAGTTTAGTATTGGAGGGCAGCGTGGAGGGTAAAAATCGTAGAGGGAGACCAAGAGATGAATACACTAAGCCGATTCAGAAGGATATAGGTTGCAGTAGGTACTGGGGGATGAAGAAGCTTGCACAGGATAGAGTAGCATGGAGAGCTGCATCAACAAAACCATACAAACTGGACTTGATCCAGGCACTCTCTCCAGAAGACTATGCTGCACCAACCGACTTCTGCACAGAGATGTCAGCAAGGATGGACGATGCCACGACACGTCAAAGAGATTAATTTTTAACGACGAAGCAAAAATTTCACATAAACGGTAAAGTTAATCGGCAGACTGTTCGTTTTTAAGGAAGAAAAAACCCCATTTTTCCATGGGTATGAACGAGATCCTTCAATGTCACAGTGTAGAAGGAGAAGATTACTGACCCTTCTATTTCATGGCGATAACAGTCACAGGTATTCGCTATATCGATATGCTTTCTTTGTGGCTTCTGCCTCAACTGCAAGAATACTTCCACTACTTCATCTTGCAACAAGATTGTGCACCTCCTCATTTGCACTGCTCTGTACGGGAACACCCCAATACATTTCTTTCTGGGTGATAGCTCGACCTTGCAGCTGCGGATGGTGACGTGCGATGCAGATAGCCACCACGATCAGCAGGTGTAATCCCTTATGATTTTTATTTATTCATGTGAAACATAAAGTGTTTGTCAATTCTCTACCATAACACTTGCCACTGCTGCGGCAGCTAATCGCAGCTGCAGCACGCCGTTGATATGTTGCACAATGTTTGCAAAGAGAATGAATATTGTCTCGACGTTTGTCTTGTAGCTCGAGGAGTAGATAAGAATTCCTGTAACTCGTAAAAAAAAAACTTCCAGCGATACTATATTAACAGGATAAGTTTTGAAACGAATAAGGTATACCCTTCGTTTGTATGAATCTTTGAAAATGTACATTTCTCTTGTGTTCACCCTGTACATACGGCTCATTCCAGTATTGGTCGTCACATTCTAGCTCTAGAACGATACATTACACATAAGCATATACACGCTATTTTACCTTTAAGAGTAGAAGGTGCTGAAAAAAAAGGAGAAAGAAGGAAGTAGCGGCGTTACAGCATGTACATACATTAATTTGTCTGACATCTAAGAATTATCATAGTTCTAGCATACGTCTCTGCTTCCCACAAGTGGCATTAAGTGCTTACGGCCGGACGACTTGTCTGGCGTAGCAGTAATGAATTGTATTCAAAAACATCCTCGCGAATCGGTTTGTGCATCAGCGAAAATCGTATCAAAATCGTCACAGAAAAATGCGGCTCGGGACTTTAGTTTATAATATATATACACTCCTGGAAATTGAAATAAGAACACCGTGAATTCATTGTCCCAGGAAGGGGAAACTTTATTGACACATTCCTGGGGTCAGATACATCACATGATCACACTGACAGAACCACAGGCACATAGACACAGGCAACAGAGCATGCACAATGTCGGCACTAGTACAGTGTATATCCACCTTTCGCAGCAATGTAGGCTGCTATTCTCCCATGGAGAGGATCGTAGAGGTGCTGGATGTAGTCCTGTAGAACGGCTTGCCATGCCATTTCCACCTGGCGCCTCAGTTGGACCAGCGTTCGTGCTGGACGTGCAGACCGCGTGAGACGACGCTTCATCCAGTCCCAAACATGCTCAATGGGGGACAGATCCGGAGATCTTGCTGGCCAGGGTAGTTGACTTACACCTTCTAGAGCACGTTGGGTGGCACGGGATACATGCGGACGTGCATTGTCCTGTTGGAACAGCAAGTTCCCTTGCCGGTCTAGGAATGGTAGAACGATGGGTTCGATGACGGTTTGGATGTACCGCGCACTATTCAGTGTCCCCTCGACGATCAGCAGTGGTGTACGGCCAGTGTAGGAGATCGCTCCCCACACCATGATGCCGGGTGTTGGCCCTGTGTGCCTCGGTCGTATGCAGTCCTGATTGTGGCGCTCACCTGCACGGCGCCAAACACGCATACGACCATCATTGGCACCAAGGCAGAAGCGACTCTCATCGCTGAAGACGACACGTCTCCATTCGTCCCTCCATTCACGCCTGTCGCGACACCACTGGAGGCGGGCTGCACGATGTTGGGGCGTGAGCGGAAGACGGCCTAACGGTGTGCGGGACCGTAGCCCAGCTTCATGGAGACGGTTGCGAATGGTCCTCGCCGATACCCCAGGAGCAACAGTGTCCCTAATTTGCTGGGAAGTGGCGGGCGCGGTCCCCAAAGGCACTGCGTAGGATCCTACGGTCTTGGCGTGCATCCGTGCGTCGCTGCGGTCCGGTCCCAGGTCGACGGGCACGTGCACCTTCCGCCGACCACTGGCGACAACATCGATGTACTGTGGAGACCTCACGCCCCACGTGTTGAGCAATTCGGCGGTACGTCCACCCGGCCTCCCGCATGCCCACTATACGCCCTCGCTCAAAGTCCGTCAACTGCACATACGGTTCACGTCCACGCTGTCGCGGCATGCTACCAGTGTTAAAGACTGCGATGGAGCTCCGTATGCCACGGCAACCTGGCTGACACTGACGGCGGCGGTGCACAAATGCTGCGCAGCTAGCGCCATTCGACGGCCAACACCGCGTTTCCTGGTGTGTCCGCTGTGCCGTGCGTGTGATCATTGCTTGTACAGCCCTCTCGCAGTGTCCGGAGCAAGTATGGTGGGTCTGACACACCGGTGTCAATGTGTTCTTTTTTCCATTTCCAGGAGTGTAGATGTCACTAGTTCAACCAGTGTGAAGTTTAAGCTTATAATATTGCGTATTGGATGTATTACACGTGGAGTAATAGCAAAAAACATAATTTATGGTTGTTTTGCTTTTCGCTTCACGTGCGATGAGCTTGTTATTCAGTACTTTACCTTAACTTAGCAAAGCAATGAATATATGTTGGACGCTAAGGACGTTATTCAGTATCACGCATAGCTGTTACCGATCTTCTAATGTGACTACATTATATTTAAAAATATTATTACCACAGACTAATACCTACAGACACATCACTCTCTGCTGTTAAAGTTGTTACCGTTTAATAGAAGGAGCGACACTAGCACCTCAGGCGGTGAGAAAGCAGGCAGCCACATGCATCTAAGGATAATGTTTGCTTTTAGTTATTTTCTACTTAATTAATGAAATAGTTGTTACCTTACTGCATTCAATGTCCTAGTAAATTACCAAGTGACACGAGTTATCGTGCAATACACGTAAAAATGTAAAAAAAAAAAAAAAACCCGTACTGATTCAGTGGTATAAGCTACAACTTATTCATGAAAAAATGCTTTCGAATATGTATATATTTGTAGATTATTCTGCTGAAAGCAAGAGAATATAAACACCCATGTCATGCATGAGAAGCATACATGTTTGTTGTCTGTTGTTATTATCATAGGCACTTTCCATGGCACTTAAAAAATTTCGATGGAGTTTAATGATTTGCCCTTTCTTACACTTCACTCGAATTTCTAATACATAAATATTTTTGAAAATGTTCGCTTCAAAAGCGAATATGTTGAAGATTCTTGCCGTTTGTGACTTAGATTTCGCGTCAATAATTGAACTGATTTCTTCTATATTTGAAAGCAGTTCTATTGCGTTTGAGGTTCTGTCATCACGTCTGTATGGTTTTTCTTTAAAGTACAGTTGTGGAGGCTTATTTGATACGTTAAATAATGTAGGTATTACATTCCATATAGGTTTTCTACGGTCCACAGTATCTGATTTTACTGAAAGCTTAGCGACAAAACTCTACTTTGTTGGTTATAAATGATGTATTTATCAGAGGTCAGGTCTTCTGTTGTTTATTAGCAATTTTTTGTTATTAAAGGAAGACGACATTATGACAGTAAATGTCTGTATGTTACAAGAGAAGATAAATAAACGGTCCTGTAATGCACCGTTTCTTAGCCACCAGGAACCTTAGGAAACTATATAATAATAAATGTGGCGTCATTTTTTAGTTATTGTTGATTTTTATGGCACTTGATACATCCATATAGTAAAAACTATGTTAAAAGTCAATATAAACGTTAATATTCGCACTCACCGAATATTGTATTCAGATGTGTCGCTTACTGGCCGCTTGGGGTGTTGCTGTCGCTGTGCTTAACAAAAACGAGACGGATTGTCCCGACTGCTATTTTAGACTACTTTATCACTCAATCCTGTGGGGAATTCTAAGAATTACAGAAATTTCCACTTTATGTTGCGTTAAAGTAAGTGCAGCGAGTCATTTATCAAAGCAATTATGACGCACATATATGGAAAAAGTGTACTGCTCATTCGGAAATATAATTTTCAAATTTTCACACATCCATGTGCGAGGCAGGATTCGAGGCTGCGACCGTAGAGGTCGCGTGGTTCCAGATTGAAGCGCTTAGAACCGCTCGGCCACAGCGGCCGGCTATAATTTTCATAATATACATAAGATATATTGGTTTTTTAATTGAAGATGGCACTAACTGATGGCCATGACATCCTTTTTGCAATCTGCAGATCGGGCGGATCGCTAAATATGGATGCATAATTAGAACCTTCATCCACGGGCACATTTCCTTTGGGATATATTTTGAAGTTTACAAACTTTTGTCTAGGACAACTAGAAGTCTATCATCCACTTTCGATCCGAAATGCCATACTAGCACACGGACAACTTCCGGATGGTCTATCAAAATCCATTAACGCATTCTTTTAGCTTGCAACTTCTGAACAAAGTTGCAGAGCCCTCGTCGAGATTAATAATAGGCTTCTTCAAAAAAGTTCTGCGGCAACTCCAGAAAACTTAAAGTATAGCTGCAAATGATCGACGAGGAACGAAATAAAATGAAAGGACGCCGTAACTTTTTTTCACGTGCGCAATAAATTAGTAAAATTTGTCGCTGCTTATTGCGACTGGCGTTCAATAAGTAACGCAACACATTTTTTTTTCTGAAAGAAGGTTGATTTTATCAAGATTCCAGTTCACTATACTGTTCCCCAGTCATTTGGCTGCAAAACCATATTTTTCGACATACTCTCCGTTCGGTGCGACAGCCTTGCGCAATCGTACTGTAAGGGCCTGTCTGCCCGCGTGATACAAGTTTACTGGTGGACGTCACAGCCGACATTTGGTGCCTCGGTAGTCTCCCCATCATCCACGCACTGCTTCTCGTGGAGTGCGTCCTTCATTGTGGCAGCAGATGAAACTCGAAAAGTGCGAGATTCGAGCCTTAGAATGGATCAGGAAGAACAGTTCAATGAAGTTCTGTGAGCTCCTCTCGGGTGCGAAAACTAGTGTGACATCTTGCGTTGTGACGGAGAAGGAGAACTTCGTTTGCATTTTTTGGCGACGACACGAGAAAGTTGCTGTTTCAATTTCCTGAGGGCAGTACAATACACTTCAGAGTTGATCGTTACACCTTGAGGGAGGACATCAAAAGAATAGCCCCTTCATAGTCCCATTACATTACATTACATTTATCGTTTTCCATGGATCTCTTGGAGAGGTGAATGGGATGTGGAAAGAGTCAAATGTTCTTTTTCCTTTTCTCAGCTACATGGATACTGTACAATTCTTTTGCAGACAGGGTTATGAGCGATAATCCTTGTGAAGACATTCATCGATGGAGCAGAAGGAATTGGCCAACAGAAAGTTCTTTAATTCACTCTGAAACCGATCTTTATGATTTACAAGACCTTTGATATGATCTGGTAAGTTACTGAATAATTGAGTACCCATGTATTTGACTCCGTTTTGTACTAATGTTAAGCTTTTATAGTTCTTATACAGATTGTTTTTGGTTCTGGTATTATAATCATGTTTCGCACTATTTTGTGCAAAAAGAGACATGTTGGAAATGACAAAGGACATCAATGAGCATATGAACTGAGAAGCAGTAGTTAGAACACCAAGTTTCTTAAAGAGGTCTCTGCATGATGATCTAGAACCGACACCAGATATAATTCTAATGACTCGTTTCTGAATTTTGAAAATGTTCTTTTTGTGAGAGGAGTTTCCCCAAAAGATGATTACATAACTCATTAGTGAATGGAAGTAGGCCACATAAACTAACTTCTTCATTTTTAAATCACCTATTTCTGCTATCATGCGTACTGGAAATGTAGCTGAACTAAGGCGTTTCATTAAGTCTAGAGTGTGAGTTTCCCAATTTAGGTTGTGGTCAATTTGTAACCCTTAAAAATTTGACACTGTCTACAGCTTTAATTTCATTGTTTGAGTACATTATACTTATAGGGTCAGGTATTCTTTGTGAGGTACTAAACTTTATGTACTGGGTCTTGTCAAAATTCAGTGACAATCCATTTGCTGTGAACCACCCATTGATACTTGATATTTCATTAGCTGATTGCTCAGAGAGATCACCGGTACTGTTTTTTATACCAATATCTGTATCATCTGCAAATAAGGCAAAATTTGCATTTTGTGACACTGCATATGGTGAGAGGCACCCACATGCCTTGCTCATACTGTGGCATCAAGCAGTCAGGCCTGCAAGAAGAGTGATCTGCCAAGCGAGTGGATTCATTCTTATTCATCGAGTAACATGAACTCTCGTACTCACAATTAAGTTACAAATTATCCTCCTGTATGAATAATACGCAACGGAAACGCACCTCTGACTATCAGTAATTTACAGAACTCTGACTGTTCACTACGCACTGGCGATACCACATTTTCTTTTTTTATTTAACGGCTTTTATCAACACATGGCCATCGCACTGAATATGAGTGGCGCACACATTATAAATTCTGGATACCATGACAACATACAATTCGAAGGAAAAGGCCACCAATCTTTTTCTTTCCACTATCTTATTTATTCCGATGAATTCCATAACCTAAACACACAAATTCTAAAACCTACAACAATAACACATGAGAAATTCCGCCCAGTGGGCATGGCTTTACGTTGGTGAATCTCTATCTTATGATCTCGTAATTATTTAACGCTACAGTGCACTTTCTGGATAGGGTGGTGGATCTTTTATAATTTCTCACACTTCGACTCTCACAATCATCATCACGAAACTTTCCTCCAGACCGAGCAGTACAAAAGGAACACGCATAACCCACTACCTCTGAAACTACCTTGCTACTCTCCCATGCAAACCACACATACTTAAATTACATGACATACACCACACTACAACATGAAATACCACACAGGGAATAGTCACAACATTATCACTTTCAGCTTTCCCACTTCAATTAATATTTATCCCAGTTTCACACGACAGTGCCCCACTTCGTAATTCTACTTTCCTACTATGAACTCAGGAGATATATGCACGTCTTCCTGTGCAATGCAAGCCAAGTGGCGTTGCTGAATAGACGGCTGACTCACCTTGTTTCTCTCTTAGAGTATTATAGTTTGAATCAAGCATCACACGGAAACATATCTCGCAAAGCAATATTAAGAACATATTCATCACGCACACGAGTCCTCAACTGATACCATGGACGAGTACTTCTCTTTATCCTTTGTCTCATACACAGATTGAGACTCACACAGTACTCACCAAGTGGAAGTACTCGCCTCTAATTTCAAGTCCTGCACACGCTATTTCATAAATATTTCAACTTATAGTACACACACTAGTAATTCAGCTTAACTTAAGCACACGGAAGTATTTCAACTTATTGCTACACGTGGTTTCATTGTGACTGTTGGTCACTTCCGAAGATTACTACGATCCCATTAATATTACCTGCCTGACATTTAATTCTCCCCACAAAAGCTCCTGAAATAGAGAAATTATTATTTCAAACTACTCTTAAATATTCCGCATGCATACCATGTCTCCACTCTTTTGTCTTTATGGAGCACACCTAAGAGAGGCCTTAACAGCACAAGATCCAGCGGCAGAGTGCTGAAACATGGCCGTTCTTCAGGTCCTCTCGCACCTCTGCCGAAGTGGGGGAGCACCTTGCTACCGTATTGGTCAGCCACATTTCAGGTGCTCAAAGCACAGGTAAATTTCATCTCTTTGGTCCCACCAAAGGTGGCCAAAGGATCGTCTCAAAGATGATCATATATTCACATTCACTATCTGCGGTTAGCAGACGACCACACATTCATTCATTTCACAGATCTCACCAAACTGGATGTAGGGATTTATTTTGTGGGAGTGCACATGTGATCAATTAAATAAATAAATTGTCATTCTTTCCCACACTGGTATCCAGCTTCGCTGTATTAATTGAAATTGAGTTATTTTACAAAAAAAATGTGTTGTTCTGACAAAAATAATGAAGTATGTTGTACCTATTTTCAATGTCGGGTGGTACTGGACCCTTTCAATGGATGGTCATTAATATATAATAGTAACAACAAGGGACCTGAAGTAGAGCCCTGGAGCACCCCTTGTCTGATTGTTTCATATTTTGAATACCTATTGTTCTGTGGTAAGCCTCTTTCATATTTTGAATAACTATTGTTCTGTGGTAAGCCTGATAGAGACACACACTGTTTTCTATCAAAAAGATAGGATGAGAACCATGAGCCTGCTACTCATGTTATCCCATAATATTTTAACTTTTGTGTAAGGATATGCTTAACACAGTCAAAAGCTTTAGCCAGATCACAGTATATTCCAAGTGGTAGTAACTCTTGATTTATTGATTCTAATACATCATCTGTAAAAGTGAACGTAGCTTGATCAGTTGACAATCCTTTCCGAAATCCAAACTGATTGCGAATGAGAATATTTTTCTGTACTAAGTGTTTATGAAGTCTATTGTACATAACCATTTTAAACACTTTTGACCGTCGCCATGACTTTACCAGTGAAGGGTGCTGCTTTGAACTTTTTCTTCAGAGGAGTGGTGGTGTGGCGCCACTAAATGGGTTGCCTTTCTGTTTCCGGTTCGAAGTGCTGAAGCCATGTTTCATCGCCTGTGACGATGTTCGGCAAAAGAGTATCGCGATCAGCCTCCTAACACGCAAGCAATTACGCACAGATGGTCCTTCGTTGCTCTTTGCGGTCTTACGTTAGGCGGCGAGAAACCCAACGGCCACACACCTTTGAGTATCCCGACTTGTGAACGAGTGTGTCAGCAGTACCAACAGACTCGTCCAGTTGAGCAGCCAGGTGTTTGACTATGATCCGTGGATCACCTCGAGTGAGTGTGTCAGTACGTCCCAACACTGCAGGAATCATAGCTGCGTGCGGCCGGCCGGAGAGCAGGAGATCGGACAGGTTTGTGCGACCTTGTTACGATGATGACAGACGCCTCTCCCAACGATTCAGAGTGCTTTTGTTCACTGCCAGGTCTCTGTAGACACTCTGCGAGCGCCCATGAATATCTACGCTGCCCAGGTTTCCGCCAAAAGAATCTCAATGACAGCTCTCTGCTTGGAACGCACCTCATGTACACCTGCATGTCTACTCTGAAAATCACACTTAAGTGCCTGGCAGAGGATTCATCGAATCAGCTTCACTATAATTCACTATTATTCCGCTCTCGAAAAGCGCACGGGAAAAAGACACCTATATTTTTTCGTGCGAGCTCTGATTTCCCTTATTTTATTATGATGATCATCACTGAAAGACCTAAATCGAAACAAGGCCACGGGAGTAGACAACATTCCATTAGAACTACTGACAGCCTCTGAAGAACCAGTCCTGACAAAACTCTACCACCTGGTGAGCAAAATATATGAGACAGCCGAAACACCCTCAGACTTCAAGAAGAATATAATAATTCCAATCCCAAACAAAGCAGGCGTTGACAGATGTGAAAATTACCGAACTATCAGTTTAATAAGTCACGGGTGCAAAATACTAACGCGAATGCTTTACAGACGAATGGAAAAACTGGTAGAAGCCGACGTCGGGGAAGATCAGTTTGGATTCTGCAGAAATATGGGAACACGTGAGGCAACACTGACTCTACGACTTATCTTAGAAGATAGATTAAGAAAAGGCAAACCTACGTTTCTAGCATTTGTAGACTGAGAGGAAGCTTTTGACAATGTTGACTGGAATACTCTTTTTCAAATTCTGAAGGTGGCAGGGGTAAAATACAGGGAGCGAAAGGCTATTTACAATTTGTACAGAAACCAGATGGCAGTTATAAGAGTCGAGGAGCATGAAAGGGAAGCAGTGGTTGGGAAGGGAGTGAGACAGGGTTGTAGCCTCTCCCCCATGTTACTCAATCTGTATATTGAACAAGCAGTAAAGGAAACAAAAGAAAAATTCGGAGTAGGTATTAAAATCCATGTAGAAGAAATAAACACTTTGAGGTTCGCCGATGACATTGTAATTCTGTCAGAGACAGAAAAGGACTTGGAAGAGCAGTTGAACGGAATGGACAGTGTCTTGAAGGGAGGATATAAGATAAACATCAACAAAAGCAAAATGAGGATGAGGGAATGTAGTCGAATTAAGTCGGGTGATGCTGAAGGAATTAGATTAGGAAATCAGACACTTAAAGTATTAGATGAGTTTTGCTATTTGGGGAGCAAAATAACTGATGATGGTCAAAGTAGAGAGGATATAAAATGTAGACTGACAATGCCAAGGAAAGCGTTTCTGAAGAGGAGAAATTTGTTAACATCGAGTATAGATTTAAGTGTAAGGAAGTCGTTTCTGAAAGTATTTGTATGGAGTGTAGCCATGTATGGAAGTGAAACATGAACGATAAATAGTTTAGACAAGAAGAGAATAGAAGAATTCGAAATGTGGTGCTACAGAAGAATGCTGAAGATTACACGGGTAGATCACATTGGTAATGAGGAGGTATTGAATAGGATTGGGGAGGAGTTTGTGGCACAACTTGACTAGAAGAAGGGATCGGTTGGTAGGACATGTTCTGAGGCATCAAGGGATCATCAATTTAGTACTCGAGGGCAGCGTGGAAGGTAAAAATCTTAGAGGGAGACCAAGAGATGAATACACTAAGCAGATTCAGAAGTATGTAGGCTGCAGTAGGTACTGGGAGATGAAGAAGCTTGCACAGGATAGAGTAGCATGGAGAGCTGCATCAAACCAGTCTCAGGACTGAAGACCACAACAACAACAACATTATGATGATCATTTCTCTCTATGTAGGTCGGCGTAGACAAAATATTTTCACATTGAGAGGAGAAAATTGGTGACTGAAATTTCGTGAGAAGATCCCGCTGCAGTGACGAACTTCTTTGTTTTAATGATTTCCAGCCCAAATCCTGTATCATGTCCGTCACGATTCTCCCCTATTTCTCGATAATACAGAACGTGCTGATCTCTTTTGAACTTTCTCGAGTACTTCATTAACTCTATCTGGTAAGGATCCCACATGGGGCAACAATACTCCAGAAGAGGACGGACAAACCTAGTGAAGGCAGTCTTTTTCGTAGATCTGTTGTATCTTCTAAATGTACTGCCAATAAAACGCAATCTTTAGTTCGCCTTCAGTACAATATTTTCTGTGTGTTCTTTCTAATTTAACTTGTTTGTAATTGTAATTCTTAAGTATTTAGTTGAATTTATGGCCTTTAGATTTGATCTATTTAGAGTGTGACCGAAGTTTAACAGATTCCTTCTAGCACTCATGTAGCTGACCTCACACTTTTGATTATTTAGGGTAAACTGCTGATTTTCGTACCATACAGGTATGTTATGGAGATCGCTTTACAATTTATTTTTATCTTCTAATGATTTTAATAGACTGTAAACGACAGCGTCATCTGAAAACAACCTAAGACTGCTGCTCAGATTGTCTCCTAAATCGTTTTATATAGATAAGGAACAGCAGAGGACCTATAGCACTCCCTTGGGGAACGTCAGAAATCACTTCTGTTTCACTCGATGACTTTCTGTCAGTTACTACGAACTGTGTTCTCTCTGACAAAAAATCATGAATCCAATCGCGAACTGAGACAATATTCCATAAGCACGCAATTTGGTTCCAAACCACTTGTGGTGTACGGTGTTGAAAGCCTTCTGGAAATGTAGAAATGCAGAATCAATTTGAATTACCTTATCGATAGCACTCAACACTTCGTGTGAGTAAAGAGCTAATTGTGTTTCAAAAGAACGATGTTTTTTAAATTCGTGTTGACTGTGTGTCAATATATCATTTCCTTGGAGGTATTTCGTAACGTTCGAATACAATATATGTTCCATAATCCTGCTGCATATCGACGTTAATCATATGGGCCTGTAATTTAGTGGCTTACTCCTACTACCTTTTCTGAATATTGGTGTGACCTGTGCAACTTTTCAGTATGGATCTTTCGTCGAGCGAACGGTTGTATATGATTGTTAAGTATGGAGCTACTGCATCAGAATACTATGAAAGGAAGCTAATTGGTGTACAGTTTAGACCAGCTGACTTGCTTTTAATTGTGACATAAGTTGCTTCACTACTCCGAGGACATCTACTTCTAAGTTACTCATGTTGGTAGCTGTTCTTGATTAGAATTCTGGAATATTTTGCACCACAACATTTTCTATGTTTTCCTTCCAATTTAAGTTGTTCGTAATTGTAATTTTTAGGTATTTAGTAGAATTTACGGCCTTTAGATTTGACTGATTCATCTCGTAACCGAAGTTTAACGAATTCCTTTTAGCACTTATGTGGATGACCTCACACTTTTCGTTATTTAGGGTCAACTGCCTGTAATTTAGTGGATTACTGCTACTACGTTTCTTGAATATTGGTGTGACCCATGCAACTTTCTATTTTTGTCTACTGATCTCTCCTCAGGCGAGCGGCTGTATGTGATTGTTAAGTATCGAGCTATTGCATCAGCGTACTCTGAAATGAATCTAATTGGTATACAGTATGGACCATATAATGACACAAGTATACGCCACACAATGTAGGAATTGTTCCATTTCATTTCGTAGAAGTCATTTCGTTATTCTCTGTCATAACTTAAAAAATGCGTTCAGTAGCAGGGCAGTTGCAAAAATCTGTACAAACTACAAAGCTTGCAGTTAGATGACAATGCGCTGAGAGCGCACATGCCATCTAACGGCAGCTGAGTGAAGTAAGGCACCTCGATGCTGTAAGGTGCTGCCATCAGCCTGCGAGGTACGCAGCCAATACTCTGAAATTGTGTTTTAAATGTATAGTTGTAAATAATGTTTTTTGTATTAATCTCTTTATATTTTTAAGTAGATCTTAGTTTTAAAAGTATTATGAACCCTTGTAATTAAAGCTGTAACGAATCATGACTTTAGGCTGAAGTTAAAATCTAAAGGGACTTCCCTGCGGGATGGTAAGGCGGGAGGAACGTTGCGACAAGAAGTTCCAGATTTCTGAGTCGGAAGGATTGTGAAGTAGCGTGTGGTGTGATGCCCATGTACTGTATTGTATGGTGATTAAACTGAGCACAATCATTGTTAAACGGCCTCGGATGAACGGGGAATTATTGCTACACATAGTTCTACAGTATTAAGCAGCTATTTGTCAACCAAGCAGAAGTGGCAATGTTATTACTAGACCGCGGATTTTAGGTAAAAACCTGTTTTGTTCCTGAGTTCCTATTTGCATAAAAATTTGTACTTATGCGTTTCATGACTATTTACACTGAATAGCGTTAATTCTATAGGACCTAAAAAAGCCTATTTCGACGTCAGTGCCTATTTTTGCCTATTTCGGCTTTGACATCCAAAAAAGTGCCTATTTCATCATATAAGGCAGTGGCTCCAAGTTTTTCCACACTATACGATAGATGGAAAAAAATATTTTCTGCCCAGCGTGCAGCAAGGTGGCTAGTTGATATGCGCTCATGCTTCGTATTTGCTTAACACTTCGGTCTTTTTTTATTTTTTTATATCGCTATCCCTGTTAATACCAAATACTCTTTATAGGTGTTATAATAATGTTGTAATAATGTAAAAAATAGATCACGGATCTTTAGGTTAAAACGTATATTTTTTCTAAGCTCCAATTTGCATATAAGTTGGTACTTGTGCGTTTCATGACTAACTAAACTGAATACCGTTAGTTCTATAGGACCTAAAAATGCGTATTTCGACGTTGACGCCAAATTTTGCCTATTTCGGCATCAAAATCCTAAAAAGTACCTATTTCGTTAATCTGACATTTTCAAAGATTAGAAAAAGGAAGTAAACTTGGGGCTTTACGTCTCGTCGAAGGCGTAGGTCGTTAGAGACTGTTTACAATTCCTTTACTTGCCTTACTACCAACAGCACTCGGCACGGTTGAATGGTCATCCATCCAAGTACTCGCCGAGGGCGACAGTGCTTAACTTCGGTGAGCGAATTGGAACCGGTCAAAGATTTGAGTTACACATTAGAATCGAACGTGGGAGTACTAAATGTTTTATTTGAAAGTATTTCGTTCGTAGGATTCTGGCCAGCTGTGTATTTTCGCAAAGAAATGGTTTCATAGGCCTTAAGCTGAGCACGGATTAAAAAATCACAATGTTAATCGCAGACGCCCTCTACAGCTAAATTACTGCCCTTCGCGCATTTTCTCGCTGCTGTCTACAGGCAGTCCTATCAAACTACTCTGTTTCGTGAAAGGTATTATACGTGAACTTTCCGGATCGAAAAATAAATGGTTCAAAGGGCTCTGAGCACTATGGGACTCAACTGCTGTGGTCATTAGTCCCCTAGAACTTAGAACTACTTAAACCTAACTAACCTAAGGACATCACACACATCCATGCCCGAGGCAGGATTCGAACCTGCGACCGTAGCAGTCGCACGGGATCGAAAAATAATTTGACAGTAGTGAGATATTTTCATCTGAAGCACCGGTAGATTCCAGTTGCTTGTTCAGAACGGGCGGCCATCTGTCAGGTGCCGTATGTCCAGCAACGAGTACGGTACTTCCCCTACCACTCCCATGCACCGCAGTAAAAAAAAAAAAAAAAAAAAAAAAAACAGGTCATCGTTCACTTTTTCCCAGCGAAAACAAATCAGTACATTGTGTAGCGACCGACATGTTAAGTGTTACTGACGTTCTAAGTTCAAAATAAATTCTAGTTTCTGTGTGAGAATACTACGCCATGCCAAAACAGCTAGTTCAAAGTCTACTCATATAAGGCAGTGGCTACAAGATTTTCCGAATTATACAACAGATGGTAAAATTATTTTCTGCCAAGCATGCAACAGGGAGGTTAGCTGATGTTTTTCTTAGACTTCTTATTTTCCTGTCACTTAGGATTCTTTTTTATCGCTACCCTTTAGTAATACGAAATACTCTTTATATGCGATTCTAAACTGCATTTCCCTTTTCTCTCGTATTAGGTTTCGATTGTTAAGAAATCTCACTTAACTCAGCATGCAGATGGAATCGCACATAAAGCTAATGTTGAACGAAAGTCAAAATTGAAGCAAATTCTTTTAACCAATAAATCTGGTGAATCCTCCGAAAAAAACAAGTTCTCCAGTGATTTGTGTCATGCACTTGTGGCAGCAAACATCCCCTTTCGGAAACTAGAAAACCCTATTTTCAGAGGTGTTCTTGAGAAGTACTGCCATCAGTCTATTCCTACACAGTCAACTTTACTTAAGAATTATGTGGATTCAGCTTACAATGCTGCATTGCACAGAATCCGAGAAGATGTTGGAGAATCTTGTATATGGATTCTACTGACAGTATTGCCCGTTACGTTGCAAACCTGATTATTGGCAAGCTAGATCCAGATGCTCCATCCAGGGCTCATTTGATTTACTCAAAACACCTTGCAAAAACTAACCAACAAACAATAGCACAGTTTGTGAACAAGGGGCTTAAGGTGCTATACCCAAACGGAGTGGATGAGACTGAGGTGCATCTGGCCGTCACTGATGCTGCTGCATATATGATAGCAGGGTTTCAACTATTAAAAGTATTCTACCCATTGATGCTGCACGTAACTTGTGTAGTGCATGGAATCAACCGCATAGCAGAGCAAGTAAGGTTACAATTTCCTAAACTAAATAAAGTAATATCTACGGTGAAGAAAATTTTTGTTAGGCACCATCAAGAATACAGGCATTCAAAGAACAGCTTCCAGATGTCCCATTGCCACCAGAGCCTGTTGTCACTCGCTGGGGCACGTGGCTGATAGCACCAGAATACTATAGTACGCATCCCTCAGCTGTCCAGAAGGTGGTTGAAAATATACCCGAGGATGCTGCATCCGTAACTGCAGCAATGGTGTTACTCAAAAATTCTTCTTTAAAACGGGACTTATCTTACATTAGAGCCCACTACACATTTATGGCAAGAATAATTTCACAATTAGACGGCTCAGGGAGACCTATCTACGACAACATTTCTTCGCTTGAAGAAGTCAAAATGAAAATTAATGAAGCGCCAGGTGAAGTAGGGGAAAAAGTACGGGCAAAAATGCAAACGGTTTTGCAGAAGAACACTGGCCTGAAGGAGTTGTGTGCAGCTGCCGACATACTTAGTGGAAAATCCAGCACTCCTGACTGCAGCATGACTGCCCAACATGTGCCGAAAATGAAGTACTCCCCTGTCACATCTGGTGATGTAGAACGTTCTTTTTCTGACTGACAAGCGCCACAGTTTTTCGCTAGAAAACATAGAAAAGATTTTGGTTATTTATTGTGAAGCCAACTATGGTCAGAATATGTGAAACTATAAATGTATTAATTGAACCATTGCCACATATTTCTTACGGAGATCTTTATCTTGCAGGAACTCAAAAATATTTGGTGTTATGTTCAACATTAATGTTGTAGATTTCTGTGCTATGTAGCTGTGTAAATATTCATTCTCCTTGTTTTAATGACTAATAAGATGTTCATACTGTCAACACTGTGTATTTTAATTTATTTTATTTTCTCTGCATCATTTTATTAGAGCCTATTTTAGGTTTTATATGCCTAAATGAACTACTGAATGAGCCTATTTTAGGTGCCTAAAACACACTTTTTTACGACCTAAAAATCCGTGGTCTGGTTATTACGAGGGCCAGTGGGAAGTCGTCGTCTGCTGTGAAGGAGGCAGACATTGCGTTGCAGCATTGCCCACTGTACTAGCCAAATATTACGATGGGCATTATGACTTGGAAGCCACTGTGTAAAGCCTGCTAAACCATCCATCTGTAGCAAAATCTCATCAGAGGCTGCAACACGTTGCTCAACACCACAAATGGACTAGAGTATTAATTTCTATGGTGAAGTTCAGTATATTCTATTTTTCATAGGGGTGGAACATATTGTAAAAGTCATGATTCGTCCTCGTTTTTTACAAGTTAAGTAATGTAAGTTAATTATTTAAAAGCAACAAGATTTATCACAGTGTTGTTATTTCAAAAAACATTTAGTGCGTCCTTTAAACATACTATGATATTTAATCAGCAAAATTGTCAGCTCGTAAGCTGCTTATACGTAGGCCTTTATAAAGTGCTTAAAATTATTATTGCCACTTTAAGCAATGCATCAGATTGTGTACAAAGTACCAGCTATTTTATTACATTGACCAACATAGTAAAACCACTTGCAAAATATGCCAACAAAAGGTATTGTGCACATTTTCATTACTACAAATGGATTATTATTGCGGTGTTCAGAACATACGATTTTACTGATTCATGGTATGTGACAAGCTAAATTTAAACAGAAGTGCAGGAAAGTGTTTTTGTTACGGTGTATGGAAATACTATTAGTTCAAAAATTCCAGAATGAGATTTTCACTCTGCAGCTGATATGAGACTTCCTGGCAGATTAAAACCGTATGACGGACCTAGACTCGAACTTGCCTTTCGTGGAAAAGTGCTCTACCATCCTCATTTTATTCGTTGCTGTTCGTTCTGTTTCTTCGGAGTGGACGTCCCAAGACGCTTGTTCAAGTTTATCGTTGATTCATTAACTCAATTTTTGTATTACAGAGGTCAGCTAACCGTCTAACCGGGCAGGCTGAGCTACCGTGCTGGCACCAGTTGAGCTACCCAAGCATGATTGACGACACCTCACAGCTGGTAGGTAGGAGAGACGAAGGTACTGGCAGAACTGAAGCTGTGAGAAGGGGTCGTCAGTCGTGCTTAGGTGTCTCAGGTGATGCCGGCACGGTAGCTAAGCGTGTTCGGTCAGAGAGCCGGTTGACCTCTGTAATAAAAAACTGAGTGGAAGGATCAACAAACGAATTTGAACGGATGTCGTGTGCCGTCCGCAACGACCAAACACAAAAAAAAAAGGTGGTAGAGCACTTGCCCACGGAAGGCACAGGTCCCGAGTGTGAGTCTCGGTCCGGCACACAGTTTTAATCTGTCAGGAAGTTTCAGTTAAAAAAAGTTTCACGTTGAAAATTATCAGGAAACATCAGTGTAAAAACTCATTTTCAGTCAGTGGTCAATTCTGTGTAAAGAAACGTTAAAAAAAAGGATGTTTATTAGTTACAAAAATGACAAATAACGCCACCAGAGTAGCTATGCATCTTCAACGTTTAGCAGGATCTTTCCACTCAACATTCCACAATTATTATTCATAAAAAAGTCTTAAGTTTAAAACAGATTTATTCTGTGCTGATGAATGTGTCCCTTGCTGCGGTAACGAAAGTAATAGATGTGTAGGATCCATATTGTCAATATGCAGTGAATGTCGCTTTTTTAATGTCGTTGTGGCTTATATTGTGTGCTCTCCTCGCCCCAGTTTATTTGTGAAGTTACTGTAACGGTTCCAATTATTCAAAATTAAAGATTGTGTGGTAAGAGTTTGGTTCCGCACTGCTTAGAGCGATTAGTGAAATCAGCGCTGAGTTCGTACTGCACGCGAGTGTGCACACATTGTACAGTCATTTATAGGGGAAATCTGATCCTTATAAGGATAGAACTGGTTGGGGCATCGCAACCGGAAGACTTGCTTTTATTACGTAATTTAAGTTAATTCATTAGATCGAGAATATCTAAGTTACTCTTGTTGGAAGCTCTTCTTGATTAGAAGTCTGGAATATTTACAGGCTGAGCACAATGTCTTGTCCTGATTATAACAATTTATTACAGAATAACTGTTTGACATAATAAGTTACATTTGATGCCCTTACATAGGTTAGTGTTACTAGTTTTTTTTAAGACCACTTAAGTTAGTAAACCTCGACGTGTGCTCCCTTGGTAGCTCGGAGAATGTCGAGGCGGTATTCCAGTTCCTGCCAGGTGTTTCGTAACATGTGTTCTGTCACAGTACCCACTGCAGCTTGTATCCTAGCCTTCAGTTCGTCGAGTTCGTCGGCGTCAGCAACTGGTGTGACGAAGACTCTGTCCTTGATATAGCCCCAGAAAAAAAAGTCAAGGGGCGTAATGTCTCGGGAGGGGACAATGTCCAGCTCAGTGGATTGGAAGGAACGGTATAACACCCTGACCACCCCGCTCTCCAGACATTACGCCCCTTGACTTTTTTTTCTGCGGCTATATCAAGGACAGAGTCTCCGTTACACCAGTTGTTGACGTCGACGAACTGAAGGCTAGGCGGCTGGTCCCGGAGGAGGTTCCAGCCCTCCCTCGGGCATGGGTTTGTGTGTTTGTCCTTATGATAACTTAGGTTTAGTAGTGTGTAAGCTTAGGGACTGATGACCTTAGCAGTTAAGTCTCATAAGATTTCACACATATTTGAACATTTTTTGAAGGCTAGGATACAAGCTGCTGTGGGTACTGTGGCAAAACGCGTTACGAAACACCTGGCGCGAACTGGAATACCGCCTCGACATTCTCCGAGCTACCATGGGAGTGCATGTTGAGGTTTACTAACGTAAGTGGTCTTTAAAAAAACTACACTACTGGCCATTAAAATTGCTACACCAAGAAGAAATGCAGATGATAAGCAGTTATTCATTGGACAAATATATTATACTAGAACTTACGTCTGATTACATTTTCACGCAATTTGGCTGCATAGATCCCGAGAAATCAGTACCCAGAACAACCACCTCTGGCCGTAATAACGGCCTTGATACTCCTGGCATTGAATCAAACAGAGCTTGGATGGCGTGAAAGGTACAGCTGCCCATGCAGCTTCAACACGATACCACAGTTCATAAAGAGTAGTGACTGGCGTATTGTGACGAGCCAGTTGCTCGGCCACCATTGACCAGACGTTTTCAATTGGCGAGAGATCTAGAGAATGTGCTAGCCGGGGCAGCAGTCGAACATTTTCTGTATCCAGAAAGGCCCGTACAGGACCTGCAACATGCGGTCGTGCATTATCCTGCTGAAATGTAGGGTTTCGCAGGGATCGAATGAAGAGTAGAGTTACGGGTCGTAACACATCTGAAATGTAACGTACACTGTTCAAAGTGCCACCAATGCGAACAAGAAGTGACCGAGACGTGTAACCAATGGCACCCCATACCATCACGCCGGGTGATATGCCAGTATGGCGATGACGAATACACGCTTCCAATGTGCGTTCACCGCGATGTCGCCAAACACGGATGCGACCATCGTGATGCTGTAAACAGAATCTGGATTCATCCGAAAAAAAATGACGTTTTGCCATTCGTGCACCCAGGTTCGTCGTAGAGTACACCATCGCAGGCGCTCCTGTCTGTGATGCCGCGTCAATGGTAGCCGCAGCCATGGTCTCCGAGCTGATAGTCCATGCTGCTCCAAACGTCGTCGAACTGTTCGTGCCGGCCGGTGTGACCGTGCGGTTCTAGGCGCTTCCGTCTGGAACCGCGTGACCGCTACGGTCGCAGGTTCGAATCCTGCCTCGGGCATGGATGTGTGTGATGTTCTTAGGTTAGTTAGGTTTAATTAGTTCTAGGCGACTGATGACCTCAGAAGTTAAATCGCATAGTGCTCAGTGCCATTTGAACCATTTGTGAACTGTTCGTGCAGATGGTTGTTGTCTTGCAAACGTCCCCATCTGTTGACTCAGGGATCGAGACGGGGCTGCACGATCCCTTACAGCCATGTGGATAAGATGTCTGTCATCTCAACTGCTAGTGATACGAGGCCTTTGGGATCCAGCACGGCGTTCCGTATTACCCTCCTGAACCCACCGATTCCATATTCTGCTAACAGACATTGGATCTCGACCAACGCGAGCAGCAATGTCGCCATACGATAAACGGCAATCGCGATAGGTTACAATCCGACCTTTATCAAAGTGATGGTACGCATTTCTCCTCCTTACACGAGGCATCACAACAACGCCTCACCAGGCAACGCCGGTCAACTGTTGTTTGTGTACGAGAAATCGGTTGGAAACTTTCCTCATGTCAGCACGTTGTAGGTGTCGCTACCGGCGCCAACCTTGTGTGAATGCTCTGAAAAGCTAATCATTTGCATATCACAGCATCGTCTTCCTGTCGGTTAAATTTCGTTTCTGTAGGACGTCATCTTCGTGGTGTAGCAATTGTAATGGCCAGAAGTGTAGTAATACTAACGTATGTAACGGCATCAAATGTAACTTATTATGTCAAACGGTTATTCTGTTCTAAATTTTTATAATCAGGGCAAGACTTTATGCTCACCCTATACTTCCGTTTCAGGCTGCCACTTTGAAGGCTGCATATAGCGCCGCCACCTGTCGAACTTCATGAAACTATAGGGGCTGAGGCGCGAATATTACACTATGTCCTGCAGCAAGCCCCGCATTTTTTTCAACCGAAACGGGCTGCCAAAGAAAAGATGTTTCACTACGTATTGAACGCCCCTCGTAGTTCCGACTTTATCCAACATTTTAGCTTTTGCATTAGCATATACAGGGAAATAATTAGAGATTTTTTACTGTTTGGTGGAGTGGTGAGAAACGTGCCCCACCGAAGTGTACGAAGACTTTAGTTTGTACGTAATAGGTATGATTAAACGTCAGAATTCTGTAAATTATACATCGTTTAGTTTAACGATAGTAATCTCTGTTACAAATTAACGTTTACGCTTCATGTTCCTTCTACGAAATGCGTATCGTATAGCAAGAGCCATTTAATGGACCGGTAGCGTCTCCCGGCAAAACAAGATCCCTAATACTGAGGAAGGCAGTTACACGAGGAACGGAGGCTCCGCGCCAGCCCGAAGAAGTAGCAATTGCTCCGACGGTGATCTCCCCGGCAATCAATAACGGCGAGCACGGCGGAGCCTCCAGCGATGATAAAGCCCGCTACACAGCGCGGCCAGAGAGATTAATGGTGTTGAAATAACGCGGCGCCTCGGGCTAACTCGGCGGGGAGATGCGGGCCGAGGCTGCTGAAGCGGCGACCGCGTGCACCTCGGGCGCGCCGCAGCGCTGCGTGTGAAGTCCAGTCGCGCCGCCGGCTGGCCGCCGCTCCACGCAAATGAGGCAATTAAGCGGCCCAGGGCGCAGGGGCACGCCACCTGCGCCCCACACTGGCGCCACTAACGCCGCCCCGCGCCCACGGGAAACTTTTTTTTAAGCTCCGTTAAATTTCGCGCTCTGCCGAATACATTTATTCCAGAGCCGCCGAAAGGTCGCTTAGCTCCCCCCCCCCCCCCCCCCCCTCCTTCCGCTGTGCCCCTCCGTCCCCAGAATGAGTTGGGCGTCGCGTCAATTCTCATTTTTGCCAGGAAAATACTACTTTAAAATTGCTGAGGCTTTCGCGACCACTTTTTCGTTTATTGTCTACTGGTGCCCGTCTCGCGATCCTCGACCGACGGTCGCTTAGTGTTGTTTTCTGACGTTTCTCCAGCACGAGTGACTCGCTACGGCAAGAAAAAAAAAAAGGAATTAAAGTGAGATAGTGTTAATACTTTCATCCTTCTTTACCTCCTCTGCATTACTGTAGATGACGTGTGACTGAGCACATTTGTACTGTGCATGCAGTACATGTGAGGTGCCTAGTTGTTTCCACTTTAAATAGAGATGTGGCCTCTCCACGCCCACACCAACGTGGTGACCAAACCAAAAGTTCTACTGTCACCTCCGTAAACATGTTAGTTATCTAGTAAGTGGATCACAGGATGCTGGGCTGTGATCTTATCCGTGCGTCTGGGTAAGACTACGCATTAACACGGTCCATCACGTGATAGATAGTGGACGAAACGCGAGTGAGGGTAGCGATTTCAAGAGCAGAGGGAAAAAAGTGCCAAGGCTCGTGCCATGGGAAAAAAACCTCTGCAACACTGGGATGGGTAGTAAGAGCAGTAGTGGCTTACTAGCTGCGATAGTTCATGCAGGGTTGGATTTGTTAGTATGGGTATCATTCATCATTACCGTGGCAAGCGATGGTGATGTATCCCAGTTGCTGCAGCCGCTACATTCCTGGAACAATCAAGATCGTTATACAGTAGTGGGAGATCGGCCATAGATCATCTCACTGTGTGGGGGACGTGTGGAGCTTGTCTGCATGCAGTGTTCGGTACGGCTTCCCTGCGTGGTGCCAGTTATTCGGCAGTGTATTCCAGCTGCATATCCAGTAATGGCGTCTGATTAACAAGGGCTCACCTGTACCGTTGTGTTTGTGTGTGCTTGGCCATAGATGTTAGGTCCTTACAAGTTGTGTGGAATACGTAAGTTCTTGTACACTTCACTAACCTGCTGTCTTCATGATGATGATGATGTCCCCAGGGCAGAAACCAGCTCGTGGGTCGTGGACTCTTTTTCTTGAGGCTGAAATAAACTTCGCAAGGAACTGCTGCTACGAATAAACTATAACTCATTTGGGATGCCACTCGCGTTTTTATTGATATAGACTCGAGAAACTATTCTTGATCACAACGTATTGAACATATCTTTCCACAGTCATTACATCTGGCTAAAATAACATGAAATACATCCTGCCACAGTGACGGTCGGAACTGTAGTAAAAAAAAATTGCATGAAAAAAATACTGCTATAACAGACAACATGTCTGTCTACTGCAACGGTCAGAACTGAAGAGCTGGACTGCCCGAGACACATCGCGCGCCGAGCCAGCAAGGCGTGACCCGAACGCCACCGAAGTGCATCGGCAGTAATATCGTCAGTCTTTTGTTTTAGTAATACTTTGATTTTAATAATTTTGAAATGACTGATTGATAGCTGGCCATTGAGAGATGTTTATTTAAAAAAATGAAGTAATTTGGATGACAGGTTTAATTAATAATAGCTACTAAAGTTTAACGTCTTCGCGCCCTACCGCCGAACACAGCAGCCAATCGCAGAGCAGCAGCATCATGCAGGCGGTCTTTCTCACGGGAATGTTACCGAATCTAACATCTGCCACCGGTACCTCATCCCACATTGCGTCATCTCTATGCTTCTTGCATCTCCACTGCCCTGGGAATAGCTTCCTGGAGCCTAATATGATGGCAGAATAAGCCAGAAATATTATATCGCGTTGTCACGGATTCACTCTCCAGTGCTGGTGGCCGGCTGAAGTCGAACCCAAGAGAATATCTACATTGTGCATCAATGTCCAAGGCCTTCCTCTCGTCGTTACGTGCTGATGTACACATACCTGGTGGTCGGAAATTCCCGTTACAAATTTCTAGTACATGTAGAGGGTAGTGAGCACATAACATTTTGAATAGGAACCCATGTCCGGAAACGTACCGTTTCCGTTCTACGACAGTTTCAACGCAGATGATTGTCTCATCTACACCTACGTGAGGAATGTACTTAGGCGTGACCCAGTACAATTGTTGCGATCCATTTGAAAAGAATACTGACTTGTTCCGTTATTACTTAGGCATTTGCATTACAACTTACACCTTATGATTTACATTGACAACAACAGCCGCAACGTACCGATGCATTACAACAGCAGCTCGATGTGGCGACCACCAACGGTGTTACACACATTGTACCTCCAAAGCATGTTCTGGCACACTCTCTCCATCCCACCTGGTGTCTCTTCAGTGTCTTGTGCAGCGGCCAGAACTTGTGCCGGCAGATCTTCCTCTGTCTCTACAGGTATCTCATAAATTAGGCTCTTCGTACGACCCCACAAGAAGTAGTCCATAGGGGTTAAATCCAGCGATCGTGGCGGCCACGCGGTTGGACCACCACGGCCTATCCATCTTTCACCATACCGTCTGTTGAGATGTCTCCGGACAGCCAGTGAAAAGTGAGGTGGTGCTCCATCATGCTGAAACCACATTTTCTGACGGACATTCAATGGCACAGCTTCCAAGAACGGGTCCATTACGTGTCGTAGGAAGACTAAGTATGCGGGACCCGTGAGCTTGGATGGAAGGAGGTATGTTCCAATCACATCACCGTCCAGAATACCTGCCCACACGTTAATTCCAAACCTGTCTTGAAATCCCTGAACAAGCGTGGCATGAGGGTTTTCGTCCGCCCAGACATGGCTATTTCGAGCATTCAGAACACAATCCCTTGTGAACCTACATTCATCTGTGAAGAGAACTCGACGTGGAAACAGGGGAGCGTCGATACAACGGTGCAGGAACCATGTGCAGAAGGCGACGCGTCGTGGAAAGTCTGCTGGACCCGTAACGTGTACCCTTTCTAAATGGTACGGATGTAATAGTTGCTCATACAGGACGTCCGAGACGGCACTGTGACTAACAGCCATTGCACGCACAATTGTTCGCGAACTCGTTGATGGGCTGTCTTCAGTGCAACGCAGTACACCTTCTTCAAATTCGGGAGTGTGGCGTCACCGTGGAGCACCACAGTCCTGCCTTATCACGGTGAAGGTACCCGTTTCTCGTAGCCGTTGTGTAACTTGTGGAAAACGTTCGTGGTACAGCCGAGTAGCAGCTCTTCCCTTACCTCCAGCTTCGCCATGCACAAGGAGCATGTCTGTGTATTCCGCAAACGTGTACTACACCATGTTTCCTCTATCGGTGATGCACAGGTATTGACTCGGTCTCACAGCAAAGCGGACAATAAGTGACATCTGGACAGCGTTTGACGTATTACACGTCATCGTGTCTAACCTGTTGCGTACCAGGATAGGGAACTCTGAGACGTTTCTCTTGCCTTAAGACTATACGATTCCGGACATGGGCTCCTATTCAAAATATTCTGTTCTCACTACCCTCTACATGTTCTAGAAGTTTGTAACGGGAATTTCTGACCACCCTGTATAAATGACGGTAGTATCGCATGCAAAAGGTATAAAAGGGCAGTGCATTGGCGAAACTGTTATTTGTACTCAGATGAAAAAGGTTTTCGACATGCTTATGGTCGAACGACAGGAATTAACAGAGTTTGAATGCGGAGTGGTCGTTGGAGCTATATGCATGGGAATTCAGTAATCCGAGATCCACTGTGTGAAGAATGTGCCGAAGATGCCGGTACTTCTCACCACGGTCAACGCAATGGCCGACGGCATTCACTTAACCACCGAGAACAGCGTCGTCTGCACAGAGTTACAGTGCTAAGAGACCAGCAACATTGTGCATGCAGTAACCGCAGGAATCGATATGGGACGTACGACGACCATATCCGTTACGACAGAGCGTCGAAATTTGGCGTGAGTGGGTGCAGTCGACTGACGCGAGAATGTCTGCTAAAAGCACGACACCGCCTACAGCGATTCTCCTGGGCTTGTGACCTTATCGGTTGGACCGTAGGTCACTGGAAACCGTGGCCTGGTCAGATGAGTCCCGATTTCAGTTGGTAGGGGCTGCTGATAGGGATCGAGTATGGCGTAGACGCCCTGAAGCCATGGACCCGAGTTGCCATCAAGGCACTGTGCAATCTGGTGGTGGCTCGATAATGGTGTGGGCTGTGTTTGCATAGAGTGGACTGAGTCCTCCGGTCCAACTGAACCGATCATTGACTGGAAGTTGTTCGGCTACCTGGAGACCATTTGCACCCATTCTTGGATTTCATGTTCCCATGAAAATACGTCTTGTCACCGGGCCATAACTGTTCGCTATTGGTTTCAAGAAAATTCTGGACAATTCGGGAGAATGATTTGGTCACCCGGGTTGCCCGATATGAGTCCCATCGATCATTTATGGGACACAGTCGAGAACTCAGTTCGCGCACAAAATTTGCAACAGGCGACACTTCCGCTGTTCTGGGCAGGTACTGAGGCAGCGCCGTTCAGTAGATGTGTGGCGGACTTCAGCGACCTGTTGAGTCCACGACACGCCGAGTAGCTGCACTATGCAGGGCAAAAGGAGGTCCGACACGAGATTAGGAGGTATCAAACGACTTCTGTCAGCTCAATGTAGCTGTGGCTTTCCCCATATTACATGCAGCGGTCATTCACTATTGTGAATAATACAGGCTCCATCTATTTTTTTTTTTTTGAATCTATTTGAAACTATTATCGCCCTTGTAAATTTCGCATGGCTTCCGTGAATAAACGAGCATGATAGTTCTTCTGCACAGCGAGAACCTGCATTTCGGCGAAGTTTATTACTTGGTAGGCCTCCCACAGTGCATGTTCCACCATTCTGGTTTCTGGATCTGTCACACCCCACAATTCCGTTTACGAGGTGTGACAGTAAAGTAATGAGACTGATTTTCTCTGCAAGATGTGGCAACCCTGCAGGTTTGTGTAGGCACAACATCTTTGACCTTGGTCTATAAGCTGCTTCTAGTCCAAGCGGCACATCGATGCAACTGCTCAGTCGTCAGTTGTGCTGTAATAGCTTAACATGTGTTTGTGTCTCTCGTCACGGAAATGGAACCGCATAATATTGCGCAACGGTATGCCATTTCTTTTTGCGTTAAACTGGGTGAAATCGCGACGACAACTTACGGTAAGCTTCAGAAGGCTTTTGGAGAGCAGATTATGTCAAGAGCTCAAGTTTTTCGTTGGCATAAAATGTTTAGTGAAGGCAGAACGAATGTTTAAGATGGAGACCGCAGTGGACGACCATCAACCTCACGGACAGATGTCAACTTGACCAGAGTGCGTGAACTCGTACGAGCTGATCGAAGATTATCTGTGAAAAAGATTGCAGAAGAATTGAACATCAATCGAGAAACGGTTCGTCTAATAATAACTGAAGATCTTGGTATGAGAAAGATTTGTGCATAAATGGTCCTCAAAAATCTCACACCACAACAGCGAGAAATACAGAAAAATGTGACAGCCGATCTGCTAGAGCAAACGGAAATCAATCCAGAATTGTTGAGTCGTGTTATCACTGGTGATGAAATTTTTTTTTTCTTTTTTTTTTTTCGTACGATCCAGAGACAAAACACCAAAGTTCGCAATGGTGCTCAAAAGGATCACCCAGACCAATAAATGCTCGCATGTCAAAGTCAAAACTGAAATGCATGCTTATGTGCTTCTTTGATTCCAAGGGAATCGTTCATAAAGAGTGGGTGCCTCCTGGACAAACAGTTAACCAATATTACTACAAAGAAATTTTAGAAAGACTTCGTAAAAGAGTTCTTCGTGTCCGTGCCAACAATGCTGATAATGGGATTCTGCATCATAATAATGCGCCATCTCATACTGCTCGCCGGCTGGAGTGGCCGCGCGGTTAAAGGCGCTTCAGTCTGGAACCGCACGACCGCTACGGTCGCAGGTTCGAATCCTGCCTCGGGCATGGATGTGTGTGATGTCCTTAGGTTAGTTAGGTTTAAGTAGTTCTAACTTCTAGGGGACTTATGACCACAGCAGTTGAGTCCCATAGTGCTCAGAGCCATACTGCTCTGTCAGTACAGCAATTTTTAACCTCAGAACAAATTCCATTACTACCACAGCCACCTGATTCACCAGATATCTCTCCATGCGACTTTTTTCTATTTCCAAGAGTCAAAACGGCGGTCAAGGGACACAATTTTCAAACCACACAATATGTCCAAAAAGCTATGACGAGGGTCAATGACAGAAGCACTGGAAACAGTGTGTGCAATCAGAAGGGAACTACTTTGAAGGAGACAACAATGAACTTGACTAAAACGGTAAGCAACATTTTTTTTTTACATTAGTGTCATTACTTTGTCGCACCTAGTATGCATGATGAGACTGCTATTGTTGGAACGTTCCGTCATTCAAACACAGACTTTTCCACGTGTGCACGGTATTCATTATAGTCGTACGTGCAGATTCTCGCAGTGGAGATGAAGTACCACGCCCATATTTTCAAGGAAACCATCGAAATTTACAAGCGTGCGAATAGTTTCAATGAGGAATTTGAAAGTCTCCATCAGGGCAATAATGTTAGAGGAACTAGAAAGACACATTCACTCCATCAGTTCCCCACAATGCTTTCTAAATGAGCAGCTGGAGCCAGTCAATAATGAATTTCTTAATAGCCTTCTTTGGCTGTAAACAGAAATTAAACAAGGGTTAGACCCCTAACATTCTAAACGCTGTTCACTTTGAAATTGCAGCGTGTTGCTCTCATCCCAACCTCCAACGTTATAATTTTATATTTCTTGCAACTAACTTATGATCTGTAACGTTAAATAAATGTCGCAATACATAAATGTGTGTACATAGATGTCTGATTCACTGAATTCAATCAGGTGGCCTAAAAGTATGTCTTCAAAATTTCCGCTGACAGTTACATTAAAAAAAAAGACATACTGAAAACAATTTCTCCAGTTGTCTTTTAACAATACATTTACTCTCAGAGTGCGGATATTTTCTGTTATTAACATATTGATTTTCGCAGATCTCATACATCGTCTTTGCTCTGTGGACATCCTTCGTAAATAGGAACTGAATTATATCATTGTATCTTTGCTTAATGATAATCTTTGCATTGTAATCAGGAACATCAACTGTATAGCACACGTGTGACGCTCAACGCCGACGTTAAGAGTATTATGACGTGTGCTACAATGATTTATTTCCAACATGTGTGCTGCTCGCATTTCATCAACATATATGTCGACCTGGAACGTCACATGGACCATTACAAGACAAATCGCCATCTACTGGAACTTACGAAGTGAAAACATCTGTTTCACGTTATATGTACACAAATGCAACCACTTCAGCACGTTTTTTTCTAATGAAACAACTTATAATGTGGCACTAAATGTTCATATATTATTGTGTAGTGTAGGAGCAGACAATTTGCTCTTGATCAGAATAGCTATGTGACAAAGTATTAGCCATCTGAAGAAGGGCATGGTAGCCCAAAACCGGTTATGGCACTAAAATCCAACATTTAAAATGTGTTTGTGGTTGATTATGTCATTTATCACAAATTAAATAAATTTGTATCATGGAATGACAGAGTTCTTTTGCCTCTGGGACAGACGATTGGACTGTGAATCGCGATTCGTATTGGCGAGTATGCCTGGGACATGCTTCCATGGCTATGTACGAAGGGACGCACGGCTGACGTGCAGCCTGAAGAGGCCCACAATTAGCTGTCTCTCGGATGGCACATCCGGCTCGCCCAGGGAGTAGCAAAAGCAGGGACCACACTGCACTGTAAATACGGGCGGCGTGCGGCGGTTTCTATGTTTACTCGCCTGGCACCTTGGAAGGTCAGGTGAGCGACCGGCAGGCCGCAGGGCATCGTCCTGAATTTTACTAAGCTACAGAATAACATATCTTTGCCTGTGGTTAAGCTACGTGTCGTATTGTCCGGCGCTGGCCGTTTACAAGTTGAGGATGTCGGTGCGACACTCTGGCGCCTACTTAACCCCACTAAGGTGTTTATTTTGCACATACACCTAACATTATCATTTATAAATTCGTTGATTTACTTGCGAGTTGAGAACTTAGGAGAACAGCAGTCTTCCCAGCTTAAAGCCACTGCCGAGGCTCGCTGTTTGATTGTTAGCGTAGTGAAATCCGTTGCTCGAATATTATTAGTGGTGAGCCTTGAGTGTAGTTCTGACGCAAGGAGGAGACTCCGAATCAGGTATTCCAGTAAAATAAATTGAACTTTACTCTTACTACTGTTAAGCTACTGTGAGGATTGTGCAAGATAAATAGAACATGGATTCCCGCTTCAACGAATTATCATTACAAATAATGATGGAAGAACTACAGCTGTGATGACCAGCGAAGAGCCGGAGATGCATATTCAACTTTCGCCACCAACTAAGGAGGGTCAGTCTTTGACAATGGCAGCGACACAAACAGGTGAAATGTCAGAAAACCAATATTCATGAATTGGAAACAGGTTCCTCCAGTTCACCAGAAAAGTGGAATGGTAGTAGTGTACATCGAAAGACCAATGACTCACTCATCCTACTTTGTGATAATTACCAGGCAGCTGAACCAAACAACAGTACTAAAGTGGGCACACCTCCATCATTCTAACAGTGCTGCAGACACGCATAAGCTGGAAAGACTGAACCCTGCCCCACTGATCCCATTCACCTCTATCGAAGATGGGGCATACTATGCACTGTATCGTGACTCTCGCAGGAACCGAAGTAGAAGACTAGAAAATCTGAGATAAGCTGCACTGCAAGTATCATAGAGCCTTTCAGCACTGTCTGAAACTCATCTTATCTCCTATATAAATTCCTGTGGGTCAGACTCTGGCCTAAAGTATTTTATTTTCTTCTCTTCCTTTTCGTGGTTTTAACGTAGAGTCATAGTCACTTCTTTCTGACCGCTGAATCATCTCATCTGCACAATTTTTTTTGTAGTTGCAGAATATTTCCATTTTTAAATACACAAAACGCCTCATCTTTTGTTTGCACTATAAATAACCTTGGACAGTCAAAAGGTCTCGGACCGAGTTCTTATTCTAAACAGAAGAGGAATCTTTACACAATGAAATTTTATTTTTCTCATTTCGTCAGCGCCAAGTAGTGGCTGAGGTGAAACTTCGTGAAAAGGTAAATCGTTTAAAAATGTGACCTTGCACTGATGAATGCTATTTCTCTGGTTCTTTTCTTTGCTGGGGAAAGGCCCAGGACATTAGGAGAGAAAGCTGACTGACTTTTAAAAAATCGTTGGATTTTTTTTTTCTTTCTTACTACTTATCACTTCTCGTTCAGCTTGGCATAGAAGAAGCAATACAGAAAGTGGAAGAATACATTCGAAGCGTTATCTGATAACAGCGGAAACTGATATCAGTGATGATCTTCACAGGTAACATAGCCATTCATACCGGATGTAAAGAAGACTTAGCAGACGTGAATAAACAAATGGGCTGTTGAGGGTAAACAAAAAAAAGCGATGATGATGAAAGGTAGCTGAATAGATAATAGCGACTTGCTTAACATCGAAACTGGGAACGACACTCTACTGGAAGGAAAAGAATTGTCCTGATATGACACCCTTGCCGAGGGAAGAGTGTATTGATAAATGCGAAGAAAGATTTTTCTCAGTGAAATCTGGTATTAGATATTACTGTGCCTTGAATTAGCAATTCGCAGCACAGTTCATTCAGCTGTTCGTCAAGCGAAGTTCATGCGCCCCAATCGAGCTACATGGTGTGACTATCTGCGAGTGCAGCGCCGCGGTGAGGCGAGATACAGCGTGAAGTGAGAGTGGTTGCCAGGATGAAGACCGGGTCTACTTGGAGCCAACGTTGGACTCCCATCGGCAGCTCGGAGGGAGACTTCTGGTTGGGAGCAGTGTTTGGCACGGTGCGCCGGCAGAGCTTACTGAAGTTTCTGGCCTGGCTGACCCGGGAATTGTCTAATGACTGCGGCCCTGTGTTGATGGAAAACTCGATGGCTGCAGCCTTAATGAAAACCAGGAGGCCGTTGAAACTGGCCAGCGAAAGCTGGCCCTTCTACCAAATTGGAGTCTGGAGATGAAGCAGAAAGCTTGGCGGAACAGCGAGACATCTGGATGGATTGACTGCCGAGGGAAATTTGGCTTTTCGTCCACAGGGGACACCGTTCCAGCAGGAACAGCCTACGGAGTTTGCCCTCGCGCCTCCTGGGGAGACGGAGCAGCTGGGAGGAAGTTCTTGCTGTAAGATGTTTTCTGTCAGGACACTTACAAGGGAACCTCCCCAGCCCACCCCCCTCAGATTTAGTTATAAGTTGGCATAGTGGATAGGCCTTGAAAAACGGAACACAGATCAATCGAGAAAACAGGAAGAAGTTGTGTGGAACTATACAAAAAATAAGCAAAATATACAAACTGAGTAGTCCATGCGCAAGATAGGCAACATCAAGGAGAGTGTAGGCTAAGGAGCGCCGTGGTCCCGTGGTTAGCGTGATCGGCTGCGGAACGAGAGGTCCTTGGTTCAAGTCCTCCCTTGAGTGAAAAGTTTACTTTTTTTTATCTTCGCAAACTTATGATCTGTCCGTTCGTTCATTGACGTCTCTATTCACTGTAATAAGTTTAGTGTCTGTGTTTTGCGACCGCAGCGCAAAACCGTGCGATTAGTAGACGAAAGGACGTACCTCTTCAATGGGAACTGAAAACATTTGATCGCAAGGTCATAGGTCAACCGATTCCTCCACAGGAAAACACGTCTGATATTTTCTATACGACACTGGTGACGGCATGTGCGTCACAAGACAGGAATATGTTGTCGACCCACCTAACTTGTACACTTGGCGAATGGGTAAAAGGATTCTTCTACCGTGCCCGATTTAGGTTTTCTTGTGGATGTAATAATCACTCCCAAAAAAGTGATGAAAACATAACGGACGGACCGATAGTAATTGTCTGAAAATAAAAAATTAAACTTTTCACTCGAGGGAAGGCTTTTTTTTTTTTAATCTCATTTTGTTCGCTTCTGTTCGTTGCATCTGCTCGGGGAGGACGTCGTAAGACATCCTTTTATGTTCGTTGTTGGTCGATTGACTCAGTTTTTTTATTACAGAGGGCAGCTAACCCACTGACCAACACGCTGAGCTACCGTGTCGGCTGTAAGAAATAGTCACTGGAAATGGAAATGTCGTGTGGTTCAAATGGTTCAAATGGCTCTGAGCACTATGGGACTTAACATCTATGGTCATCAGTCCCTTAGAACTTAGAACTACTTAAACCTAACTAACCTAAGGACAGCACACAACACCCAGCCATCACGAGGCAGAGAAAATCCCTGACCCCGCCGGGAATCGAACCCGGGAACCCGGGCGTGGGAAGCGAGAACGCTACCGCACGACCACGAGATGCGGGCAAATGTCGTGTGGCTAGGGCCTCCCGTCGGGTAGACCATACGCCTGGAGCAGGTCTTTCGATTTGACGCCACTTCGGCGACCTGCGCGTCGATGGAGAAGAAATGATGATGATTAGGACAACACAACACCCAGTCCCTGAGCGGAGAAAATCTCCGACCCAGCCGGGAATCGAACCCGGGCCCTTAGGATTGACAGTCTGTCACGCTGACCACTCAGCTACCGGGGCGGACACCTCTCTTTCCGCAGCCGCTTACGCTAACCACGGGACCACGGCGTTCATCAGCTCACTTTCTCCTTGATATTGCCTATCTTACACATGGACTACTCAGTTTGTATATTTTGCTTATTTTTTTCATAGTTCCACACAACTTCTTCCTGTTTTCTCGATTGATCTGTGTTCAGTTTTTCAAGGCCTATCCACTGTGCCAACTTATAACTAAATCCGAGGGGGGTGCGATGGGGAGGTTCCCTTGTTAGAGGAGACTCTGTTTGTGGTGACTAGTGCTATATTGTCATGCAAACGGTTGGGCCCTACTTAAGTCGCAAAGAGATTACGTGAGACCCTAAGAGGCCGCTGATGGGCTTGGATCTATAGAGGAGAATTCTACATTGTGTATTATAATTAATGTCGTAAACGCGTACAGCTGCAAGCACACGGTACATAGAAGCAAATATTTTTCAGTAAACATGGACCTTAAAACGGCATATCTTAAGAATTCTGATCACTTGTTCATCTTCGCTACTGTGAAACACATCTGTTCTACTGAGCAAGCGTTCAAAGCTTTTAAAGTATGAACTGAGTCGTGGCGGGACCGGCGCCAGTAGTATCTCTGATACTACTGGCAGGTGTTTCATTTGCTTACGATATCGGTTAATCCATGTCAATAAGTCCTCTGCAGGCAATCTGAGTTTTTATTTCTAAAGGTTACAGTGTTGAGCTTTGTAGGCCTACTTAAGGTGGCCAATATGTGTGTCATTAAGTTTTAGTGAGTGTCGGTTCTCGTGAGCCAGTTCATTTCCCACTCTTAGCGTTTGTTTATCTACTACTGTTTCACTTAAAATGGCTCAAATGGCTCTGAGCACTATGGGACTCAACTGCTGTGGTCATCAGTCCCCTAGAAATTAGAACTACTTAAATCTAACTAACCTAAGGACATCACACACATCCATGCCCGAGGCAGGATTCGAACCTGCGACCGTAGCAGTCGCACGGTTCCAGACTGCGCGCCTAGAAACGCGAGACCACCGCGGCCGGCGTTTCACTTAAAGAAAGGACTTGCGAGTGAAATTAGTTGTTGTTTAGCCTTGATTTTATAGAGTTAATTTACTGGTCAATCTTGAATGTTAAAGTTAAGAAAAGTTTTTTGGTCTCCTGTATGTGTCTGTCTTTCAATAAGCTGAGGCGGCGGGCAACCGAAGCACAGAGCTTCCCTTTAGATTACAAGTTTGGCTTACGGGCGGTGGATTTCGCCTGAGCTCGTGTGTTCCTCTTCGGTAGCGTTTGCTGGGTTCACATTTCGGCGGCCTACTCGATGTGGGGTTGCAGACGGAGCCACGTCTTGGTTCGAAGTTAAGTATTACTTCCCTCAGTCGGTTCCACAGTTCAGGGTTAAACTTCGGCCTTACAAGCTTGGGACTTACTTCTGTTGTTACACATTTTTGATTGTACAAAGTTGTAACTTTATATGCCCTAAAAGCCCATCTTACAAGCCAGTGGGCATTTATATAATTCGGAGTTTGCCGTGCAAGGTTCTCTAGTCTAGTAATTTACAAGATTGCTCAAGTTACGTTTTAGTAAACATGTTCTAGGTATTCTTGTTAAAATGGAGGCGGTGTGTCCACTGTTATTTTACATGTAATCTTAAAGTATTGGAATTGAAAGGGTCTTATATGACCTGTCTTAAGTAGAGTTGTTTTGTTAAAGTTAAGCTCAGATTTAGCCTTAGTTGCTTCTGTCAGTTTCTATATGGGATCGTTGCTAATGGTGTATTAGTTTATTAATGATTTTATGCAATCAGAGAGTTTCTTAAATATTTTGCCTGAGTGGCGTTTCTCAATGTTTATGGGAGATCGTTGGCTAATGATTTGTTAACTTGCTTATTATTTTGTGTCATGGGTGTTTCGGAAATAATCTTGCCTGTGTGGGGTCTGTCAATTTTTATGTGTTATTGGTAGTTAATAAACACAATGGAATTGAAATGTTCACTTTATTGGGTCAGCCCTTCCACTCCCTTTACATTTAAAGGTTAAACAAAACAGTTTTCAAGTAAAAATGATTCATGCACTGCAGAGCGCATGTTTACTAACCACTTTTTCTTGTTTTGGGCCATAGTATCAACTCCCAGAATATGAGTAGCAAGGAGCTTGCAGTAGAAAAGATGTGGTTCACAGTATCGAATATGAAGAAGTTCTCATAGCTCTTAAGGTATGCGTTTGTAAGTAGGCTGTTTATGTTTTCTCTATGTAAGTAGGCTGTTTATGTTTTCTCTATGTAAGTAGGCTGTTTATGTTTTCTTATTGGCAACGTTACGTAGCGCTCAATATGAAAATCACTGGCTGTGCTGTGTGCAGTCTGTGGCTGCTTTGCATTGTTGTAATACTCGCCATTGTAGTGTTAGGCAGCTGGCTGTGAACAGCGCGTAGCGTTGCGCAGTTGGAGGTGAGCCGCCAGCAGTGGTGGATGTGGGGAGAGAGATGGCGGAGTTTTGAAATTTGTCATGAACTGCTATATTTATATATGATGATATCAAGGTAAATACATTGTTTGTTCTCTATTAATATCTTTCATTTGCTAACTATCCCTATCAGTAGTTAGTGCCTTTAGTAGTTTGAATCTTTTATTTAGCTGGCAGTAGTGGCGCTCGCTGTATTGCAGTAGCTTGAGCAGCGAAGATTTTTGTGAGGTAAGTGATTTGTGAAAGGTATAGTTTAATGTTTGTCAGGGCCATTCTTTAGTAGGGAGTTTTGAAAGTCAGATTGCGTTGCGCTAAAAATATTGTGTGTAAGGTTAATCACAGTCATGTAAAATTGTTCAAAGGGGACGTTTCATATGTCGACCCTTAGCCTAGGATACCTCACTGGAATCTTCTGATTTTTTCTTGTAGTTTGTGTATTTAGTGTAGATTTTGTTTATTGCTAGCGCGTAATTGTAGAGAGAATCTCCTTTGTAGTTGTAGTTTTTCATTGTTGTAGAGTAAAACAGTTGTGGCATGCATGTAGATTTGCAGCAAGTATTTCGCAGCTGCGCTTGCAATTAACTAGACATTATTTCCATTGCTATGTTATTTTATTTTGCTCTTCAAATTGTGCTTTTCTTTGTTATCGTGTGAAATATTGTGACAATAATGGCGTGTGAAAAACGTAATACTAGGCTCCAAAGTAAACTGAGAAATGACAGTGAAGACGAAGGCAGTGTGTTAGCGCCGCAGAATAATGAATTAACTGATGTTCAAAGTAGTAATTTGGTAATTGTGCATAGGGAAATGGAGCGGGCTGCAAACAATGGTGTAGACAGTGAAACGGGTAGTGAACAGGGAAGCATTATCGATCGATCGGTCGGCAACAGCTCGCCTCAGGAATCCGAAATGACAGGACACAATTTCGCAAATACTGTAGATTCAGGTTTTGGGTTATCACCGTTTTCTCAAATAAGTCAAGACGCATTTTCTGCTTGTCAAAATGTGAATGTTGCCGGTGCAAATGCACTGCCGAAAAGCGTAGAGAAACAGATTCCAGACACTAATACATTATTATTGCAATTAATGCAACAAATGGAACAAAATCAGAGACAAACACAGCAAAAGCTTGAAAAGTTAGACACAATGGAACAACACCAGAGACAAACACAGCAACAGTTAGACACAGTGGAACAAAATCTCAAAAAGTTAGACTCATTGGAACAAACTCTCGAACAAACACGTGAGGATTTAACTGCTGAGTTACATAACATTGAATCGAAATGTCAAAAAGTCTGTAATGACGTAAAAACTCAAATTTGTGAGCATTTTCAACCTATTTTTTCGCGTCATGAAAATGCATTACAGAATCACGAAGCAGCCATAAAAGAACTGCAAACTATTGTTCATGAAAATCACAACACCTTGCAAGCTAAAATTGACTCAGTTGCATCTACCGATTCGGTTACGCAACTTGCAAAAACTCAGGATAACTTAAAGGACACAGTAGATTCGATTTCAACACAAATGGACACTCTGAAACTTGGTTCAGAAAAACACACTGAGGAAATGTGTTCATTATCAGAGAAAGTAGTTGAACTTTCGGATCAGCTAAATAATTTATCTGCGAAGGTAGATGATAATCTGAATGACGCAAAACCGGTAGTCTTTAATGACACAGAACAGAACGCACAAATTAGGAAACTGAAACAAAATCTAAATCAAATTGATACGCAACACCAAAGAGAAATCCGGGAAGTACAAGATCAGCTGACACAGGTAATACAAGAATTACGTATTTCAGAAGACACTCGCGCTCCAACACGGGAAGAGGGACTTAGAAACACGGAAAAGCCGCAAAATAATAACACAGGGCATTTCGGAAGTTATGAAAGAAATTGGCAATGTGCACCGAATTTTGAGATGGAACGGCCGACACGACCTAACAATGACCGATATGCGACTTGCCGACATGATGATTTTGACTATAAGCTGTTCATTACTACACGTAAATTCAAAACATTTAAGAATTCTGGCAACGACATTCATCCACAAGCATGGCTCCATCAATTCTCTCATTGTTTTCCTCCCAACTGGTCGTTAGAACACAGATTAGAATTTATGTGTGGCTACTTAGAGAATGAACCAGGTGTAAGAATGCGATCGGTCATTCACGATTGTCACAGTGAAGGAGATTTTTATCATGCCTTCCTCTCAGCGTATTGGTCTCAAGCTACACAAGACCGTGTAAAACATAACATCATAATGATGAAACACTTCGAACAATCTGAATTTTCCAGTCTTGTGAAATATTTTGAAGACATGTTGCACAAGAATCAGTACCTGTCAAACCCATACAGCCCCTCAGAACTCATCCGCATTTGCTTAATCAAATTACCTGAACATTTACGACATATTATTTTGGCAGGACGTTGCAAAGACGGCATTGAAGCTTTTCAGGGACTGTTACAAGAATTAGAAATTGACACTGACAATTGCGGAACGCGAAACCAGGAACGCAACAATTACAGGTCACATCCGTCGCAAATCCGCGATGAAAGAAGTAATAACTGGACACGACAAGGCTATTCTCACAACACAAATCGTGACCAAAATAGACACCGCCCGTATGACAACCGTTGGCAGAGTAGTAATAACTACAGGGAAAGATCACCTCTCCGTGGTAATGACTATCACAGAGACAATCAGAGAAACAGACAATATGGGAACCAAAATAAATATTATCAGGGGAGACAGAATAACTTTAGACGCAACGGTCCAGCGCGCAGTTTCGATTCAGGGAGAAATTCTCCACCACGTGACCGACAAGAAAGAAACTATGGCATCTACCGACATGACGACAGACGATATGATCGTAACGATAGACCTGAACTGCATCAGAACTGGCGGGATTCTAACAGAGCTGGGCCTTCTCGTCACAGTGAATTTGTAGAAGTTAGGTCTCCAAATCCCAATAACGGCGCGCGCCAACAAAGAGACAGACAATGACTAGCACAGCAGGCAGCTGCGTGCGGCCGCTGGCTCAGGGAAAAATAACAAAGACGCTAGCCTTGAGAAAAGATTTAGCATTCTTTACCGATGTAAACAACATGATAATTGCGTTGAAGTTGAAACTCTGCGTACTAGGAAGAGTAAAGGTTTACACCACATTTCTCATGTAAAACCATTTATTGACAGATAATCTGCCTTTTAACTTTGTCTTTGCCATAAAACGTTTCACTTCACGTTACTAGTATGCTTTGTCAGACTTAGAATCTGTTAACATACAACAATGTTTGAAGTTAAATATCCAGTCTAGAACCTAGGGAACATTTTTAAACAGAAATTACGATTGCATTGTTATAGTGAACAGACGACACAGTGTTGTATTTGTACATTCTTGCTTGTTAGTTGCTTGATTACGTAACAACTATCAGGCTCACATACTTAGAACATATACCGGCACTGCTAATGAGATTTTCATGTAACATTTTGGTTTACTTGAAAAGACATTCTTTATTTCAAGTACTTTTTGTGGGATTAAATATGAGTTAGCACTTGGTTTCTTTGACAGCTACACAATTATATCACGACACTACTAATGTGTGACACAATTTACATTGTTGCTTGTGTGCTGTATCTGCTTTATATCTGCACAGTTTTTTTGAATTCTTCTGCAAAGTAAAATATGTTTTAGTAGTAACTTTTATGGTATAGCTACAAGGAGACAGCCTTTTCTGTAGCACAACAATACGTTACAGCACAGTACTTTCTTCATCACGGCAATAAGCGTAATAAGTATGATATCTATACGCAAAGCATTTCACTTTGTTTATCATGAGGTCAGTACATTGACTTCTGCAGAACTTAGCTTTGGGGGACGATAACTACGACACTTCCACAGAGATTATCTTACAGCAAGACGCAAGTTTAGCGCTACAGGACACGTATTTGAGTGATTAATTTTGTACTTGAAACATTTATTTTTAAAGATTTTTTTATTACAAAGAAAGTTTTCCGTGATACATTTCATTCCATTGCTGTAATTTGTAACACCTGAGGGCATAATTACATTTATCCTCAGGGGGGTACACGTTTACTTTGTGTACCATGTGTGTGGCAACCACAAGGAACCCTAGCTAATATGGTATTTGCTTATACAACTTTACACATCGGTACCATATTTCTCCAACACATAATTACACAGCTATCTGATCATTTAACTGAGACAGACAAACGTTTTTACTATATCAGTGACAGATGTTTACGTAATTACACAGCTGGATAACTTCACACTTATGAAACTGTATTTTGTCTGTACTTTGTGAAACTGTTCATATTTTTTTGGAATCATTGTGATACTATGAGAGCTTTGAATGATGTATTTGGTATGGATTCATGATTTTTAAAGTACGTTTGAGGTAGATGACATTATTTAAATGAGCAGAGAATTCTTTTTAGGCTTAGAAATTATTGGAGGAAGTTACGACGATTTTGAGATTTGACTGAAGTTTTATGATATTATTACGACGATGATGTGTATTATGTTGTTGAGGAATGTTTATTATGCTACGTATTTTTCACGATGAAATATTGAAGAAGTGTCGACGAATATGTATATGTATAATGAGGTAAGGAGTAATGAATAGTGGGTAGGGACTCTTGACTTGTGAAAAAGGATGTTGGAAACCAAGAATCGTACTTTAAGAGTTATGACATGTGTGAATCATGTGTGAATGTATCACAATGCCACTGAACATTTTTTGGACACTGTTATATTCATAGGATTTTGTTTCTACAGATTTGCAACGCTAATTCTTGACCTGTGAAGTATTTTTATGTGAGACTGTCACTTTAGCGAAAATTGCTGTCGTAAATATTTCCGTACGAAAGTTAAGTGACCACCTGCACGTAATGCGTCGCGGGCACCCAGCTGTGTCAGACGCCTGGAGAAAAAGTCATTAGCGCGTGCCTTTCAGAGCACAGGAAGAAAGAAAAAAAAAGAAAGGGAAGGCCATTATCCTGGCCATTGTCATCCCTTTAGAGAAAGCATCGCAAAAACGACACGGTCGAACTTGAAAACATATGATTACACTAGCTCTTAATTTACGATATTTACTGAAATGCCTAATAAAATGACAAGAAATATTTTTACATCTGCACACCTGATTACGACAAGCGTCTTTCTACGAGAGTTGAGAGCTACTAACTTATGAAATGTCACATGACTACTGAATGATATTTTTATGCTTTGCTTTTCATAGTTGCTTATTTCATTTGACATCTGTTTTCCAGCTGTGTTGCAGCATTGCTTTTATAAAATAAAATGCATTTGCTAATGTGAACACTTTCTGTCAACAGATCTATTAAATAATTATTTTATGATCCACATTCTTTAAAAAAGGAGCACTTGGAAAGGAAAGAACAATAAGAAGGATCTAGTAACAGTAACACATAATTTTCTTTTCAAGTACATGGTAATATTTCTTTTTACAATCAGTTGTTGTGGTGCACCACTTTAATTACATAGATATTAAGATGTGAATACACATTTCCCTTATCTGCATTGTTGTTTTTACTGTAATATTTTTTCTGCTTGCGCTATGTCATGTTTAGGTATAAGTTGCTGCTGTTTGCCAGGCATAGTGTTATTGAATTTGACTTTTGCTAATTTATACTGTAGCTTGCTTTGCAATTTTCCATTTTTTTCATTGCTGTTTATATTAATTGTTTTGTGCTGCTGCATTGCCTCGTTCCTTAGTTTAGCATCTGAGCTCAGAAGATTTAAGTTTGCTTAAGAGGGGGTAGACTATATGAGAAACTGACTATGGAGAATAGGTAAAGAATGCATTGCGAAGTTATATAAAAAGGATTTGGGCCCAAATGAGTATTGTACAATCAGAAATAATTATTTTGAAAGAAATATGAACAGAATACAGAAAGCATGCTTGGATAGGATTTTTTTGGTGGAAACAAAGGATGAAATAAGAGGAAAGATATATGAAGTTTTGGGTTGGACTGCAGTACCAAATGTTACACTGAAAACGAACCCTGTCCTTTCCTATTGGTGTTATCCCACTATGTGTGTGTGTACCCTTGTGTATTTGTTTTCTTCCTGTCTCTGTGTAATTTCATAGAATTTTTTCTTTTAATATTAAGCTACATTCACTATGATGAGGAATACTGTTATCCTCAAATACAATTGGCATTAATAATGTGTTATATACTTTGTAAAGATGTTTAGACATTGTTTATTGTTTTGTTTTAATGCTCATGTGTAAAGTTGATGTTTCAATAATTATTCTGATCTATGTATGTACTTATGTCATAATTCCTGTAACATTGATGTATATGTTTATTTCTATTCTTTTGTAAAGCCTGTTTTACTACAAATGTTATCTGTATTGTTATGTTTTTAATAATGTATTTTGTACCTTTGTTATTGTATTCTTATGTTATAAAATTGTAATTGTCACCAGTTCATGATATTATTAACATGTAAGTTACATTTCACTGCACACGTTTCTGTTGGTCATAGTACATGGACAATATGTGAGAAGTAGGGACTGTTAGTGTTTGCACGTTTGTTAATAATTCTGCAAGGGACTGGATAACAGCATTGCTGGTTCTAAGGACAATTCCAAAAACTTTGTGAGTGCACAAGTGATGGTTTATGGACTTGCTATATTATCCGCAAGACTCTTCAATGGTGATTGTGCACCTGCACAGTCACAACAGATGGCTGCTGGCTATCTCTACAAGGACTACAGTGGGTCTACATCTTTGATGATCCATCAATACCATTATCTCTACAAGGACTACAGTGGGTCTGCACATCTGGTGGCCCACCAATACCATACTCTCTACCAGGACTACAGTGGGTCTGCTCTGTGATGACCTACCTACCAATATTCTTCCAAACTACGACTGACTCTGCTGTGGGTTTGCTCTGTTGTGGCCCGTTATCTGTCAGCATGTCAAGAGTCAGCACTGTCTTTCCGTTGGAAGGACAACACTACTTCTTCAAGACTGCATGGAAATCCACTACTTCTGTGTGCAATTTCTTTTACTAATGAGACTTTGTGAAAAAAAACCTGTAATTACTGTTATGATGTACGATTAGGACTGTCTTTATGGACTGTGAGACAATTTTAGCTTTTGACCAACATAATATCAATAAGTGTGTGCATTTGATTTCTTTGTTATTATAATTATGAAAAATTTTTTCAAATCTGTATTGGCCACTGCCCCATCCAATTTGTAAAAATTTTTGTGGGGAGCATGGGGGCTATGTAAGTAGGCTGTTTATGTTTTCTCTATGTAAGTAGGCTGTTTATGTTTTCTCTATGTAAGTAGGCTGTTTATGTTTTCTTATTGGCAACGTTACGTAGCGCTCAATATGAAAATCACTGGCTGTGCTGTGTGCAGTCTGTGGCTGCTTTGCATTGTTGTAATACTCGCCATTGTAGTGTTAGGCAGCTGGCTGTGAACAGCGCGTAGCGTTGCGCAGTTGGAGGTGAGCCGCCAGCAGTGGTGGATGTGGGGAGAGAGATGGCGGAGTTTTGAAATTTGTCATGAACTGCTATATTTATATATGATGATATCAAGGTAAATACATTGTTTGTTCTCTATTAATATCTTTCATTTGCTAACTATCCCTATCAGTAGTTAGTGCCTTTAGTAGTTTGAATCTTTTATTTAGCTGGCAGTAGTGGCGCTCGCTGTATTGCAGTAGCTTGAGCAGCGAAGATTTTTGTGAGGTAAGTGATTTGTGAAAGGTATAGTTTAATGTTTGTCAGGGCCATTCTTTAGTAGGGAGTTTTGAAAGTCAGATTGCGTTGCGCTAAAAATATTGTGTGTAAGGTTAATCACAGTCATGTAAAATTGTTCAAAGGGGACGTTTCACGTTTTAGGGCCCATATTTACAAAGAATATCGGGTACTTTCAACTGTATACTTTTACGCCATTAATTATGCGGACTGTATCAGTCTATCTGCGTTGTCTGTCTCGTCTTAAATTAAGGTGTCAGCCTTGGTTGGGTGCATTGTATGAGTAGATAGTAGATTAAGATCCTTTGTTCGGTTTCCTTGTGTTATCCTGTTGCCGTGTTGTTATATCGGGATTATAATTCGCGCCGCTTACTGTGAAGTTTCTGACCCCACTGAGTATCTAACTGATAGTTTATGCTATTGTCTTTAGTGATTGCTTTTTTATTTTGAGATTTTATTATAAAGCTGCTTAATTCCATTGGAGCAAGTACTTCATAGCGTATTGTACTAGGACTCTAGGTTCATTTCATAAACTCAGGTCTGTCTCCCTGTTTGCTCCTTCTCATGTAAGCGCTTTGAGTTATTACACTGTTTAAAAAAAATTGATTTACGTGTTTACCTTGCCGCTGGTGGGGAGGCTTGCGTGCCTCAGCGACACAGATAGCCGTACCGTAGGTGCAACCACAACGGAGGGGTATCTGTTGAGAGGCCAGACAAACGTATGGTTCCTGAAAAGGGGCAACAGCCTTTTCAGTAGTTGCAGGGGCAACAGTCTGGATGATTGACTGATCTGGCCTTGTAACATTAACCAAAACGGCCTTGCTGTGCTGGTACTGCGAACGGCTGAAAGCAAGGGGAAACTACGGCCACAAATTTTACCGAGGGCTCACAGCTTTACTGTATGGATAAATGATGATGGCGTCCTCTTGGGTAAAATATTCCGGAGGTAAAATAGTCCTCCATTCGGATCTCCGGGCGGGGACTACTCAGGAGGACGTCGTTATGAGGAGAAAGAAAACTGGCGTTCTATGGATCAGAGCGTCGAATGTCAAATCCCTTAATCGGGCAAGTAGATTAGAAAATTTAAAAAGGGAAATGGATAGGTTAAAGTTAGATATAGTGGGAATTAGCGAAGTTCGGTGGCAGGAGGAACAAGACATTTGGTCAGGTGAATACAGGGTTATAAATACAAAATCAAATAGGAGTAATGCAGGAGTAGGTTTAATAATGAATAAAAAAATAGGAGTTCGGGTAAGCTACTACAAAAAACATAGTGAACGCATTATTGTAGCCAAGATAGACACGAAGCCCATGCCTGCAACAGTAGTACAAGTCTATATGCCAACTAGCTCTGCAGATGACGAAGAAATTGAAGAAATGTATGATGAGATAAAAGAAATTATTCAGATAGTGAAGGGAGACGAAAATTTAATAGTCACAGGTGACTGGAATTCGATAGTAGGAAAAGGAAGAGAAGGAAACGTAGTAGGTGAATATGGATTGGGGGGAAGAAATGAAAGAGGAAGCCGCCTGGCAGAATTTTGCACAGAGCACAACTTGGTTCAAGAATCATAAAAGGAGGTTGTATACATGGAAGAAGCCTAAAGATACTGACAGGTTTAAGATAGATTATATAATGGTAAGACAGAGATTTAGGAACCAGGTTTTAAATTGTAAGACATTTCCAGGGGCAGATGTGGACTCTGACCACAATCTATTGGTTATGAACTGTAGATTAAAACTGAAGAAACTGCAAAAAGGTGGGAATTTGAGGAGATGGGACCTGGATAAACTGAAAGAACCAGAGGTTGTAGAGAGTTTCAGGAAGAGCATAAAGGAACAATTGACAAGAATGGGGGAAAGAAATACAGTAGAAGAAGAATGGATAGCTTTGAGGGATGAAGTGGTGAAGGCAGCAGAGGATCAAGTAGCTAAAAAGACGAGGGCTAGTAGAAATCCTTGGGTGACAGAAGAAATACTGAATTTAATTGATGAAAGGAGAAAATATAAAAATGTGGTAAATGAAGCAGGTAAAAAGGAATACAAGCGTCTCAAAAATGAGATCGACAGGAAGTGCAAAATGGCTAAGCAGGCATGGCTAGAGGACAAATGTAAGGATGAGAGGCTTACCTCACTAGAGGTAAGATAGATACTGCCTACAGGAAAATTAAAGAGACCTTTGGAGAATAGAGAACAACTTGTATGAATATCAAGGGCTCAGATGGAAACCCAGTTCTAAGCAAGGAAGGGAAAGCAGAAAGGTGGAAGGAATATATAGAGGGACTATACAAGGGCGATGTTCTTGAGGACAATATTATGGAAATGGAAGAGGAAATGGGTATGATACTGCGTGAAAAAATTGATAGAGCACTGAAAGACGTAAGTAGAAACAAGGCACTGGGAGTAGACAACATTCCTTTAGAACTACTGACTGCCTTGGGAGAGCCAGTCCTGACAAAACTCTACCATCTGGTGAGCAAAATGTATGAGACAGGCGAAATACCCTCAGACTTCAAGAAGAACATAATAATTCCAATCCCAAAGAAAGCAGGCGTTGACAGATGTGAAAATTACCGAACTATCAGTTTAATAAGTCACGGATGCAAAATACTAACGCGAAGTCTGTACAGACGAATGGAAAAACTGGTAGAAGCCGACCTCGGGGAAGATCAGTTTGGATTCCGTAGAAATATGGGAACGTGTGAGGCAATACTGACCCTACGACTTATCTTAGAAGCTAGATTAAGGAAAGGCAAACCTACGTTTCTAGCATTTGTAGACTTGGAGAAAGCTTTTGACAATGTTGACTGGAATAATCTCTTTCAAATTATGAAGGTGGCAGGGGTAAAATACAGGGAGCGAAAGGCTATTTACAATTTGTACAGAAACCAGATGGCAGTTACAAGAGTTGAGGGACATGAAAGGGAAGCAGTGGTTGGGAAGGGAGTGAGACAGGGTTGTAGCCTCTCCCCAATGTTATTCAATCTGTATATTGAGCAAGCAGTAAAGGAAACAAAAGAAAAATTTGGAGTAGGTATTAAAATCCATGGAGAAGAAATAAAAACTTTGAGGTTCGCCGATGACATTGTAATTCTGTCAGAGACAGCAATGGACTTGGAAGAGCAGTTGAACGGAATGGACAGTGTCTTGAAGGGAGGATATGAGATGAACATCAACAAAAGCAAAACTAGGATAATGGAATGTAGTCGAATTAAGTCGGGTGATGCTGAGGGAATTAGATTAGGAAATGAGACACTTAAAGTAGTAAAGGAGTTTTGCTATTTGGGGAGCAAAGTAACTGATGATGGTCGAAGTAGAGAGAATATAAAATGTAGACTGGCAACAGGAAGGAAAGCATTTCTAAAGGAGAAAAATTTGTTAACATTGAGTATAGATTTAAATGTCAGGAAGTCGTTTCTGAAAGTATTTGTATGGAGTGTAGCCATGTATGGAAGTGAGACATGAACGATAAATAGTTTGGACAAGAAGAGAATAGAAGCCTTTGAAATGTGGTGCTACAGAAGAATGCTGAAGATTAGATGGGTAGATCACGTAACTAATGAGGTAGTACTGAATAGGATTGGGGAGAAGAGGAGTTTGTGGCACAACTTGACTAGAAGAAGGGATCGGTTGGTAGGACACGTTCAGAGGCATCAAGGGATCACAAATTTAGTATTGGAGGGCAGCGTGGAGGGTAAAAATCGTAGAGGGAGACCAAGAGATGAATACCCTAAGCAGATTCAGAACGATGTAGGTTGCAGTAGGTACTGGGAGATGAAGAAGCTTGCACAGGATAGAGTAGCATGGAGAGCTGCATCAAACCAGTCTCAGGACTGAAGACCACAACAACAACAACAAGAGTATACGACTACAGTCCCCAGACACCTTCGTCTCTCATCGTTTCCAGCATCAAAAGACATAAATAAGGAAGAGTCTAACTAATTTTGTTTTAACAGAACGGTCGCGGGCTTGTTCTGAGGGGAAGCGCGGCGGGACCCGCGGTGCGGCCCGCGAACAACAACACAACGGGAGAGGACGGAAACGACCAACGATGGACAGAATGAACAACAACAAGATCGAAACAACAGAGTCACAAGAAAACCTAACAACCACGTCCACTCGTACACTGAACAAGAAAGTAAATACGCTGTCTAAGGCGAGGCGATGTGTCCAGAGACGTACGCAAGGTTAGACTGGCTGGCTGAGTTTTTTCTTTTTTTTTTCCTTTATTGAGTTTCGATTCCCCCCGAAGGGGGCGGGTTGGCAGCAGCTTAGTACGCCGCTCTTCAGCCTACAGAATTTGTTTTAAAAAGATGAAGATGATAAATAATAAAAACAGGCGATAAAATCGGTGACTTAAATGGTAAAATGGCGGAAAATCGTGGAACTTAAAACATAAAACAAAGGGTTAATGATGCTAATAAAATACATAAGAAGCAGAGTGGTAAAAGAAGTACAATTAAGAAAACACCGCGACAGTCTGGTTTCTGTTCGCAAGAGATATAAAATTTACATCTAGCGACAGCATGGTTTCTGTTCGCAACACTTTCGAAAGACGAACAACACTGAATATTCACTTGAACACTGCACTAAAAATTTTTCACAAATATGATATCCCACGGCCGAGGGCAGATGGGTGGGGGGGGGGGGGGACGTGGACAGACGACGGGAAAGGAAAGGGGTGGAAGGAGAGGAAAAAACGAAGTGGGGGAGGGGGGAAAGGAGCCAATAGAGGACGAGGACCCATAAGAGAGGGGGTGGGCGCTGGGCAGACATGACAGGGAGTGGGGAAAGGCAGAGGAGGGAATGCAAAAGGACTCAGGGAGGGGGAGAAGGGAGACAGGGAGAGGTTAGGTGGAGAGAAAACGGGATGGAAGTGAGGGGGGGGGGAGAGGGAGCCCAGGGAAAGGACAGGAAAGGAGGGGGGTGAGGATCAGGGTTGATAGGAGCGATAAATGGAGGGAGAGAGGGCACCATTTGGGAGGGGGAGTTTATGGAAGCCACCTTAGGAAAGGAGTTGAAGGGTGTAGAGACAGAGGGTAGGGGGGGCGGGGGACGACAGTAAAAGTGTGGCAGAGGGTGGGGATTGGAGAGGAGAGGAGCAACCAGGGGGTGAGGGAGATCAAGGCGGCGGGAGGTGTAGAGTATTGGGATATGTTCAAGGAATAGGAGCAGATGGGTGAAAGGAATGACGTCGTAGAGGATCCGTGTGGGGGACGGGAGGTGTATATAAGAAACAAGGCGGAGTGCATGGCGCTTGAGGATCTGGTGGGACTTACAGAATTTGGGGGGGGGGGGGCGGATATCCAGGCGGGGCTGGCATAACAGAGGATAAGACTTATTTAGGATTTGTAGGTGTGGAGGATGGTAGAGGAGAGCAACCCCCATGTCCGGCCAGAGAGGAGTCTGAGGAGTCAGAGGCAGTTGTGGGCTTTGGATTGAATGGAGCAGAGATGAGAAATCCAGGTGAGGTGACGGTCAACAGTGAGGCCAAGGTAGGTGAGTGTGGGGGAGAGGCGGACAGGACGGGCGCAGATGGTTAGGGAGAAATCCAGGAGCCGGAAGGAGGGTGTAGTACGACCTAAGATGTTTGCCTGGGTCTTGGAAGGATTGATTTTCAGGAGCTACTGGTTATACACCATGCGGCAAAAAAGGTCGAGATAATTCTGGAGCAGGCGTTGGGACTGTTGGAGGGCAGGAGTGAGGCCAAGGAATGCGGTGCCATTGGCATACTGCAGGAGGTGTACTGGAGGGGGGGGGGGGGGTTCTGCACACCTGCAGTGGGGTAGAAGGTGTGGGAATCGGCATTATGGATGGTAACGTAGGAGGGGTGGCGGGAGAGCTGGCTGAGCGAGAAGCAGGCGCTTAAATACCCTATCAGGGACGCCGCTATTGGCCGCTAAAACTACGTGTTCCACTGTGGCGCCCTCACACTAAATGCGGACCAGGAGGCGCGCGCCCTCACAGCTTATGGCGCGATGGTGCAGAGACCTCTAGGGGTCTTCGACGTCCATGACGTCTGGTGGGGACTCAAATTCCGCGGCGCGCGCTACCAGTATTCTGGAGAGTGAAAATCTCGGGCACAGTCAAGATGGACAATGTAGACAAGAAGTGCCTTGCAGCATACTGGTTTGATCGATTCACGATAATCGCTCATCAATCTGGGACCCCTACCAACTAGGATTAATAAAGTACACGTAAAAGGTACAAAGAATAGTGATTCGTTTCGTCACATGCTCCTTTAATAAACTGGGAAGCGCTTTGGAGATACTAAGCAAACTCTTTAATAGACGCCGTGAAACAGGCGTTGGGGATTGCGAAGAGGTTTACTATTAATCCTAGCAGCACGAAAGCGTTTTCCATTACGCGCATTACCAAAGGGAAGCACTCAATGCCCATCTTAAAAATTGAAAAAATTACAAAATCTGCTGACTGTTGTTAACTTATATTAATAACATAAGGAAATACCGACGTGTATGTAGGATCCAGAATCTGAAAGTATATTTTACCACACTCTTAGCAACACCAGTGCATTTTCAGTAACGGGCTTACCAAGCTGGAGGTGCTTAATAACCACCAGATAAACGTTTTAAAAAAGCAAATGTCTTTCGTTTTTGTTGACTTTTACGCACACATACTTTCTAGTGTGCAAGTAAGGTCTCGAACCTGAAAATAGCATTCAGTGTCGGAAGTGACGTCTATTACGAGGGTTATTCCAAAAGTAAGGTCCGATCGGTCGCGAAATGGAAACGACTATGAAAATCCGATAAAGCTTTGCACAGATGTGTTGGGTAGTGTCTCTAGTATAACCCCAGTTAGCATCACGTCGCTCTTCTCATTTCTGAGCTCGCAGTGAGTGCGTAAAGATGTCTAGAAAATAGTGTCTGCCGCCAAGTACGAGGGCCTGGCCGGCCGAAGTGGCCGTGCGGTTAAAGGCGCTGCAGTCTGGAACCGCAAGACCGCTACGGTCGCAGGTTCGAATCCTGCCTCGGGCATGGATGTTTGTGATGTCCTTAGGTTAGTTAGGTTTAACTAGTTCTAAGTTCTAGGGGACTAATGACCTCAGCAGTTGAGTCCCATAGTGCTCAGAGCCATTTGAACCATTTTTTTTGAACGAGGGCCTGGTGAGAAATTTCGCCTGAAGCTATGCAGCCAACATTACATAACTGTCGTGCTGTTTCGTCTTCACGACAATTCTCAGCCGCATTCTGCAGGGGCAATGAAGATGCTCCTGCATCGTTTTCAAATGGAAATGTGAGATTACCCACAATACAGTCCGCAATTGTCTCCCCCTGAGTTTCATCTCTGGTCACATGTACCGCTGTCTTTGAAGACAACATTTTGACACAGACAACGAGGTGTAGGCCAGCGTGGAGAATTGTCGGAAAGCACTGGCGGCTGCCTTCTATGATGAGGCTATTGAAAAGTTGGTACAACGCTATGACAAAAGTCTAAGTCAGAACGGCGACTACGTAGAGAAGTAGCTGAAAGGTGTAGCTAATTGTTACAAGTAAAACATTTCTGATGTTCACTGTGGTTTCAATTTGGCAATCAATCGGACCTTACTTTTGGAATAACCCTCGTACTTTGACTTAAGTTTTTGGGTTCAGCTTAACTTTAAAATTTAAGACTTTTTGGAATGTCGTGAAAGGACTGATCAAAAACGATTAATTTTTTTCAAAGTCCTAAAATATCAACTAAATGACTAGATTACAACATTTTCTAAAGGTGGGTATAAATTGAGTGGTTGTTCACTGTGGTTGTTATTGAAGTGGCTAGACTATCAGAAGTAAATGGCGAAGTAAAGGAAATCAGTTTGCGGTCCTGAAAGGAAGAAGAAATGAAAACGTTGAATTCTTTTCATTAGTTTGCAAACCTTCCGAATCCATTTCGGCCAATATTACAAAAAATGGGGCCAATGGCGTTAGAGCCGCTTCCGCATTTGAAAAATATATTAAGATGTCTTTTGGAAGTGAGCAAAATATATAATGCAGGTAATACTGACGTGCTAAAACTACTATGTCCATTAGCAAAGGAAACATTGCAGGATAAGATTTGTCAGATAATCCAACAGGAGGAGTACATCAGACAGTTAGGTGGACTGATTTTTAAGGAATATGTTCCAAAATACTCATGCATGAATTAGTTCGCATTTACTAATCTCGGGTTCGGGGTGAGGATAGGATCTTGTCTAATAGCGTATACGAAATTAGTTATTGGGTTAGAACATTGTGCATGAAGGTGGAAGAAGTGAAATTAGTGCAGCATACGAGGAGCGTTCAATAATTAACGGTACTTCTACCGTTTTTGTAACTGTCGAGTTTTCGCTTCCTTCTACGTGCAAACCTCTTCAGCTACCTGCTTCCTGTGTAGTCCGTTTCAGTCACTATTCTCATTTAAATTCTATCTGACGCTGTGTCTCCATAATCAGGTTTAATGTGTGAATTTTATATATTCCACTATTGATGCATCTGGCTGAGGGAGCAAGTCCTGTTTGCCTACTGTGTGTGCTTATGGTGTAGGCTTCTATTCTTCTCGTTCTTTTCCCCTATCTACATTGTCCTAGTGTGAATTTCGAAGTGCATGTGTGCCCCTATTCATTCCGCTATCCTCATTTCGCCAACTATTTACTGTCCACGACCTATAACGTTAGATATTTTGTGTTAATTCTGTTACTCGTTTATAATGAAGCAGGCACCAGCAGCTGAGTCTAATTGCATTTTAGTGTTTTTGCATCTCGTGAACTTATCTCACAAAAAAAAGAGTTCATTTGATACTGAGTTGAATTTCAGTTGCAGTATTAGAAACATTCCCACATTTGCTGAGTTATAAGCGTTCATCCTAAAGCTGTTTCCACGCGCAGATTGAATTAGGCCTTTCATTCTGTTTATTAAGTTTGCCACACGCTGATTAATGTGCATAACAGGTTAACCATGAATTGCAATCTCACACACTCCCATTGCGCTCTTTGTCGAATTATACGCAGCCACGTCATTTATTAAGTCCTAGTAAACCAGTAATATTATGAAATTCGTCTTATCACTGGCTCAGGTTAACATGTTTACACATATTAATTAATTTAAAATGTTCACATTTTTATTGTATACAATAAACCTTTCCAAATCCATTCCCATTTACCCTCCTTCCACGTTTTCTTTGATACCCTTCACTTATTCATCGGAAATCCCTCCTCGAAAGTCGAATTTCATTTAAATTGCGTCCAGGAAAGAGACGTCAGTTTTGAACTCGTATCACAAATAATCAGATAATGGGATTCGCATTGTAAAGGTAGCGAACAGTGATGTTAGAGCAGGTAGAAGAAGGGCACCAGCTGAAAGATTCTGGTCAGTTACTAACTGAGTATAGCTATGTTCTTACGGAGAGGTTGAGTATGGCTAATACATTTCAATATCAAATACAGCTGACGAATCAGGAACCAAACAAATGCTGCATAGCCTGTTGCCTCCTACAATTAAGAAATTGAAAAAAGACTATACATCAGTTACAATAAGGAGTAATTCACCAATATAATTCATTCTATGCTTCGCCTGTGTTTTTGGTTTCCAAACCTGAGGGGGGGGGGGGGGCGGGTTTAGAGCAGTTAAATAAGGAAGTAATTTTACAGTCAGTACCACTTCCTGTTTTGTTTGGTGTAAGGGGACCAAGTACTTTACTGTGTTACATTTAAACCAAGCATATTACCAGCAACAGCTTTTCGTACAGACTGGACTCTTTGAGTTTCAAAGGACGCCTTTCGGATTTGCAACAGGAGTGGCTGTGCTTGCACGGTTGTTGGATTCTGTATTTGACGATTTAAAATTTAAACTTGTGTATCATTATAAACGTAGACTTCCGCTGCCATTGTCACAGTCAATAAAATTTTTCTGTGTTCGTGACCGCATTATCAATATGTAAAACTACCGACGTTTCGGCCATTGTTCCAAGTGACCTTCTTCATGGTGTTTTGGTTTACTGCTGAATTCAGCAGTAAACAAAAACACCCTAAAGAAAGTCACTTGCAACATGTTGACAATGCGGTTGCAAACCCATAAAAATTTTATTGACTGTGTATCATTATATAGATGATGATATCTTTTACAGTGCTTCGTTAGGAGAACCTTTGGATCTTGCAGGCCAGGTTTTACAACGTTTAAGGGAATTAGGTCTTACTGTGAAATTGTCAAAAGCTAGTTTAGATCGTTTGTCTCGGTTTTATTTGAGTGCCGTTTATACTATCAGCTGCTACAGAAGACTATCATGACTGCTACTCTCTTAGACCATCGTATTTCTTAACTAGGGCCGGGAACTTTTGTCGCCGCAGCATTTTTGTAGGTGGATACATGACGTTAACTACACTCTGCATAGCTTCAGACACGCAAAATGGAACATCAAAATCTGACACACGAAGTTCAGACGTAGTTCAAAGATCCTATTTATATTTCCGTGTACATCTGTTCCCTGCATATCGCTCTGAGGAGCGTGGCGGAGAGGCACTTCTTATTGTTCCACCTGTTAAGGTTTTATCCCATTCCAATCGTGTAGGGAGCTTGGGGGAAAGGCTGACATAACTCTGTGCTCACCAATTACGCCTACCATATATTCATGGTCCCTGTTGGAGGGACAGTAGCGTCATTTGTAGTATTTTTCACTCAATACTAATAAGGAATGAGAGAGGAGAAAGACTAATTGAGTTCTGTAATAAATTTCAACTAGTAATTGCGAATACTCTGTTCAGGAATCACGAGAGGAGGAGGTATACTTGGAAAAGGCCGGGTGATACGGGAAGATTTCAGTTACATTGCATCAGGATCAGACAGAGATTTCGAAACCAGATACTGGGTTGTAAGGCGTACCCAGGAACAAATATAGACGCAGATCACAATTTAGTAGTGATGAAGAGTAGACTGAAGTTGAAGAGGTTAGTCAGGAAGAATCAATAGGTAAAGAAGTACGATACGGAAGTGCTAAGAAATTACGAAATACGCTTGAAGTTTTCTAAGCCTATAGGTACAGCGATTAGGAATAGCTCAGAAGGCAGTACAGTTGAAGAGGAAATCTCTAAAAAGGGCAGTCACAGAATTTGGAAAGAAAAACATAGGTACAAAGAAAGTAACTGCGAAGAAACAATGGGTAACAGAAGAAATACTTCAGTAGACCGATGAAAGAAAAAAGTACAAAAAAATTCATGGAAATTCAGGAATATAGAAATACAAGTCGCTGTGGAATAAAATAAATAGGAAGTGCAGGGAAGCTAAGACGAAATGGCTGCATGAAAAATTTGAACATATCGAAAAAGAAATGATTGTCGGAAGGACTGACCCAGATATAGGAAAGTCAAAACAATCTCCGGTCAAATTAAAAGCAAGGATGGTAATATTAACATTGCAACGGGAATTCCACAGTTGAACGCAGATGAGAGAGCGGACGGGTGGAAGGTCTCTATGAGGGGGGAGATTTGTCTGATGTGATGGAAGAAGGTACAGGAGTCGATTTATAGGAGATAGGGGATTTAAGTGAGCTTTGGAGAACTTAAGAACAAATAAGGCAGAAGTGATACGTAGCATTCCATCAGAATTTCTAAAATCATTGGGGAATTGGAAACAAAACTACTATTCACGTTGGTGTGTAGAATGTACGAGACTGACGACGTACCACCTGAATTTCGAAAAAATAACATCCACACTATTCTGAAGACTGCTAAAACTGAAAAGTACCAGTATTATCGCACAATCAGCTTAACAGCTCATGCATCCAAGTTCATTTTAAGAATAACATACAGAAAAATGGAAAAGAAGACTGAGCATGTTCTAGATGACGATCAGTTCGACTTTAGAGAAGGTAAAGGCACGAGAGAGGCAGTTTTGACGTTGCGGTTGATAATGGAAGCAAGACTAAAGAAAAATCAAGACACGTTCGTAGGATTTGTTGACCTGGTGAAAGGGTTCGATGGTGTAAAACGGCGCAAGGTGTTCGAAATTCTGAGAAGAATAGGTGTAAGCTATAGGGAGATACGGGTAATACACTGTATCTACAAGATCTAAGAGGGAATAATAAGAGTGGACGACCAAGAAGGAAGAGCTTGGATTAAAAAAGGTGTAAGACAGGGATGTAGTCTTTCACCTCTACTGCTCAGTCTGTACATCCAAGAAGCAATGATGAAAATAAAACAAAGGTCCAGGAGTGGAATTAAAATTCAAGGTGAAAGGCTACCAATGATGCGATTCGCTGATGACATTGCTGCCCTGAGTGAAAGTGAAGAAGAATTACATAGTCTGCTGAATGGAATGAACAATATAATGATTACAGAACATGGACTGAGCGTAAATCGAAGAAAGACGAAAGTAATGAGAAGTAGCGGAAATGAGAACAGCGAGAAGGTTAACATCAGGAATAATGGTCACGAAGTAGATGAAGTTAGGGAATTCTGCTGCCTAGGCAGTAAAGTAACTAGTGACGGATGGAGCAAGGAGGATATCAAAAGCAGACTAGCAATGGCAAAAGGGGCATTCCTGGCCAAGAGAAGTCTACTAATATCAAATATCGGCCTTAATTTTAGGAAGAAATTTCTGAGAATGTACGTCTGGAGTACATTGTATGGTTCAAATGGCTCTGAGCACTATGGGACTCAACTGCTGAGGTCATTAGTCCCCTAGAACTTAGAACTAGTTAAACCTAACTAGCCTAAGGACATCACAAACATCCATGCCCGAGGCAGGATTCGAACCTGCGACCGTAGCGGTCCTGCGGTTCCAGACTGCAGCGCCTTTAACCGCACGGCCACTTCGGCCGGCAGTACATTGTATGGTAGTGTGACATGAACTGTTGGAAACCGGAACAGAAAAAAATCGATGCATTTGAGATGTGGTGCTACAGACGAATGACGAAAATTATGTTGACTGATAAAGTAAGGAATGTGGAGGCTGTGTGCAGAACCGGAGAGGAAAGGAATATGTGGAAAACTCTGACAAGGAGAAGGGACAGGATGCTAGGACACCGGTCAAGACATCAGGGAATGATTTCCGTGGTACTAGAGGAAGGTGTAGGGCGCAAAAACTATAGAGGAAGACAGAGATTGGCATACATCCAGCAAATAAGTGAGGACGTAGACTGCAAGTGGTTGTTAGAGGAGAGGATTGGTCAAACCAGTCAGAAGACTTATGTCTCAAAAAAAAAAAAAAAAAAAAAAGAAAAAAAAAGAAAATGGGAAAACAACTAATTCTTGAAAGTTTTGAGTAGATATTTCGAGAGATAGTTGGCGTCTGCCTACCAGTTCAAGTTTTTCACAACGTGCCAGGGCTTGACAAAACTGTAACCATTCGTGCTGCTATTCTATGGGTACGTACAATGTCCCCTGTTACTACTATACGGTACGGGATCCACATACTTAAGCAATGTTGTAAGATGAATAGCACGAGTGATTCGTAAGGATTTCCCTTTATAGACTGTCTCCATTTTCCAAGTATCCTACATATACATACCACTGAGCTTATATGGCCATTCCACTTCACATCCCTGCAAATGGTTACACTCAGGTAACTGTATGAGATAGGTGGCAGCTTCCGTCCTTGCAACACCACATCAGCGTACACCGTTTCGTTTGTGAGTTGTTTCGAGCTTGTACCTAGAAGAGACTTATTTTGATTTTCTTGTGTACTTTTCACTTTAAATTCTTGGATTTCTTGTATGTTTGTGTTTTTACTAAACACAGTCCTATGTTTTATAACCGCCTAGTACTCTAGTGGACAGTTCCGCCGTCTTTATTATGGGTGGGAGTGTGATTGCTGTGTTCGGATACGAACTGTGTTGATGACCCTTTGTAAACACCTCCAGGTGGTGCTGGCTACAGTCACGCAGTTTAAGGCTTTTGCCACTGGACATCACTGTGGGCGGGGACAGGTCGGACGTCCGATCCAAGGGCGTCCAGCAAATCCCTCGAGTCCCTCGATCGGTCCACTAATATTGCAACACGATTACTGCCCGGAGTGGGATTGACCCCTCACCTGTGGTCGATCGAGAGGTCGTTCCAAGGTGTGCCAAGCAGCGAAAGGCTTGAGGAGAGGAGATGAGGGGGATTCATTTGCCAAAGGGGCTTTCAGGTGTTGTATGAGGCTGATAAGGATCCTGAGCCAGATGTAGTCGCTTATCCTGTTTCACAGGAAGCCACTCATCCTGAAAAACATGTGCGTTTATAGAGGGTGGAATTACTGCTTGTTGAGAGCTCCAATGCTAGCCACATAATGGGATCTCTTAGGGATTGGATACCAAGGAGGGTAAGGAGTTCAATTGTGGAACAGATCCTTTCGGTTGCCATGAAGACCACAGCGTGCAGTCAGTTGCAGGTGATGGCTCATGCCAGTACTACTAATGTGCCTATGCTATCTCACAGGTATATGTGCTTCAGTTTCACTACAAGATAAACTATTTCTAACAGCAATAAATACTCCACCGCTAACTGTATTTAATCTGTTCCTCCGGGAACACCTTTAGAGCCTTAGTAACAATTTCAGCTGAATTTATGTCCAGCCTTAGCCAGCTTTCAGTACCTACTAAGATTTGAGCCATATTCCTTTAAGCTTGGAGCTCTGGTTCTTTCCCGACACAGCTAACAAAATTTACAACTACAATACAGAGCTTCTCTCGGGTTTCGGCGGACTATCTGAAGTGGTGAAGTCTACCAGTCATGCTTGAGAGAGTGAGACACAGCTGACCATATGTAGCATCGTCGACAGGATCGGCTGCAGTCCTTTGGTACAAAGCTAAATAGAGGGTCTGACGCAGGCGCTCAGACGGTAAAGCAATTATGTAAACTGCATAAGATAATAGGGTTTCGGGTTCCACTTAACAGATGAGGGATCCACTACACACAGGAGGTGATTAAACTGGAAACGAGGGCTGTGTGAAGTGGACTGGGCGGTTTTTTAGGTTAGAAGTCTCGGGAAAGTGCAAGAAATGCTTCAGTCTCTAAGTGTGCTGGACAAACACAGGACGCCGAGCGTATACCTAGCAACAATCAGTACTGATGTTGTAATAAATCGTAGCTGTGTTGAGAAACAACAAGAGCTTCGAGCCCTACTAGGAAGGACTGAAGCTCGAGTCGTTGTAAGTACTGAAAGCTGGATGAAGCTGAAGATGAATCCACCTGAAATTTTTATGAAGGACCTAGCAGTTTTCCGAAAGACTAGATTAAAAACATTTGCGGTAGAGTATTTATTGCTGTTACAAATAGTGTAACTTGTAGTAAAATGGTTCCTGTGAGATGGCATGGATTATACGGGACAACCGAAATGAATTAATTATTGGTGCCTTTTACCGACTCCCAGACTCAGACGATATTGGTGCTTCAATTTCAAAGAAAACTTGAGTCTCATTTCCAATAAGTAGTTCGTGGTGACTTCCATATATCCCCGAAATGTTGGCGAAAATACATGTTTAAAGTCGGTGTTGGCATGAAACGTCTTCAGAAATCGCACTGGATGCTTTCTCCGAAAATTATTTTGGACAATTAGTTCAGGAACCGACTCGAAGTGTAAATATATGAAGCTGGTATCTGTACAGATATCATTGGTGATCTTGCAGCTCTGGAAGAATGAAATTATAATGAAATCTAGACCTTCAGATGCTTACAGGCGCTGAGAAATATCAACGGGGACTGTTGGACAATTAGTTCAGGAAGCCACTTGAAGTGTAAATGGCTGTGGAAACACGTTTGAGCTTTTAGCAACAAATAATCCTGAACAAATAGGGACAGTCATGACGGATACAGGGATTAGTGGCCACAAGGTCACTGTAGCGAAAGTGAATACCGTAACATTCAAATCCAACACAAATAAACGCAAATCATGTCTGTTTAAAAAAGCGGATAAAAATTCGCTTGGTGCGTTCCTAATAGACAGTCTTCATTCTTTCCAAACTGTGTAAGCTTAGTTCAGATGTGGCTTAAATTCGAATAAATAGTATCGACGGCGACTGAGATATAGATATACATGGTGTTCCTGTAAGGGCGTGAAAGAATGTAACAAGACATAGAGAATGCTCCTCTGAACAATTTGGGGTAGTAAACCAGGTGTCGGAGAAGCCCGCTTAAGAAGATATGGGAGTCTACCGCTTTGTTTAGCATTGCTGTTTTCCGGGTTATTTACAAATAAAATGTGTACAAGTTTACACGTACCGTGATGTTCATTTACATGTACATTCTTTATTTCCTGCAAGGAAACAAGAAGGCGAGTTTGATTACTCGGAAGTCATGATGCAGGCTTTGTTTACTTTACTTGCCCATAAGGTGGCTCTGTTGTATCCTATTTACATTGTCCCACGACAGAACATACTATAAATCAACGATATGTTCATTAATTACTCAGTGCTATTCAGAGACGTAAAGCACAATAGGATGGAACGGTACCGGTGCAGTTACGCAGAACTCACTGACATGCACCTTGTGTACGGGGAAGTACGTTCCAGTGCTCTAGCTGCTGAAAGGCTGTACGGGGAACGATTTCCTAACAGGCATCATCCGTGACGAAGAGTGAATATTTCTCTCCATCAAGCGAATGCGGGAGACTGGTCCATTGGAAAGAAGAAACGAGGGACCCGGCAACATGATGACCACTCGCACACCCGATTGCGAAAAGGTGATGTTGGAATGTGTTGCAGTGGATCCCAATACACTGCGCTATACATATAGCGTGGGTCGACTACTCCAAGAATAACAATTACACCCACATCACCCACAAAGAGTCCATGCATTGCTTGCGAGTGACTTTGCAAAAAAGGGTCGCATTGTGTCAGTGGTTGCTCCAACAATAGACTCATCTGCCAGATTTCCTCCAAATCGTGATGGTATTTCGAACAGCAGAAACAGCCATATGTGGAATGAGGAATACTCTCGCGCTGTAGTAGAGCCACATCAAGTACGTTTTCTTGTGAATATCTAGGCCTGCATTGTAGGTGACAATCTCATTGGGTCATATCTTCTACCTGGCCATCTGAACGGCCACCTGCGCTTGAGGTTTGTGCAAAGAGTTCTACCTGACTTGGAGAACATACCCTTGGCTGTTCGTGAGACGAAGTGAATAGTACAGGGTGTCCAGGAAAGGACTCCCTGATTTCAAAATTAAATATCTCGAAAACAAAGATCGGTAGAGGAATGCAGTAAACGGTATGTTTATTGTGAAAGCTGTAAGAAGTTTATACAGCAGTTTGAAATAATAGTTACAAAGGCTGCTAACAGATGGCGCTGTAATCGCCATACGTAATGCCTAATATAAATAGTGATCCGAAGCCCAGAGCGATCAGTTCCACTATTGAAACGTGAAAGGAGGTTAGCGTACCAAAGGAAGAGATTAAAACCATGTACTCCATTGAACAACGCGTTCTTCTGGTGCTAGAGTACCACAGGTTAGAAGAGAGTCCTACGGCAACAAGGCGAAGTTTTCAAGCACGATTTAATGTTCCAAAAGGATCCGATGCGAAAACCATTCGTACGCTCTTCGCAAAATTTCAACGAACAGGCAGCGTAACTGATGATCTACTGTAGTGGGGCATGTTGGCCGCAAGCAAACCGCAGTTACGTCTGAAAATATCGCCACAGTTTTTGGAATTATTCAGCGAAATCCAATGTCGTCCGTCCGTAGAATTGCATCTGAGACTGGTTTGAAGCGTTCCAGCACGCAGAAAATACTGAAAAAGAGCCTACACATGTTTCCACTCAAAACTCAAACGCACCAGGCCATACCCGTAGGAGCTGTGCAACAAAGGGTTGCCTTTGCTAATCAGATGCTCACAATGATTGATAGTGAAGGATTTGATGTTGGCTGCATCTGGTTTACAGATGAAGCACACTTCCACCTGAATGGATACGTGCATAAGCAGAACTGGCGATTTTGAGGTTCCGAAAAGCCATATTGGTGTGAAGCGAAACCCCTGTATTCTCCTGAAGTTACTGTGTGGGCTGCAGTATGCAGTAGAGGCATTATTGGCCCTTTTTTCATTCGAGAAACGGTCACTGGTGCTCGTTACGTTGCAATTTTGGAACAACTTGTCGCCACACAGCAAGCGTTAGAGGATCGACCAGGTACTGAATGGTTTATGCAAGATGGAGCCCGACCACATCAGACCAAACAAGTGTTTCGCTTTCTTGAGGAATACTTCGGGAATCGAGCCATTGCTTTGGAATATCCCAAATTTACTGGTGCAGGCATGGATTGGCCTCCATATTCGCCGGATTTGACTCCCTGTGACTTTTTTTTTTTTGTGGGGCACAGTGAAAGGCATGGTCCATCCGAAGCATCCCGCCACGCTGGACGAGCTTGAATCGGCGATCTCTGTGGCATGTGAATCCATTTCGGTTGAGACACTACGAAATGTGATGGCGCATTTCATTCTTCGTTTGCGCCACCTCTGTAGTGCCAATGGTGAACATTTTGAAAACATTGTGATGTAATTGTTTGCAAAGATTGTTTTCATACGATTATTTCACTTATGTATGCTGATGTGAGCTGTACAGCGTACAGCGCCATCTGTTAGCAGCTTTTGTAACTATTATTTCAAACTGCTGTATAAACTTCTTACAGCTTTCACAATAAACAACCGTTTACTGCATTCCTCTAGCGATCTTTGTTTTCGAGATATTTAATTTTGAAATCAGGGAGCCCTTTTCTGGACACCCTGTACATGACGGTGCACCGCTTTACTTCAGTCTGGATGTTCGCAGTCATCTAAGTGCTGTATTTCCTGGTCGCTGGACTGGAAGGAGCGGTCCTTCTCCATGGCCTGCGAGGCCACCTGACCTGACTACCCTTGATTATTATCCTACGGGGTTATCTAAAGTCACTTGTGAATGGGACCTCAGTGGTTACTAAGATGGAATTAGTTGCCACAATTGTAGCTGCCTATGGTGAGATTCGAAACACACCAAAGATATTTGTCAGGGTGCATCAGAATCTTGTTCGTCGGTGTCATGCATTGAGATTGATTGCCGTCAGTTTCAGCACATTTTGTGAGATATAGTACAAACGGTACCGCTTCCCACGCCCGGGTTCCCGGGTTCGTTTCCCGGCGGGGTCAGGGATTTTCTCTGCCTCGTGATGGCTGGGTGTTGTGTGCTGCCCTTAGGTTAGTTAGGTTTAAGTAGTTCTAAGTTCTAGGGGACTGATGACCATAGATGTTAAGTCCCATAGTGCTCAGAGCCATTTGAACCATTTTTGTGAACAAACGGTACGTCCATTGTGTCAATGATGGTATTTGCAGTTAACCATAACTAATGTATGTAAAAAAGTACACTGTAATGTGATTTTAATCCTGTTAGCGGTTTAAGCTGGCTTCTCCGACCCCAGGTACCCTATCTCAAATTGTTCTGCAGACCATCCTCTACGTCTTGTTAAATTTTTGCACGCTTTAACGGAAACACCCTATATATATCAAATAAATTAATAGGAGATGATACTGATCCCCCAGCGTACACAAAACAAAAAAATGGTTCAAATGGCTCTGAGCACTATGGGACTTAACTTCTAAGGTCATCAGTCCCCTAGAACTTAGAACTAATTAAACCTAACTAACCTAAGGACATCACACACATCCATGCCCGAGGCAGGATTCGAACCTGCGACCGTACCGGTCGCGCGGTTCCAGACTATACCGCCTAGAACCGCTCGGTCACCCCGGCCGGCACACAAAACAGGTCAGTACACTGTAGCTCAGGCAACATACAAACATGCCAAATCTAAAAGAATCGAAATGTCCACCATGGGTTATTTCTACTGAAGCTCGAAATTTAACGTGGACGTCATTGCTAGATGCTTTCAATAGCTTCCGCCATGAAACTCTTGTCACGAAATCTGGCAGGAAACCCAACGAGATCTTCATCTTATATAAAGTACACAACACTGGCAAGACACAATCAATACCGACGCTTTGCGACAGCAATGTTACTGATGACGGCGTCGCTAAAGCGGAGTTACTAGAAACTGTTTTCCAAAATTTCTTCGCCAAAGAAGACGAAGTAAACATTCCACAATTAGAAACAATGACAGCTGCCAATATGAGTAACTTGGATGTAGATATCCTCGTTGTAGCGAGGCAGCTTAAATCAATAAAGGAAAGTGCTCCTGTCCAAATTCCTCACTCAGTAATCATATACGATCGGTCACTCGACGAACAATCCGTACCTAAAGACTGGACAGCTGCACAGGTCACAACAATACTCAAGAAAGGAAGCAGGTGTAAGCCACTCAATTAAAGACTAGTATCACTGACACCCATCTGCGGTAAGATTTTGGAACATATATTGTGTTCGAATATTATGAATTAATTAAAAAACTAGAAACCCGCCTCGATTGCGAAAAAAGCACCTAGTGTTAACCTAGGTTTCGGCGTAGATAACTACACTTTCTTCAATCATTGACAAAGGCCTTCTTAGGCACTTGTGGGTTTTATTGTTCTGAAGAAGGTGTAGTTATCTACGCCGAAACCTAGGTTAACACTAGGTGCTTTTTTCGCAATCGAGGCGGGTTTCTAGTTTTTTAATATATTAACCAACGATTGCAGACGCGCTGCGATGTTGAAGGTTCTTAAATTATGAATTAACTTGAAGAAAACGAACTCTTGACTAATAGTCATCATGGATTCAGAAAAGCTCGTTCTTTTGAAACACAACTAGTCTTCATTCACACCAAGTAATGAGTCCTTTCGATGGGGAATCTCAGATTGATTCCCTATTTCTAGATTTCCAAAAGCCTATTGACACTCTCACAGACGATTTTTAATCAAGCTGTGTTCCTACGGAGCGGATTCGTGATTTACTGTCAAAACAAGGCACAGTTCGTAGAAACTAACGGAAAGCCATCGAGAAAACAGAAGATATCTGGCATTCCTCTTAGAAGTGTTACAGGCAGTCTCCTGTTAGTGCGAAAAGTGGCAATTGACTATAAATAATGAAAGGTGTGGAATCATCTACATGAGTACGAGAAGGACTCAGTTAAATTTCGGTTACACGACTAATCACACAAATGTAAAGGCTGTCAATTCAACTAAATACTTAGGTATAACAATTATGAATTACTTAAATTGGAACGATCACATGGATAATGTCGTGAGGAAAGTGAACCAAAGACTGCTTTTTATCGACAGAACACTTAAAATATGCAACAGGTCTACGAAAGAGTCCTGCACTCTGCTTTTCCATCCTCTTATGGAGTACAGCTGCTTGGTATGGGATTGTTAGCAGCTAGGATTGACGGAGCCTATCGTAAAAATTCAAAGAAGGACTGCTCGCTTTGTATTACCGCGAAATAGGGAGAAAGTGTCTATGATATGATATGCGAGCTGGGATGGCAGTCGTTAAAGCACATGGGTTTTTCGTTGCGACGAAATGTTTTCAGTCACCAGTTGTCTCCTCCGAAAGCGAAAATATTTTTTATTTCCCTCCAATATAGGGAGCAATGATCATCGCAGTAAAGAAAAGAAATGAGAGGTCGCACGGATATGTTTAAGTGCTCGTTTTTCCCGCGCGCTATTCGCGGGGGAAACGACGGAGAAACAGCTTTAAGGTGGTTCGACGAACCCTCTGCCAGGGTCTTAACTGTGAATTGCAGTGTTGTCATATAGATGAGGACGTAGATGATTGACTCCAATTACGACTCATCAGCATTTTAGTCATAACATTTTTTTTGTTTTGTGAGGTGTACAAATTAAATTTATGACCACTTGAAACAAGTTACCAGTCTTTGCACCACTTTGAAATCCTATCAAGATCTGAGCGAATATTTTTGAGGCTTCATTATAGATAACTGCATCATCTGGAAAAAGTCGAGGGGTAATATTAATGGTGTTTGCCAGGTCATTAACGTACAATATGAACAGCGAGAGTCCCATCCTACTTCGCCAGGACATATCTGAAGTTATTTCCGCATCAGTCGACGATTCTCCGCACAAGATAACACACTGCGTCCTTATTATTATGTTTTGGTTCGGTATTGAGTGAAATGGTTTTCGAAAACCAAAAATTACTGCATCTACCTGACTGCCTTGATGCGTGGCTTTCAGAATGCCATGTGATGAAAAAAGTGCAAGCATAGTTTCACACGATCGGTGTTTTCGGAATCTATGCTACTTCTCATGGAGTAGGTTATTCTGTTAGAGATACGCCATTACGTATAAGCTCAGAATATATTCTAATGTTCTGCGACAGGTGGAAGTCCTGGACACTGGACGATATTTTTGTGGACCTCTAATGCTGTCCTTGTGGACGCGCGTGACCTGTGCTTTGTTTCAAATACTGGGGAAAGTTTTTTTGTACACGGGATCTATGGTGTACTGTGGACAAAACGTAAGCTAACTCGCCCCCAAAAACTGTACAGAATCTCCTTGGGGTTCCATCGGGCCCTGGAGCTCTGTCGAGTTTTAGCAATTTCGCTTAGTAGTCAACACCCTGACACAGTGTCCTCAAACAGTGAAAGACTATGAAACATGCAACTTATGGACACTTGTAAAACGTTAGAATAAATCCTTCTCGATGTGTCAACCATTTCGATGTTTAGGTCTAACAGAAACTGTGGTTTATTTTAACTGTGGTTGTATAAAGCCACTAGTGGGAATCGTTTTGTTAAGAACAGCCACGGCAATCTCTTACTTCGCTCTTCGGTCTAATCTGTCGTTTTTTCCTTAAAGGAGTCGTCATGACCCTGAATCCAATACACACCAACCGAGGTGCAGCAGTGGCTGAGGCGCTGGATTCGCATTGGGGACGCGTGGGTTTCAAATTCCTGTTTAGCCGTCTAGATTTATATCCCTAAACAGTCGAAAGCGAACGCCGGCACTGTTCTTTTCAACATAACTTCTTGTAGGCGGCTCTTTAAACAGTTGAGCAACTGGCAGCAGTCATAAAATGCATTTATTCCTTTATGTAATTCGTCAAAAATCAATAACTGTTCGAAAACAACGTCAATATTCATAAATATGCTACTAGAAGGGGAAATGAATTACACTATCAATTAACCATATTATGGCACGGAGAGAATTGGGACAGTCAGACATAAAAATCTTTGACCACTGTCCCAGTGATGTGAAGCATCGAACGTGTATCACAATTAACTTCAAAAAACCATACTGAAACATATCGGCTTGACAACACCTACATTACACAAGAGTTTATGAGTGCGAAGTACTATAATGTGTGTGTGTGCGTGTGTGAGAGAGAGAAAGAGAGAAAGAGTTTGCTCAAAGAGTTAATTACAAACGGCACAGCACGTTTGAGATTATCCTACATTTCGTAACAGTTGAAACTTTACGTAAACATAGCGATGCAGGCAACAGTAAGCACTGCTAGATCTTAGGAGCTAGCGGCCATTACTTAAGCACCACTACATCACCAGATTCGCCGATGACAACCAATAAGAATTGGCATCAAAGTTCCCAGCAATGCCATAGGATGTCGCAACCACTTGATCCTGTAACTCAATCCAAACATAGTATGCAAAAACGCTTTTTTAAAAATAACAAAGCAGTATGCCTCATTTGGAAACTGTGTGATGAAATGAAATATTTACTTACTTGCATTTCCGGTGGTTTATCTTGCAGCGTAAAACTATCGCTCACCTGAAGAAGGAACTTACTAGCACATGGTCAGCAGGTTCTCCACACGCTCTGCGTGAGTCCGGTGGTAGCGAAAAAAAAGTAGTATTGTTTGGTGTGCAATTTTTTCTTTGTATGTGTAATAATGCAACGTGCGGGGAGTCTCGTACTCCAACGTAGCACATTGTTTCACCTACTGAGTGGTTTGCAGGCTTGCACGATATAAAACTTCATTTTGATGCAATATTCTGAAATACGAGAAATTTACTGCCCGACTAAAACGTTTTTAATTCGAGACTCGAACCTGGAATCTTGCCTTTTTTGGGCTGTGACCCAACCGGTTGAGCAATCCAGGAATGACCCAAAATCCGGCTTCATAGCTTCATTTTTATGGGTATTTCTCGTCATCTCTTCAAATTTTGAGGTAACACTCCTCCATATGTTACCGGGTACAATTTTACTGCATTCGGGAGGACGACGGTTCAATCCCGCGTCCGGCCATCCTGATTTAGGTTTTCCGTGATTTCCCTAAATCGATTCAGACAAATGCCGGGATGGTTCCTTTCAAAGGGCACGGCCGACTTCCTTCCCCGTCCTTCCCTAATCCGATGAGACCGATGACCTCGCTGTCTGGTCTCCTTCCCCAAAGAACCAACCAACCAACCAACAATTTTACTCTACAAGATTCTCTGAAAACAGCACAGAGCGTTTTTGTTCTGGAAACAACAGCAAGCATGTTGTTAGGCCATTTATCCTCTATACCTTCCATCCACGACACTCGTCCTTATTTAATTCACAGTTCAAAACAAAGTTCAATCTGGCAGGAAGTTTATTTATTATTGCATATTTTATATATTATTATATATTATATATTATTATTATATATTTTATTTATTATCATATATTTTTATGTTGTTAGGGATGGATACTAGATGTAACAGCTTAACTGTTATGATATCCGCACCAGACGTATTTCGAGTTTTGTATAAATTGTCGCCATTAACGTGCGAAACTGGGCATTTCTTTACCTGTAGTAGACAACCTTCAGTCATAATACCTTATTTCTTGTATTCCAACACGTTTCGTGGCTGACATTTCTAAGCGTCACGTCTGCTCCTGTTTGTCACACGGTGGTAAATGAACGACACGTTTCTTAGTTTTATGTGAAAAAAGTCTCAGACGAAATTAACGAACAAATAAAATATTATCCACTGGTCACAAAATTGCGTTGGTGAAGAACTTCCTTATATACACATAAAACAATCGACTTATTTCTAATTGTACTAGATGACTCAAAAGATACAGTTTAATTTCTTATTTAAGGATGCATTAAAGTGAGATGTTTCATACTATTTTCGTTTACATAAACATATGAAATAAAATAAAACGAAGCTACTCAGAGAAATAGAAGTTAATTTTCCTTTTTAAATTCTTATATGCAAAGCACGAGGTATGCTATATTTATTAGCACACTGCAGGAGTCGAGTTATTGGTCACATATTGGTATTAATGTTGATAAGTACGTAAATTATAGAGTTGATTGTGTATTCGTCCAATATCGTTACTTAATCCATGAAAACGGAAAGAATATGAGCAGGTGTAATGTAGTTGGCGAGGTAGAAAAAGAGAAGTGGAGAGAGAGAGAGAGAGAGAGAGAGAGAGAGAGAGAGAGAGAGAGCAGAGATGGACATCGGTGGAAACGAGAGTAAGGCGGATTGGCCTCATAATTCATTTTTGTGTGGCTGTTGCATTGAGAGACAGCCATTGATACATACATAAAATATTATGTTATCTGTCTGTTTAGTCAGTATGTCACTGAAAAATCCGTTCTCTGTACGTTTTTGGTGCTTCTAGCAAGTTAAGCTATGTGCCAGAGAATTGTCTAGGGAACCTTGTGAGATCTTCGGTGATGTTTGGGGGTATTCTTTCGAGGGCTGTTTCTACACCTCCACTGGTATCAGTGATATTCTTAAATTTCAAAAGTTAACTTTCTGATGGGATGAGTCACGCTATTAGTATACAATTCAAGAGAGTTCTGACAAATGATCTGCGTGCATTCCAGTTTGTAAATATTGCGACACTCTGCATCAACTGTGCACTGAACAGCTGGTTGCCGAGCGTCCATGCTCCAAGTACGTTTGATAAGACTTCTCACAATCTTTCATATCCTGTCATCTCTTTGTTTGATTTCGTTGTACACAATGATGCTGGACTTTGTTACTTATTATTATTTCCTGTTACTGTGTGAGACAATATATTCAGTACTTGTGTAGAGCAGAAACAGCTAGTATGAGCGTATCTTTTCAGCAGTTTCCGTTCCAGGAGGCTAAATATTTTTGTAAAAATTAATAAGTGTTACGTTAGTATTTGGTTATTTGTTCATTTATTTCCGCAGGTAGTGTGAGGTTGCCGAAACTGCTTCGCCCGAGATTGAACGGGCCAGAAACACTTGAGAGCAGAAGATATCTAAGGGAATAACTCAGGGAGTAGCTCATGCTCCCAGGTATAAGAGAAACTCATCAGCAGATTTGTTATCAGGAAAAAATAATGATGACGATTAACGTATCACTAAAAGTAACGTAATAGTGAAGCAAGGGTAAAGTGGTGCATTTGCTGCTGAATCTACGGAACTTGGTTAAGTACGAATAACGCCAACTTCTGTGTTGGTTGTCTTTTACGAAGCAACAAACTGCGACGGATAATTTTTTAATATATCTACACAGATAACCAGCGCGCAGGTACTGTTCATTTGTCTCAAAGTGACTAATGCTTCGAACACCCACATAAATTATAAGGTTGATTCGGGGGAGGGGACCAAACAGCGAGGTCATCGGTCCCCTTAGATTAGGGAAGGATGGGGAAGGAAGAGGGCCGTGCCCTTTCAAAGGAATCATCCCAGCATTTCCCTGACGCGATTTAGGGAAATCACTGAAAATTTAAATCATGGTGGCCGGACACGGGTTTGAACCGTCGTCCTCCCGAATGCGCGGGCGCAGTGTGCTAACCACTGCGCCACCTCGAGAGGTACACATTACATTTATCCCTACTGTACATTTGAATTTTAATGACAATTATCTGGACTTTAGGCCTACAGGTAAATTAGGAAACATTTCTCTCGCTGAAAGGTTTTTAAATCTCTCTAACCAAATCGAGTCACTTGTTTCTTTCTTACAAGGTTCCACAGCCTAGATGTATTGAGAGACTTACTCGCAGTACTCGCCAGTTTCTGCCGTTAAGTGATTTTCGAGAATACGTTTGCATGTCACTGAAGCACCATATGCAACCTGTCTATAATCGCGTCAAAACATGAAATCACAAGCAGTCGAGAAGTTATTTCTGGTTTCCTATGGTTTCCACGTTTTGGCTAGCATATAAATTTGTTATGGTGAATCAATGATGTGCAGCCGAATGTTTAGAAAAAATATGCTCGAAAAACACAGAACGACTGAAATTAGCCCACAGCACAAATAAAATAACTTACAGCGTGGAGGGGTAACGGTTTCATTCAGTCATTTATTTACCTGTAGCCGACACAGCCACTGCAAGTTATATTACATCTAGTTTCCACAGGGGTAAAACGGAGCTTACCATGCAAGATTATTAACGGAGAGGAAAATTAATATTAAGAGACGCTTGTATTTTGAAAACGGAAAAGGAAGGAAAAGGAGGAAAAGGAAAAATAGAAATAAAGAAAGAAGACACCGAGAAGGAAAGAAAGCGAAAGAAAATAGCGGAACCCAAATAAGTAACGAAATTTAATTTTTACCAAGACGGGTATTCTACGTCTTGTTTGAAACAGTGCGGCAGCTAAATGGGTTTTGCTCTTCTCATTATCTTAGGCTGATAACCATGAGGAAGAATAACCAGTCACTTGCAGACTCACGTTTTTACGAAGCACAGATATTTGTTAAAAATAGTCGTGTCACTTGTTTTAGATATACGTAAAGACACAACTCTGTGGCTTTATTAAACGCCATAAACATTGTTATTTTAAACTGGCTTACCGCCTGCTGTTTCATTTCTTACAGTGACTAAAAGCAAAAAAGGAAGGAAATATCGGATAAGTGATTCTATAGTGTGATAAGTGATAAGCGCCAGTCTCATACACGGTGCTGAGTTGTCATTTCAAACGGATATTCCTGCACAAGCAGTCGCTATTGAACGTGGCATCTATTTTGTCATCAGTAATGATTAGTTTGCACAGTAATTACAAGAAAAATAATGTTGTAAACGTACATTAGTTCCACTGAGGAACATCTCTTTCTCTTTCTAAGCAATCCTGACAGAGCCGATTTGTCGTGGTCGCATAAATAGCTTTTGTTTGATTTAGTTCACAAACTGCAATACGCTCTAAACTTTTCACGCTAAGGCCAAAAAAGTATGGTATTTCAGAATGCACTTATGAGCAAAAAGTGATTCGGAGAATTTTATTGATCCTGCTTCCCGAGTTCCCATACAAACTTTCAACCCCTTACACATTTCCTTACTTCCACCAGAGAACTCAAATACAATACAATATTTTCATAAAATTTTTATTCTCTATTTCACCCCCTAGTGGTCAAATTTCAAGACATGATGAGTCATGTATTCTTTTTATATCTTACCGAGAAACCAAATACCAGTTTACGTAATTCTAGCTTCTAATATGCGGTAATAGCGATATATTTCCTAAAAAACTTTTCACCCCCTATTTCATCCAATTAAAGATGGAATTTCGAAAAATCTCTACTTAAACGATGGCTACAGTGTAAGATAAATATCCACTCCAAACTCCAAGTTTTTACCCTTAGTGGTTTGGGCTGCGCGATGATGGGTCTGTGAATTAATTACGACATTTTCTTTTATATATAGAGGTTAGGGCAACGGCTTGTGTTCTCAGACCGAACGAATCTCGGGTTACAACACATGTCCACAATAAGTTAACATTTAGACTTTACAACAAAATACTTTACCATTTGTAATTATAAACATCAGAACTATAACTATGTCCTTCGACCATTGATGATTCACATTATAAGAAGGCAATCTATACAAAGAAATTTCAAATAAATAGGTAAGTCCGACACACCTCTGATTTATAAACTAACATTTTTTTGTCTTAATACTTCACATAGTTGACCTGGAAGCTTAATCTGTAAGATGCTAAATCTGACAAACGTTTACAATTTCGTAGAAACCATCCCTGTAAGAAATCTAGTGAGGTCTGGGTCCACAGTCTTCGTGAGAATTTGACTGAAGAAATTCCGCTTTAGGCTATTAAAATACTTGCTGCGACTGCAATTTCGACATACGGCCATCGTCAAGCACACTGAAAGCGATCACCCACCAAGTAAAACACGTGTCATTACAAAACTGACAAACATTGAAAAACGAAAATTTCAATGCTGCTTACGCGGAGTGTTGTAAGTCCTTAATAATACAAAGCTTTGACATAATGAAATATAGTTTCCATCAGTGTACAAGCAAACGTACCATTGAAAAACGAAAATTTCAATGCTGCTTACGCGGAGTGTTGTAGGTCCTTAATAATACAAAGCTTTGACATAATGAAATATAGTTTCCATCAGTGTACAAGCAAACGTACCATTGAAAAACGAAAATTTCAATGCTGCTTACGCGGAGTGTTGTAAGTCCTTAATAATACAAAGCTTTGACATACTGAAATATAGTTTCCATCAGTGTACAAGCAAACTTATATGGTGTTGTAAATTTATCTACTGTTCAGTACACCATGGGAGTACAGGCTAGGTAGTTTGTGGAATGACAGAAGATATAAGACCTGAGGTTCAGCCGGAGTATGTAGCGTTCAGGTAACTTGCGACAATGCAGCCGGTTGACGTCGTCGACAACAGCCGATATTTCGACAGGTGACCACCGTGTCATTTTCAAGGAAAAACTGCAGTGACTAAGCGCTAAGCAAGGGAATTTAAAGCCTCAGTTTGCTGAGCAGTTCTAGAAAGATAAAACACACACAGACACACACACACACACACACACACACACACACACACACACACACACACACACACGTACATTAGCGCCACTAACCAACCGAAGAAGACCGATGTCAGAGGTTATCGATAGCGAGCATTAGACTACTAAACAACGGGTGAGGTAGCATCAAAACTGATCCTCTGTTTTTTTTTGACACGGGTGTGAGCAGGATTCCACGCAAAATTTAAGTGAAAACTTCCATATCTATTTACAAGGATACCTAACTGTTTAAGTCCAACTGCTTCGTTAATAACTTCATCCCCTTAGCCGGAAGTGCTTTCCAGATTCTCCGGTGATGCCTGGTGTCGAGACAGAGTTCTGGAACAACCGATTTGCTTGGCTACTGTAAGCGTGTGTGTGACGCTTATGCTCATTACATCGGTCCTCCACCGTCCTGATAGTCTGACCAATATATTATATGTCACAACTGCACAGGATAGATAACCGCCTTCCGCAAACCGAATGATCCTTAACTAAACCTAAAAGGTTCATAATCGTACATGGAGCTCGGGAAATACATTGCACATAATTTTTTCTTCAAAATATGACCAGTCTTGTTGGAAATGCTGCCTGCGTAACTCAGAAAGGCCGTAGACATTGGTGCCAACTCGGTATTATCATCACTTACACGGTGCATGGTTAGTCGATAACGCAACGCACGTGTAATCAGTCTTTCACCATACCCTTCTGACAAAAGCTGATCTCAAGCTGACAGTATCTCAATGTATGTAATGACGTGGTCCCTTCCTGTGAACCATGGTACGAAGTACCCCTTCAAGTTGAGCCGGATGTTGACAGATGTCAGCCTGTAAATACAGGTTGGTACAGGGTGTTTCAAAAATGACCGGTATATTTGAAACGGCAATAAAAACTAAACGAGCAGCGATAGAAATACACCGTTTGTTGCAATATGCTTGGGACAACAGTACATTTTCAGGCAGACAAACTTTCGAAATTACAGTAGTTACAATTTTCAACAACAGATGGCGCTGCTGTCTGGGAAACTCTATAGTACGATACTTTCCACATATCCACCATGCGTAGCAATAATATGGCGTAGTCTCTGAATGAAATTACCCGAAACCTTTGACAACGTGTCTGGCGGAATGGCTTCACATGCAGATGAGATGTACTGCTTCAGCTGTTCAATTGTTTCTGGGTTCTGGCGGTACACCTGGTCTTTCAAGTGTCCCCACAGAAAGAAGTCACAGGGGTTCATGTCTGGCGAATAGGGAGGCCAATCCACGCCGCCTCCTGTATGTTTCGGATAGCCCAAAGCAATCACACGATCATCGAAATATTCATTCAGGAAATTAAAGACGTCGGCCGTGCGATGTGGCCGGGCACCATCTTGCATAAACCACGAGGTGTTCGCAGTGTCGTCTAAGGCGGTTTGTACCGCCACAAATTCAGGAAGAATGTCCAGATAGCGTGATGCAGTAATCGTTTCGGATCTGAAAAATGGGCCAATGATTCCTTTGGAAGAAATGGCGGCCCAGACCAGTACTTTTTGAGGATGCAGGGACGATGGGACTGCAACATGGGGCTTTTCGGTTCCCCATATGCGCCAGTTCTGTTTATTGACGAAGCCGTCCAGGTAAAAATAAGCTTCGTCAGTAAACCAAATGCTGCCCACATGCATATCGCCGTCATATATCGTTAGCGAATGTCTCTCGTGCAGCAATGGTAGCGGCGCTGAGGGGTTGCCGCGTTTGAATTTTGTATGGATAGAGGTGTAAACTCTGGCGCATGAGACGATACGTGGACGTTGGCGTCATTTGGACCGCAGCTGCAACACGGCGAACGGAAACCGGAGGCCGCTGTTGGATCACCTGCTGCACTAGCTGCGCGTTGACCTCTGTGGTTGCCGTACGCGGTCGCCCTACCTTTCTAGCACGTTCATCCGTCACGTTCCCAGTCCGTTGAAATTTTTCAAACAGATCCTTTATTGTATCGCTTTTCGGTCCTTTGGTTACATTAAACCTCCGTTGAAAACTTCGTCTTGTTGCAACAACACTGTGTTCTAGGCGGTGGAATTCCAACACCAGAAAAATCCTCTGTTCTAAGGAATAAACCATGTTGTCTACAGCACACTTGCACGTTGTGAACAGCACACGCTTACAGCAGAAAGACGACGTACAGAATGGCGCACCCACAGACTGCATTGTCTTCTATATCTTTCACATCACTTGCAGCGCCATCTGTTGTTGAAAATTGTAACTACTGTAATTTCGAAAGTTTGTCCGCCTGAAAATGTACTGTTGTCCCAAGCACATTGCAACAAACGGTGTATTTCTATCGCTGCTCGTTTAGTTTTTATTGCCGTTTCAAATATACCGGTCATTTTTGAAACACTCTGTATAAATAGTGTGAGGAAATGCGTTTGAATCACACTGATATTCTAAGTTTTGATGTGGTCTCTCTCTTCACTCATGTTAATTGAGGTTAGGTAAGATGTTGAATTAACTAACCTATTTCGACATTTGTAGACTTCCACTTACATTTTATTCAATGAACATTTGTATGAGCAGACAGATGGAGTTGGGATGGGAAGCCGGATGTTCCCTATTATTGCAAAATTTCTTAATGGAAGATTTCGAGTAACATGCTTTGAAGTCGGCGGTTTTGAAACCTGTGTATTTTTTCAGGTATGTAGACGATACTTTTGCTGTTTGGCCTCATGGTAGTGAACATTTGAACGATTTTTTAGGAGACCTGAATGTAGTCTACCCAAATATTCATTTCACGATGGAAGTGGAAAACTACGAGCCGGCTGCTGTGGCCGAGCGGTTCTTGGCGCTTCAGTCCGGAGTCGCGCTGCTCCTACTGTCGCAGGTTCGAATCCTGCCTCGGGCATGGATGTGTGTGATGTCCTTAGGTTAGCTGGGTTTAAATAGTTCTAAGTCTAGGGGACTGATGACCTCAGATGTTAAGCCTCCTAGTGCTTAGAGCCATTTTGAAAAACACGACTGCCTTCCCTTCACTGACTTTTCGGTCAGGAGGAAGGCTGATGGTACGTTGCGACATTCAGTTTATTGGAAGCCCACTCACACTGACTTGTTTCTACAGGCTGATACTTGTCACCGTCCATTTCAGCATGAACGAGTACTTCACACTATGGTTCACAGGGACCACTTCATTTCACACACTGAGGCATTTTTAGCTGAGTTAACCCACCCTGAGGTCATCTTCAGTCAGAATGGTTATGGTGAAAGACAGTTCAGAGGTGCATTACGCTATCGACCAACCGTGCACCGGGTGAATGATTCCAATACTTAGTTGGCACTAAGGTCTACTGCAGTTCTGCCTTACGCAGGGAGCATTTCCAACAAGACTAGTCATATTTTGTGGCAACATGATGCGAAATGTGGTTTCCAACCTCTACATAAGATTAGGTTCCGTTTAGGTGATATTAAAGGTCTTGGATTGCATAAGGTAGGTGTGTTATTCCTTGCAGTCGTGGCATGTCGTATATTTGTCACACAATCAGGACCGTGGGGGACTGTTGTGCTGTGCATAAACGTCACACACGCTTGTCAGCCGAGCAATCGTCTATTGCAGAACATCGTCTTTGTACTAGTCTTCCTATGGAATATAGCATCACTGAGATTCTGGTATGAGCTTCCAGCTATTGGAATAGTGTAACTGAACAGTTGAAATTAAATAATGAGGGCAAATGAGAAAGTGTTTGCCTCTATTTTTTATTAGCCAAAGCAAGGTACATACATGTAATGACAAATATAAATTCTATTCTACGTACCTTACGCTGTTTTTCCACATAGTCCCCACTCATTTGTCCCTTCGCAGCACTATATTTGAGATGTCCTTGCGGTAGAATTCGTCCTGCTGACTATGGAACCACCATCGGACTGCTGTTCTGGCTTCATCTTTGGTGTGAATCGCAGTCCTGCCAGGAACTTCTTCAGTGGGTCGAAAACGTAGAAATCACTAGCGGCCTTCCCCACAATATTATCTATGTGGTCATTCCAACTGAAGTTGTTGGTAATTTTAACACCCAGGTACTTAGTTGAATTGGCAGCCTTGAGAATTGTAGTACTTACCGAGTAATCGTATTCCAACGGATTTCTTTTGGAACTCATGTGGATCACCTCACACTTTTCGTTATTTAGCGTCAACTGTCACCTGCCACACCATACAGCAATCTTTTCTAAATCGCTTTGCAACTGAGACTGGTCTTCGGATGACCTTACTAGACGGTAAATTACTGCATCATCTGCGAACAACCTAAGAGAACTGCTCAGATTGTCACCCAGGTCATTTATATAGATCAGGAACAGCAGAGGTCCCAGGACGCTTCCCTGGGGAACACCTGATATCACTTCAGTTTTACTACGAACTGCGACCTTCTGACAGAAATCACGAATCCAGTCGCACAACTGAGACGATACCTCATAGGCCCGCAGCTTGATTAGAAGTCGCTTGTGAGGAACGGTGTCAAAAGCTTTCCGGAAATCTAGAAATACGGAATCAACTTGAGATCCCCTGTCGGTAGCGGCCACTACTTCGTGCGAATAAAGAGCTAGCTGCGTTGCACAAGAACGATGTTTTCTGAAACCATGCTGATTACGTATCAATAGATCGTTCCCTTCGAGGTGATTCATGATGTTTGAATACAATGTATGCTCCAAAACCCTACTGCAAACAGACGTCAATGATATAGGTCTGTAATTCGATGGATTACTCCAACTACCCTTCTTAAACACTGGTGCGACCTGCGCAATTTTCCAATCTGTAGGTACAGATCTATCGGTGAGCGAGCGGTTGTATATGACTGCTAAGTAGGGAGCTATTGTATCAGCGTAAGTATATGGACAACAGCAGATATTATAAATACTTAAATCAAATTCGTATGTTCAGGCGCGATAGATGGATCACAATAGCGCCAAAGATGCAAAAATACAAATATCATGCAAAGATGCTAGAGTGCAAAGATGCTAGTTTACGGAGTCGACATGCCAGTAAAATGTGTGCAGAAACGGAAAAGTGACTGAAACGTCTTAGATCTTCTTCTACACTTACGTTTTATCGCTATGTTTAATTACGACTTGACAATAACATAACCTTTTTATCTACTTCTAATTTATATTCTGAGTATCATCTGTTGATTTCATTTTTATCTAACACATATTTCTTACCCCCTTTCTGTGGACAAATTTTATTAACGCACCGACTCTATATACTCGTACTATCATCTTTGCACTCTAAGGCTTATTCTCTTTGTATGTTTACATCTTTATCGCTTTTATGATCCATTTACCACACCTATTACATGAGATTTTGACATAAAAGTTTACCATCCTTGCTGTTATTTCACCAATTTTCTGACGTGTTCACGCATGGTGTATGGAACAGCTGATACATTTACACCACCCCATGAATTAGCTTTTACACTGCTGAGAACCATGGTCTCACATGTCACAGTTATTGAGTGAATTACAACATCCCACGTAGCAGCTTTGAACTTTTCATCTTTCAGTGTTTATCAGTTTTATAATTACGTGTGTTTTATTTGGCGACAGATGCTTTCAAAATGATTGACAGTGGTCATATGCAGAAACGGCAATTGCAATAAATATTTTCACAGCCTAGCGAAATGACTTCATTCAAAACAAAACGCTTGTAAGAGCTGACAAACGTGGTCTGAGCAGTGGGCCCTTCTACATACAGATCTTTCGACAGCTGACACATGAGTCGTACGGAACTGGGGGGTTTTCCCATTTATATATGTCTCGGCGAACTTTGTTAGGTGCAAGGTCCAATTAAACGCTTGAGGGCAGGAGATATCTGAGTGAAGAAGAGAGATCCTTTTCTGACGGTTGCTTTCTATGTCAGTTTCTGTGTTTTCAACGAAACAATTTTCTTATTTCTTTTTGATTAAAAAAGAGACTTGTTCAAAGTCACTGAAGTGTCTAAAAAGCGTCAAGCGTCTTTTTTTTCGCGAAACGTTGCGTTTGAGATGGGAAAGAGATGTGAGCCATGAGCTGTGGTGCGCCTTTTCTGGCACACCCTCTTTGGCCGTACTATAGATTACCGCGTTGTACTACGATCTTTGCCCTTGTTGTGATTTGGCGGCGGGTATTTGCGGTAGGGGAGTTGGTCGTCGAACTCGCTACGAGGCGCTAGGACGTGCTTGAGGGGACGACGGAGCGAACACTCGGGCTCGGGCAGCGGTCGCGCGGCCTCTCTACCTTACAAGACGGTCGCGAGTTTGTGGTGGACCTGTCTGATGTCAACTTCGGGCGCTGCTCGTTGCATTGCTTTGGAGCCTGTTTTCTCGGAGAGACCCATCCCTCGAGACCATCTCGAACAACACTCTCCGTCGTACGTGTAAGTGGTTTTGGTGCCTCCGTTTCGGCCAACGATTTGCGTTGCAGCGAGTAGAGGTGTGGGTCGGTGGGTTCTAATGTACGTGTTGTCGAAGTAAGAGCAGCCGGCAGTGACTGTGTGACTGTATGCAGACCAGCAGTTACTATTTGCTTTAAAATTCGCTGGATGGATGGCTATTAAAAGGCAGATTAGCACGAAGGTGTGCGTGTGATTTTGGGTTATTGCCATCAAGTGACGTCCCTGGTATATTGCTGTTAAAAAAAATTTTTGCAACTAGTTATTCTGTTATTAGTAAAACTTGTATTCGTAAAGCTAGTCATTTGTATGTACTTCCTTTTATATATGTGCACATACTGAATGCACTCGCTCAGCAGTAATTGGTTTCTGTATTTTCTTGTTCATCGATATCTTAGCGTATATCGATTGATGTTGGTTGGTGCTTGCCGTGTCTCCTGCGGTCTGTTTGTGTTCCAGTTTGTGCGAGTAGGGGTGCGTGGGTGCGGCGCCATGTCCCGCTTCGGTGCACAGAAGCTGTGACGTGCCGTCTAATGGGAAGTGACTCCCGGTTGGGTCCCGGCGTTTAGGCGTTGTTTTGGACGGCTGGTCTGCTGCTTCCGGAATTTAAGTGAAGTCACCTTTGCCCAGGGCAGCCTGGGGTCACTGCCCGTTTGATAAACATAACCTATTTGATCTATTTTTTTTCAAAAGGGGTTTTAAATTTTTTGAGTAGCAATTGTAATTAGTCACGTGTTGTGCTGGTTGGGTTTTTGGGTATTATAAACGAACTGATGCTTTTGGTAAATCACCCTTATATTGTAATTGTTTAATGTGTGCCTTTTTTAAAAATCACCTTCAGACTGTAATTTATTTTAAATCTCCGTGGGTCATCTCTTTAAGTCTGTTGGTAATTGTTATCTGCTGTCTTTCTTGAGAAGCAAGATATCTGTAATATTTTGTAGATAAAGCCCACGTTGATTGTCTCTTACCTGTTTTGAATAAACAATGAATTTGGTAGTTGTTGTTTAAGGAGTGACATTACAGGGGCCTTGACCTTCCATCCTAAATGTATCCCTCATCCCCACTTCCGAAGTTACAGGCCATAAACCCACTTTTATGAAAATTTTTACGTTTTGTTTTCAGTGATTGCACCTTGGTTTTCGAGCGCTTCTCTTGCGTGCTAAACATACTGAGGTGCAGAAGTCGTGGGATACCTCCTAATGTCGCATCGGACCTCCTTTTGCCCGACGAAGTGCAGTAATTCGACGTGGCGTGGACTCCACAAATCGTTGGAAGTGCCCTGCAGAAATATTGAGCCATGCTGCCTCTATAGCCGTTCATAACTGGGAAAGTGTTGCCGGTGCAGGATTTTGTGCACGAACTGACCTCTCGATTATGTCACAGAAATATTCGATGGGATTCAAGACGAGCGATCAAGGTGCCAAGGCATTCGGTCGAATTGTACAGAATGTTCTTCAAACCACTTGTGGCCCAGTGACAGGGCGCACCATCACCCACAAAAATTACATTGTTGTTTGTCCACATGAAGTTCGTGATTGGCTGCAAATGCTCTCCAAGCAGCCGAACATAACCATTTCCAGTGAACGGTTCAGTTGGACCAGAGGACCCAGTCCACCTCATGCATACGCAGCTCACACCATTATGGAGCCACTACCAGCGCGCACAGTGCCTTGTTGAGAATTTGGGTTCATGGTTTCGTGGGATCTGCGCTACGCTCGAACCCTACCATCAGCTCTTAGCGACTGAAATCGCTACTCATTTGATCAGGCCACTGTTTTGCGGTTGTATAGGGTCCAACCGATATGGTCACGAGCCCAGGACAGACGATGTAGGCGATGTGGAGCTGTTAGCAAAGGCACTCGCGTCGATCGTCTGCTGCCATAGTTCATTAACGCCATATTTCGCCGCACTGTCCTAATGTATAGGTTCGTCGTACGTTTCACCCTGATTTCTGCGGTTTAATCACGCAGTGTTGCTCGTCTGTGAGCACCGACAACTCTGAGCGAACGCCACCGCTCTCGAACATTAAGTGAATGCCGTCGGCAACTGCGTTGTTCGTGCCTGAAATTTGGTACTGTCGGCACGGTCTTGACACTGTGGATCTCGGAATATTGTATACTGTAACGATTTCCGAAATGGAATGTGCCATGCGTCTAGCTCCAACTACCATTCCTCGTTCAAAATCTAACGAGTGCCGTCGTGCGACCGTAAACACGCCGGACACCTTTTCACATGATTCACCTGAGTAAACTCACAGCTCTGCTAACGCGCTGCCCTTTTATATCTTATGTACATGATACTATCGTCATCTCAATACGTGTATAGCTCTATCCCATGACCTTTGTCACCTCATAGTAAATAACGTTCACACTTTCGTTGCTCGCTAGAGACTAGTGGACTACTGTTGAAGTTTAGTGCCATTCTGGTACCTTAGACACACTTAGCGTTTGAGACATAGATATTTCTATTGCTGAATAACAGTCTCGCATTCCGTTCCTTAACTTAACAATAGCCACTGGAAATAGGAGACAAGAGTACAACTGAGTGTTTTGTTAACTTCGAGTTCCTTGCTTTTGATTTAAGACTGGTACGAAGCATATACATATTCAGCAAACAACGTCTGCTATGTTCCTAATACGAAATGTATGGAAGTCAGCCGCCTTAGATTCTTAGTATAAAAGTTCGTTTGCTAATAGGCAACTGAGAATCGCAAGCGGGACGGATTCGCAACGGATGAGTCTGAAGGTGTTGAGCGAGATGAATGAGAAGACGCCACGCGAAGGTCACTGAACTTCGTTTCGTGCGTGACCACCGCCTGCTAAACTTGGTTAATTTATTCAGTAGGTGTCAGGTTAGCGGACAGCGACCTGCAGGTCCTGTGCCAGTTCACACTTCTACTTCAGCGGTTTTGATGTGTAACACGGTAGGCGTAATTAATAAGATGGTTTGTATTGTTTTCTTTTGCCTCAAGGGGAAGTAGCGAGCGTCACAATATAAAACAACAGCGGGAAAGGACGTTTAAGTAAAATCTTGATAACGGTAGGTATAGTACCACTGTGATTTCGAAAATCCTCCCAACTGATTGAATATGATAACTTAAGAGCGAAAGTGATAGTTACAAATGACTAGACATGTCATGAGCATGAGTTTATAGTAAAATTCTGTCCTCGTCTACCTTGATGGCTAGAAATTAAATCGGCTTGAGAGGACTGTTTTCGGAAGTTAGCTGGTGAAAGTGACTGCTTGTCAACAACGGAATGCGTTAAGATAGCAGAAAGAAACTTTTTCAGGAGATTTAGTGTAGTTTATTGCAACGAGCTGGGGGAAATTACTGGAAGTACATGTGGGAATTTAGTACGTACTTACTTTGTTTCGTTGGGCGTTCTTCAGCTCCACACTGCGACATCATCAAATGGCAGTTTTAAAGATCAGGAGGCGACAAGGAACATTTCAGAAACAGTTTCAGATAAGTAGCAGAACACTGGAACACCTATAAGTGGCAGTGGACATGTTGAAGATATGTTTTCTCCTTCATGATTAGTACATCTCCAGTCTAGCGACAATTATTTTCTAGAATCCGTGAAGATAAAAGGCTAAGTGCCAGTCAGTGTCAAGAGACCAATAAAATAATAATAAAGAGAATTTTAATGTTGTATTCAGTTACTTGTAACTATTTGTAATTCATTCCAACAAACTTCAGATCATTATGAATTTATTGTTATATAACGTAGTGTTATATTTGTTGTACAATACTAATGGAATACTTTATCTTGCCCCTTAAATGTACGTGGACTGGTGTTCATCAAATACAGTAAATTTATTATTGAGAACAACCTTCCACAGAAACGGCATTTGGATTTGTTTCGTTCAGCAAAATGTAAAACTACCCGCTTCATACAATCAATCTGAAATTAATCTTAGATATTAAAGATTGTCTCTTTCGTACTTCATCAAATATAAAATGTTAAAAGTCTTACTAAACATGCCCTGCCCTCCTGATAAAAGTGCAGCAGTGCATGAAAGTTTTCAGTTTTGTTCTGAAGATACGTTAGATACAATAGTAACAATAGGCAGAGAGAATGTGGTAGCCTGTTTTCCTTGCTTTTACCACAGATATCATAGAATACATGCGCCACAGCGTTTCTGAATTTCTTGTTTCTGAAGGCACATTGGATTAAAAGAGTACGTGTACACAGAAAGAATGTCGTATGTTTTTTGATGTGTCTCTTGCGATATAAATAGCTTAGAACGGTTATTTATTTTTTCCTGACACTAATATGAGGCACTGACATCAGACTTGCTAGTTTTGACTGTCTATCGACACTGGACGGAGATTCTCTCACAATTTTAAAGGAAAATTTGGTACTCTTAAGCCAGCAGTGCAGCTTTGTATTAGATGCACATTTTTGAGTAGGTAAACAATTGGATACCTTGATTCACCTTTAACAAAATACTTTTATAAATAGATGAAATATATTTAGCAATACTAACGAATTCTCGGAAGCTCGTTACATAACTTCTGCCAGCACGATCCCTGAGATCGTGGACTGAATTGTCGTACACATGCGACTCTTCCTTTAATGTCCATTTATCTTTTGTGGAATAAAATCTTTCGTCACCTCTTTCCAACAATAGATCCGTCACTGTCGAAAGTATGTTGGGCAAACTGTAACACAGCGCACTTCCAACGATTCATGTACATTGGCTGCTTTTGGATGTCCAACGATGAGAACCGCCGGCCTCACAGGTGGACGTGTCGCTCCATCTCGCTGCTGTTGCTCTGTGACGTCATGTTGCCCACGTCCTCGTCTCCGTCGTGATGATGGTGGTGATGGACCACTGCAAAACACGAGAAAAACATTACAATAAGGCTAAAACGAAATTACGTGAAGCTTGATTTGTGGTAAACTCCTGTTAAACGTTATGTAAGACCAAAACTTATTGAAAGATAAAAATGCTTTCTTGAGAGGAGTCGCCAATGGATCTTTTCTGATTATGTGGAAATAGATCTGTTACGTTTTCGATCCTGAGAATCTTACTTGTTGTCATTAAATTAATTAACTAATTAATTATAAAAATGCGCTTCAGAATGACTTCTGCAACCTGTAACAAAAGCATTAGGTGCGCCAGTTGCAGGAATGCTTAATGTAAATAAACAAAGCGCTTATTCCTACTGAATTTATTTAATTTAGATCACAGTTAAATTGTCCGTAGTTACCCTTTGAAAACATAGGCTGAAACATCTTCTCATGAAACAAAATTCAGGAGAAAGCAAGTGATACGTATATAACAGCAATGATAATCTCAGCGTCACATTCTTGTGTGTTAGATACAATACTGTGACGAAAAGAACATTGATGGGCAAACCGTTATGAGAGTGATGTAGCACATATGATTACCAGGCAGCGTACAGATGGCCATTCATACACTCGTGTAATGATATCGGCTAATGTCTTGAGGTATTTCACAGCACTGCTTGGACCACAGCGTTTTTTCACAGTAAATCTCTCTTATACAGTCAATGCGCAGGCGTCCTACCAAGTTCGCCGTATAGGTGCCGTTCAATTTGATTGGTCAATTCAAATTCTTCGTTAATCTTTAGTCACGATCACTTTTCTCGCGCCAAAGAAGCACACGCAGGCAATGCCTGTACTAAACAAAGTCATGAGTAATATTTAGCTTTGCCGATATATCTCGAAAGTTACAAACCCCATGTCATGTTCACTCTTAAATATTGTCCGGTGTATGAGTAATTGACCGATGCCTCCGTTATGGAGGAGCCCAGTAAAATTTGCCTTCGGCGCGTACAGCTGGGGGAGGTTCGGCCGCTACGCTATCGCCCAACGAGAGGCCTTCCCGTCCTCACACCTGTAATACCTCGTTAGAATCATTTCAACGTTGCACACTTACCATGTATAGCACTCTCAATAGTCTGTTTTATATTTCTACTCTTTGTGTGGGTCTAAAATGTTTTATATTTGCTGCTTCCTCCTCTGACAATTTAACCTTTATGAACGCTTTGGCAGACGATCAAACAAATTGTCACGTCTCCTGACAAAGTGTTTTCACAGATTCCTTCCTTCCTCACTTAATTTGCCACTTTTCCGCCCTATAATTTGAAACATCTGTCTAAACGGTTACATTGTACACTTCCAGGAACATTTTTCTCTATTAGACTCGACAAAAGGAAAAAAAAGCTTCAACCATGTATATCAGCGAAATGAGAAAGACACGTTGATCGTCAACGAAAATGGTGTATTTTATTGCAGCCAAGAAATGCGTCTATACGATAATGAACGATTTAAAAAGAGACAAATTATATGGTTGCAAGTTAGTATAATGCAAGTGGAAAGTGGCAAGAATGTAAATGCTACTGTAGTACTTGCTACCTCCAATGAATCAAACGGCATATTCCAGTAGGACAATGCAAGGCGCCACACTTCACACCACAAATGGATCCTTGGCTGCCTGACTGATTCTCTGAGTAGTCAGGCAGAGCGTATCTGGGGCGATTTCACAGCAAGCACCAGCCAGCATTGTTCACGAAATGGCACAATATAGTATGTTTCCGTTATGGAGGCCGTTTGCTTCCATGCCACCACGAATCCTGTTCTTGTCCATGGGGATCACGTGTCAAACGATATACACCAGCTCAGAATGGAATGAAGGTTTCTTCATTTAATGCTCGTTATTCAACGAACATCTCCACACAGTTTGATGAATATCGCACTTTTGATCCATACTCCTACACTTCTCATTTTCGTCAAACTTTTTAAGTATTATGTTAAGATAATCAAAAACGATTCACATACAGGGGTTAGACAAATACATGGAAACACCGCGAGAAATGCATGCTTCAAAATAAAGGTACATGCTAGCCAATCTGGTGGGTTGCCCTGTTGAATTTGACAAAGAGCAAGACCTAAGCAATGTCCGCAATACGTTGCAACTGTCAGCCGTGGTCAGAACAGTTATCAGTGTAGTTGTCAGTGCATTTTGTCAGGGCTAAGTGAATTCGTACGCAGACAAAATGTTGGTGCTCGTATGCTGGGTGCTAAAGTAACCACGGTTGCCAAAGTATTTGGAGTTTCAAGAGACAATGTATCAAAGATTAACACTGCATTCAGAGCAAGCGGAGAAACATCATTTGCTACGTTACAAAGTGGACGAAAGTGTGTACTGAGTGATCGTCACAAACTGTCACTGAAGAGGATTATGACGAAAAATGAGAGGATGACAGCTGCAAATGTCTTTGCAGAACTGAATGTCGCAGTCGCGAACACTGTCGGTATTACACACGAAGCGAGCTCCAAAAGCAGGGAATTCGATTCAAGCTGGAATTCAGGAACCACTCATCAGTGGTGCGAATCCACATAACGGGAAAACGTCGTGCCGAAGCCATAAAAGATGGACTATGGAGCAACTGAAGACGTTCATTTGGTCGAGTAAGTATTGTTTCACTGTTTTCAACTTCTGGCCAACTTCTTGAATATGGCGGGGTTTCGGTGATTATTTGGGTAGCCGTATCGTGGTATTCCACGAGACCCATGGTTACGCTGCAAGGCCACATTACTACCAAGAATTATGTGACCATTTTGGCTCATCCATACAATTTTGCAGGACGACTGGCATTTCCTTAAAAACCATGCAGGACCTGTATTTATCCATTCGGAGACGACTGGAAACTGTTTTGAATGCCAACGGTTTTTATACACCATATTAGGTATGGTATTGTGTAGCATTTGTGGCGTTCCTGCAATTTTCTCCACCTCCTTTACATTGCCAGTAAAAAGGCGCCCCTATTTTCAATGAGGAAGTATCTAATTTTTGAAAACTCACCGACATGACCCATATACACTGTAAGACAAAAACGACGTACCACGGATGAATTATCCGAATGGGACGGAAATCGGTTGATGTGATGTAAATGCACAGACTAAAAAGTTAAAACTTCTCCTTGCCGCGCGGGATTAGCCGAGCGGTCTCAGGCGCTGCAGTCATGGACTGTGCGGCTGGTCCCGGCGGGCGTTCGAGTCCTCCCTCGGGTATGGGAGTGTGTGTTTGTCCTTAGGATAATTTAGCTAAAGTAGTGTGTAAGCTTAGGGAGTGATGACCTTAGCAGTTAAGTCCCATAAGATTTCACACACACTTGAACTTGAAACTTCTCCTGACGCATGTCCAGATCGTCCGCTCATAGTAACCTCTCAAAACTCTGGCATCTCTCTCCCCACATGCACCACTGCTGGTCGCTCACCTCCAACTGCCCAACGCTACGCGCTGTTCACATCTAACTGCCCAAAGCTACACTATAGGCTTTTATGTTGGTAACGCCACGTAGTTCAAAAATGTTCAGATGTGTGTGAAATCTTATGGGACTTAACTGCTAAGGTCATCAGTCCCTAAGCTTACACACTAATTAACCTAAATTATCCTAAGGACAAACACACACACCCATGCCCAAGGGAGGACTCGAACCACCGCCGGGACCAGCCGCGCCACGTAGTGCTTTGCATGAAAATCGCTGACTGCGCTGTGTTCAGTCTGTGGCTGGTTGGACTCATTATTGGAATATTCGCTAGTGTAGTGTTGGGCAGTTGGATGCGAACAGCCCGTAGCGTTGGGCAGTTGGAGGTGAGCCGCCAGCAGTGGTGGATGTGGGGAGAGAGATGCCAGAGTTTTAAGAGGTTACTATGAGCAGACGACCTGGACGTGTGTCCGCCAGAAAAAGGAAATTTGTAAGACTGGATGTCATGAACTGATTATATATTATGACTTTTGAAGACTATTAAGGTAAATACATTGTTTGTTTTCTATCAAAATCTTTTATTTGCTAACTATGCTTATCAGCAGTTAGTGCCTTCAGTAGTCAGAATATTTTATTTAGCTGACTGTATTGGCACTCGGTGTATTGCAGTAGTTCGAGTAACGAAGATTTTTGTGAAGTAAGTGATTTATGAAAGGTATAAGTTATTGTTAGTCGGGGCCATTCTTTTGAAGGGATTACTGAAAGTCAGATTGCGTTGCGCTAAAAATATTGTGTGTCAGTTGAGTGATGATCAGAATAATTAAAGAGAGAGCCGTCTGAGTACGTTCAGTTTTGCTCAGCTGTTTGAAAATTGAATAACGTAGAAGTTTACCAGCACACTCGTTCTTTACAAACAAAGGGGAAGTTTCGAAATGATACAATTTCAGGGAAAAAGCTTCATAAATTGAGCAAGTCAGTAACGCTTTGGTCCACTTCTGGTCTTCTGCAAGCAGCTATTCGGCTTTTCATTAATTCATAGAGTTGTTGGACGTCCTCCTAGGGGATATCGTGCCAAATTCTGTACAAAATCCTGAGCTGGTTGGAGAGCCCCTTCCCATAACGCTCCAAACGTTCTCAGTTGGTAAGGGATCCGGCGACCTTGCTGGCCGAAGTACGGTTTAGCAAGGACGAATGCAAACAGCAGAAACTCTCTCCGTGTGCGGAAAGGCATTATCTTGCTGAAATGTAAGCCAAGGGTCGCTTGCCATGAAGGGCAACAAAACGGGGCGTAGAATATCGAGGCGTACCGCGGTGATGTAAGGTGCAGGGATGACAACCAAAGTGGTCCCGCTATAAAACGAAATGCCACCCCACACAGTCACTCCTGGTTATCGGTCAGTATGGAGGGCCACAGTCCGGTTGGTATCCCACCGCTGTCTGGGACGTCTCCAGACAAGTATTCGCTGGTCATTGGGACTCATTTAAAGCGGAGACCACTACTAAAGACAATAATACTGCAGTCAATAATGTTCCAGGCCGAATGTGCCCAACACCACCGCAAACGGGCTTGTTGGTGTACAGAGGTCAATGGTAGTCGGGGCAAGTGGCGCTATGAGCGTCTATTAATGTTCGTTGTGGTCAGTGAAGCACTTCGGATCCATGATAATGACTAATCAGGGGGTCTGACTGGCTCTCTGACGGTTGGTCACTCCTCAAGTTCCGTCGTTTTTCTTTCTTGACGCTGTGTCAGCCATCTACATCTACATATATACTCCGCTAGCCACCAAGCGGTGTGTGTTGGAGGGCACAATTCGCGCCAAAGTCACATTCCCCCCCCCCCCCCCCCCCTCCCACTCCGTTCCACTCGCGGATCGCGCGAGGGAAAACGATTGTCTGAACGCCTCAGAACGAGCTCTAATTTCCCTTATCTTTGAATGGTGATCATTGCGCGATTTGAAAGTTGGTGGTAATAATATATGCTCTACATCCCCGGCGGAGATCGTATTTCGGAATTTAGTGAGCAGCCCCTTCCGTTTAGTGCGTCGTCTACCTGCGAGTGTGTCCCACTTCAAACTTTCTATGAGATTTGTAACGCTCTCGCGATGGCTAAATGTACCAGTCACGAATCTTGCCGCTCTTCTTTGGACCTTCTCAATCTCTTGAATCAGACTCAACTGGTAAAACTCTAATACTGAATGAACTAACATACTGTAAGCAATTTCCTTTGTTGAAGGACTGCATCGCTTCAGGATTCCACCAATAAACCGCAATCTGCAGTTCGCCTTACGCGTTACTTGTGTAATCTGATCATTCCATTTCAGATCATTTCGAATAGTTACACCCAGATACTTGACGGATGTTACCGTTTCCAAAGACTGGGCATTTATTTTGTACTCGTACATTAATGGGGATTTTCCTCTTGTTATACGCAGTAGGTTACACTTACTAATACTGAAAGATTACTGCCAGTCATTACAATACGCATATATTTTCTGCAAATCCACATTGATTCGTTCACAACTATTGTGTGATACTACTTTCTCGTAGACTACAGGACCATCGGCAAACAGTCTAATGCCGCTGTCAATACCATCAACCAGATCGTTTATGTAAATCGTAAAAAGCAGTGGACCTATTACGCTGCCCTGGGGCACATCTGAAGTTACGCTTGTTTCTGTTGGAGTCACCCTCCGTTCAGGACGACATACTGCTCTCTGTCTGTTAGAAAACTTTCTATCCAACCGCATATGTCATCGGATAGACCCTAAGCTCGCACTATTTGGAGCAAGCGACAGTGCGGAACTGAGTCGAACGCCCTTCGAAAGTCGAGAAATATGGCATCAACCTGGGAGCCGGTATCTAGAGCCTGTTGTATATCATGCACAAAGAGGGCCACATGTGTCTCGAATGGCCGCTGTTTCTTAAAACCGTGCTGATTTCTGCAGATGAGCTTGTCAGGGTCTAGAAAGATCATTATGTCTGAACACAAAATATGTTCCATGATTCTACAACAAATCGATGTCAGTGAAATTGGCCAGTAATTATGTGCATCCGATTTTCTCGCTTTTACTAGATTGCTATGGTCTGGGCCTTCTTACAGTCCCGAGGAACTTTTCGCTGTTCCAATGATCTCTGATAGATTATGGATAAGAATGGTGCTTTATTTGTAGCCACCCATTCCCGCAAACATAGTTGAAAAATGGCATAGCCCCCATTCAGATACCGAACGATTTGCCGATTACTCCAGCCGTATTGTCGGAGCCCATCTACATTTTCTCTCTCAACTGACAGTTGGGTTTATGGTTCACGCGTCAGTCTGCGAGCCATAGTTACTGGTCAGCTGAGTATGAAATTAACAAAGTTTTTATGCCCTGGTATCAACATATTCCCTGCTTGCTACCCCTGCCAGCTGCACAATGAAATTCCACTGCAGCGTTACACATTTATCTGACGGCTGAAAAAAAATTTCAATTTTGCATTTTCCGTCAGTACCTGTATGAATACCAATTTATGACCAATTTGCACTTTGTTTGAGTATGTAAATCTCTGAGTGTGGAGGTCGCGACACATTCCTCTTCATACTTCTTCAGTAGTTCACATTTCGATTCTTCTGCTAGGATCTTCTTCAGGACTCCAGTGGCGTCCCAGTATTTCTGAACATTGTCGAAACACAGGGTCGCGTTCAGTTACAAAAGGATATTTCTCTCCCGCTTTTCCGGAGAAGAGGAGTTGACGGATAAAACTCTTCAGACTGCTATTGATAGTTTGTCGTCGTTGGGTAAATATTGGAAGCAGGTACTGAAAGACAGAGTGAATCCAAAATATTATTGTTTTTGTGCTGCCTCTGTTGTTTCCTGATAGCTGTTTATTTTCCTCGCTCGCCGTTGCTGTGTGTTTACTCCCGTGATAGCGGGTAACCATGAAGACTGAAAGCCTGTAGCCATCATCTCTAGTGAAACTGTACTCATTCTTCGACATTGCCACTGCTTCACATACTTTCTTTCTATAAATATCACTTTATCAGGCTAGCATTCGTATGTTCGTAAAATCTATAACCTGGTCACATTCTTCTCTGGGCTAAGCTACGCTGATTTTACGTTTTATCTTAAGTTGTGTGGCGTTAGTGTCCTTTCACGAGTTCTTTCACTGTCCTCCCAGAACTGCCGAGGCATACTTTGCCACAGCCACGCGTCACTTCTTATACTCCGCAGTGTGGAGGTTGTCAATTACGTTTGTTGTAGGTCGGAACAAGTCCTATGATGTGTTGACCAATATTATTAAAAGGCTGACCCGGTTAATGATTCACGATGCACATCTCAGTTGTAGGTTGCCTATGTAACATCTTCCAGGGGCAAATTTGATTTTCAATATTTCAATATATCAGAATCTAGTCGTTAAGAAGTATAATCTTATGAAAGGTTTAACACCGTAAGATAGTTTTACAAGGGGAATTTGAAAAGTCCGTGCAAAGTCCGAGAGATGGTACCACCGGCGAGTATCGAGGTCATGTTTAGTTCGTAGCATCTTTGGAAAGAACTCACACCAAGTTTCAGCCATGTTGGTCTATTTCTTTGTGTTTGGCATTCGTGTGAATCAAGGAAGTCGAGTGATTGTCAAAAACTGGACGAAAAACAATTTCATGTGGTGATTAAACATTACTTTATGAAAGGCAAAACGCCTCAGGAGACTAAAGAGAAGCTTGATAATCATTACGATGACTCTGCACCTTCGATTAGAACGGTTTACAAGTGGTTTCAAAATTTTCGGAGTGGCCACATGGCTGCTGAACGTTCTGGACGCCCAGTGGACGTTACGACTCCAGAAATCATTGATAAAATCCATGATATGGTGATGGATGACGGAAGAGTTCAGGTTCATGAGATTGCTAGCGCTGTCGGTATCTCGAATAAACGGGTACATAATATTTTGCATGAATATTTGGACATGAGAAAGCTCTCCGCAAGATGGGTTTCGCGATTGCTCACGCTTGATCAAAAACGGAATCGTGTGAAGTGTTGCAAGCATGGTTTGCAGCTGTTCAGGACGAATCCGCAGGTCTTTAAGCGTCGTTTCGTCACTGTGGATGAAATATGAATACATTACTATACCCCTGAGATCAAAGAACAATCTAACCAATGGGTTACCAAGGCAGAAACTGCCCCAAAAAAGGCGAAGACCATTCTTCTGCCCGGAAAGTTTATGGCGACTGTCTTTTGAGATTCGCAAGGGATAATCATCATCGACTATCTGGAAAAGGGTAAAACTATTACAGGCGAATATTATTCATCGTTACTGGACCGTCTGAAAACCGAGCTGCAAGAAAAACGCCGGCGACTGGACCGCAAAAGAGTCCTTTTCCATCACGGCAATGCACCAGCACACAGCTCAGCAGTTGTGGTCGCAAAATTAATGGAAATAGGATTCCAACTCGTTTCACATGCCCCCTATTGTCCAGACGTGGCTCCCTCGGACTACCATTTGTTCCCCAATTTGAAGAAATGGCTGGCGGGACAAAGATTTTATTCAGACGAGGAGGTGATTGCAGCAACTAATAGCTATTTTGCAGACTTGGACAATTCCTATTATTCGGAAGCGCTCAACAAATTAGAACAGCGTTGGACGAAGTGTGTAAGTCTAAACGGAGACTATGCCGAAAAATAAAAAGGGTCTACCCCAAACACGTAAGTAGTTTTTATTTTTGCACGGACTTTTCAAACGCACCTCGTACATCGAGGAACTGTGTGTATGTCTTGAGGAAGCCTAACTCACGGCGTGCAAATTACCGAGACTGTGTATCCAGAATTGAATAAGAGCGTTTATTGGCTTTTAACAGGCGTTAAACGTAGTTCCAAATTTGTTCTAAACTTTTTCTTGTTTACATCCTTAATATCAAATATTTAACACTACCCCTCATCCAGAAGTTTGGAGCTGTTTTGTACCTGAAAGACAGGTTCCTTAAAGAATCGGAGATTCAGTGGTCTTTTGCTAAGGAAACATAACCCTGACTGCAAGATCTTACTGTCACTGATGTGCAGTACACACGTAGAGTGCTGACAGTGGCGTGCTTCTGTGCTGGATGGTAGTGCGAAGCCGTGTTTAGATATCTAAGCTACAAGAAAAGGTATCAGTTTTTCGAAACCCCATAACTGTCTGCCACTGAGATGCATAAGTTAGAAATTTCGCTCAAACGTGCCTCCAACCTTCTTCTGTGATGGTGCAAAAGCGTGGTACGTTGCGAAGTGACACTCGGTCTAGCGATGCCTAAAGCAGCAATGTTTCGACGCATGCCAAAAAGAAAGACCACAGCTCTGGAATTCATGTGATGTGTAGGTGCGCTTATGATATCACATTGTCAGCAAATTTCATCACAATTCTGCCCAACACCATTGTGGAAGTGTCACGCGATTGGAAGGTCGTTCCACCCATTCTTATCCAAATTTCACCTCCTGTTTTGACGCCTCTGCGATGGGGATCAGAACCGCAAACTCAGCGTCGGTGGCCGATGTAAAAATTTCAGACACGCCGCCACTCGGAGGTGGCATAAAGGTCGTCAATGAAACCAACCCTCTCCTTGGGGGGGACTGATTCCCACGCATTTCACGTTCGAAAACGACAGTTCGCAGAGCAATAGCAACAGGACGATGTTATTGGCAATGTTCGACATTGCTCAGAACCCCTGAACGATTCAGCCCTACGCTAAGGATATTGCGGGACTGCAACCGTTTCGACACTTATTAGGTGGTGGCGTCTGTCCTCCGGCTCTAGAGCAGCCGCGAGGCACCACTCAACTAGATAGGTCTCGAAGTCTGTGAGAGGTTGAAACACGTATGTAACGCAGCAGCGATGGCGAGGCATTGTAGCATCTGTGACCAGAGAGTATGCGCTTGACCGCGCGAGTGTTGCGAGCGGTTCTCAGTCAGTAGCAGTCAGTCTGTCGTTGCGAGTCTGTCAGTTTAGTCGTTGCGAGTCTGTAGCTCTGTCTAGTTGAGAGCAGTACTCAGTCTGTAGTCGTCATGCAGAGCGGTCGGTCAGTAGTAGCAGCCCAGTGCGGTTGTGTGATGTAGGCGGTCGGCAACACTGGTCAAGATGAGGAATAAGGTATACTGTTAATTAATATAATCATTAGATAATGAAAAATTTTATTTATTGTAATTATTCTCCAACAAGTTCCCCAATAATAATTTTTTATTTCAAAAGCATTTTTTCAAAAATTTAATTTTTTATTGAACTAAAGATCTCGTTGCACTTCCCATTTCATTCCACTTCTTTTGAAGAAAAAATTTCACTAGAATCACAAAAAAAAAGAGAATATTATTATTTGCAATGCAGTTCCTCCGAGCGGTGCGCAACAACAAGAGCAGATATGTGACATCTATTTATTCTGAGGTAAGACTTTAATTCTGATTGTTTTACACAGGGCCAAAGACCAATATTTCGGTTTAATTGAAATTTCTTGTCACTGAATGGACTTTAATTTTGAAGGATTTATATTTGAGTCAGATTGCGAATTTCACGTTTTTGTTGCCATTGTCAGTACATTTCATTGTGGGCAGGTTACGCATAGAGCAATGTCCATTAGCATCCCTAAATAATATTGTCAATTATTATAAATTTTGCGGGGAGGTTACACTCGGCCCCCATTTCTATTAAGTATTGTCCATTTTCTTTCTTTTAAAATTACGGTGGGGAGGTTACACTTGGCGACACCCAGTCCAGGATCGAATTTCGTTGAGAGTCTTTTGAGCGACAGTCAGATATCTGCTCTTGTTTGCTTAGATATAATTAGGATTTAGCGCAACGCTTTTAATAATATTGTGACTTTCTCTCTACAGGTCAACGGCAATTTGTTGCTTTGTTGTATTTGTGTGTTGCTTTTGCATTGTGTTGATTTGTTTTGTGAAAAATTTTGACTATTGTAAAAATGCCGCGAAAGACTGTGAATAGTGTATCGCGAAGTATTGTGAATGAAATTACCGACTTAAACAACGTGACCGATAGTAATTGTGATACGCAACGTAATGATGACAATCCTGCGTTCACTAACAATCAGTGCATTCCAACCACTAATGATGACTTTCACCTTAATGATGAACAAACGAACTCAATTGTCTCGTCTGTTAACTTGACGACAATTGATGACGCAGAACGCTCTATTGTAATGAGCGCTGCAGAGCTTAACACACCCGATTTGGAAAACCCAAGTAACGAACAGACAAATTTGTCTAATGAATATGAACAGATCACACAAAGTACGATGGATCTATTTAATTCCGAAATAGTGACCGACAGTATACATACGGCTGATAAACCTTTTTGTAAATTACAGAATGACCAAATGGTCATACAAAACGCGACAATTGTAGAAATACCATCAAACAGTACTGAGAATAGAGTAGGTAATGTCACCTTGGAGCAATTTATGGCAATATTGATAGATATCAAACAACAGAATGAGAAAACAGACAACAATTTCAAACAACTTAGGGAAGATAACAAACACTTAAATGAGAAACTTGACAATAATGACGAAAATCTCAAACAACTTAGGGAAGATAACAAACAACAAAATGAAAACCTCAAGCAACTTAGTGAACAGGTCAGACAACAAAATGAAAAATTTGACGACAATTCGAGGCAGCTTAGTGAACAAATTAAAGCTGTTGCCGCGCAGTGTCATGACACTAAGGAACAGTTGCGCGCGGAAATTGAGGCGTGTTCACAAAAAAATAGCGAAGAAATTAAATCTGTTGCGCAAGAATTAAGAGAAATGCAAACAGTCGCAACAGAAACACTCAGAGACGAAATTAGCGGAGTCGCTAAACAATGCTCTGAAAAAGCTGCACAATTACGGGACGAGTTTAAAGCAATGACGGTAGAACTTTCGCGCACTATGGACGCAAAGATAGACGCGAAATTCGAACAGCAGAACACTCAGATTAACGAGCGCTTTAATCAGCACATACAGAACAGTAATACGCGTTTCCGCAGATTTATTCAAGATCAAAACAAAGTAAAACGACAAGTCATGGAAACAATCACTGCACAGAGACAAGAGGACAAACGTAAAATATTCGCGAAAGCGAAGACATATGTAGACAATAATGTTACTACAGTGTCCGACAAAATTAATACCATAGAACAATTGAACGCGGAATTACAGGATGAAATTTCTGATCTTAAAGCAAAAACGGATACACACACAGTAAATATTCAAACAGTGACAGATAGATTCGAACAACTAGATCTAACACAGGATTGCGATGTCATCAAAGCTGATGTTAAAAAACTGAGCGAAACTACGCGCAAGTTGCAAAAACAGATTAATGCGTCTGATTCTAAAACCGATGATCAGGTTAAAATACTGACTGAAAAATGTGATGAATTGGCCAGTCGTATTGATGTTATCGAAAATACTAATGACAATAAATCAGACGATACTGCACCGGTTTCTTTTATCCAAACACCTGAATTTCAAAATTTACAGCTGACAATTAATGAAATCGATTCATCTAACAACTCGTTACGTCGGAAGTTATCAAATTTACAACAAGAAGTAACAGAGATGAAAAACATGTCAGTTAATAACATACCACAACAGACGCCACTTTATGAACATGTGTCAGACTCACGCAGCGCGTATAATTTGGGTAATCTACAGAGAGTACGGGACTTAGATTCCGATCAACCGCAGTTCAATAGATTCTCTTACGATCCTGAACCTGTTTCATTACACAGAGATGATAATTTCGACTATAAACATTTTCTGTCAGTAAGAAAGTTCAAAATATTTAAAAACGATAGAACGCAGATTCACCCACTGGATTGGATTCAACAGTTTAGCTTTGCTCTTCCACCGACTTGGCCTGTAACACATAAACTTGAATTTATTTGCAGTTTTTTGGAAGGCGAACCGGCAACTCGTATGAGACCGATCGCGAGACAGTGTTACTCGGTAGAGGAATTTCAGAATGCTTTTCTGTCAGCGTACTGGTCGAAGACGACACAGCGCGGAATTAAAGATCAACTAATTAGTTTGCCAAACTATGAAAACTCAAATTTTCCCAGTGTAACGCAATTTTTTGAGCATATGGTCCAACAAAATCAGTACCTAAGTGAACCGTACAGTGAATCTGCACTTATACAATTATGCATTTCCAAATTACCACGGTCATTAAGAGTGTCGCTTCTAACAGGCCAGCAAAAAGAAAACATTTCAGCATTCAGGGATCTTTTACAGCTCTTGGAAGTACAGCAATCCGATTATTCTTTTGTAAACAAAAACTTTTCGAGTAACAACCAAGGTCAACAACAGTACTGCAATTATGATCAGGGACGTAATTCCAATCGGAAAAATAACAGACGTTTTAGGAACGACAACTACCAAAACTTTAATAACCGGCAAAATTGTAATTATCAATACCGTCAAAATTTTCAGCAACAGGAACAACACTTTAGTAACAATAGAGATGTTTCACAACAACAACATCAAAACCAGCCGGATAACATACCTAACCAACAATGGAATACGCAAGGTCAACCAGGCTTTAATGTTTCGCCGCGTGGACGTATAGCCCCTGGTCCAATAAATAGTAACGTACGTCAGCAAGGAAACAACTACGTACAAAGAAGACAGTATTTCAATTCCTATCGTAATGCACCGTATAGGAATGACTATTACGACAGACGTAAAAATAATGAGGACAATTTTCAGCGAACATCTAACAACAGTCGGTCATACCAACAGCAAAATCATACGCAAGAACATATTCTCATGAACGAACCCGACAGTAGGTACCATCCAGAGCGTAACACGCCTGGAAGAAGTAATAGGACAGTTCAAATAGTCGAAATGCCACAGAATCCTCCTAATAATAATAACACGTCAGATAGAATCTGACTAAATACTGCACAGGACGCATCTTCTAATAACACAAGCACTACCTTTGACACGCAAAATGTTGTTCACGAAAATGTAATTACTTTTGACGACATCAGAGACACTCTTTTACAGGAAAGACCAGTTATTCAGAAAACCATTTCACATCCTGTTATCGAAATTAAAATTGGTTCATCGAAATTTTCAGCAGTAATTGATTCCGGATCACCAATATCAGTAATTAATGAGGAGACTTTCAACGAGTGCAACAAAGAGAATACTTATCCGATGTTACCTTTAGGCAAAACAAAAGTGAAAGGAGCAGTATCGAGTAAAGGTGTAGACGTTAAATTACAGACGCATTTATCATTTTGTATTGGAGGTCATACTTTTCACTCTAATTTTTGGATTGTGCCTTTATTGACAACAGACGTTATTTTAGGCACGAATTTTCTGGTACAACACGAAGCAGTCATTGATTTTCAGAGTTCTTATTTAATGTTAAAGGATGAAAATGTACAACTTGCTTTAGAATTTCAGCACTCATTATCTGCGGAAGAACAAACAATTAACCGCACAGAGGTCATTTCCGCAACACGTGACATAGACTGTAATCCCACATTGTTCACGGATACGTACGTACACAACTATAATACTCCAGACGAAATGGACTACGACGTAATACAAATGATTTCCGATAAAGTTAAAGAGAGTAGTGCAATTACAGACGACGAACGAACGCAATTACACAAAATTCTTTTACAGCAAGCTCCAGTTTTTGACAACATTCCTGGTACTATATCCGGCTTTATGTATGAATTTCAAGTCAAACCGCATGACACATTTAAAGCAAAGCATTATCCTATTCCATACATTCACAGAGAACAGGTTAAAAAAGAATTGCAGGATATGCTCGACCAAGGAATTATAGAACCAGCAGTTAGTCCGTACATAAACCCGCTACATATTGTTAAGAAAAAAGATGGCTCACTTCGCCTTGTACTTGATTCACGTCACATTAATGACATTATTATTAATGAAACAGATCGACCACAGACATTAGAGGAACTTTTACAGAAATTTCACGGTACAGCTATTTATTCCACATTAGATTTGAAATCGGGATTTTGGCAAATTCAACTTCATCCGAATTGTAGAAAATATACAGCTTTTCTCTGTTTCGGCGACTGTTATCAATTTTGCAAACTACCGTTCGGCTTAACTATTTCTTCTGCAGCTTTTATTCGCGGTTTGAACACAATACTTCCGACAGAACTTAAAGACAGAATTACGACGTATGTAGACGACATTCTTATCGCAGAAGCTAACTGGCCTGAACACAATCTGATTCTTGAACAACTGTTACAAACTTTCCGTGCACAAGGACTTACAGTTAACCTCAGTAAATCGCATTTTGGCAAAACTTCTATAAAATTTCTTGGACACGTAATTTCAGCAGAAGGCATTACGCCCGATCCGGAAAAACTTCAAGCTCTACGTGACATTAGTGTTCCTACGACGAAGAAACAACTACGCAGTTTTTTGGGCTTAATTAACTTTTTTCGCAAATTTATTCATCACTCCGCTTTAGACACGCCTAGATTATGTCAATTAACAGGTAAAAACAGTATTTGGTCTTGGGATAAGCAAGCACACTCTGAATTCATGAACCTGAAACATGCTTTGTTGAATGCACCACTTTTATCGCACCCAGATCTTACTAGAAATTTTTCCATTGCCACCGACAGTTCCAATACCGCTTTAGGCGTACACATTTTTCAGGAAATTGAAGAAGATGGCTCTACAGTAATTAAAAACATCGCATTTGCAAGTCGCATTTTGTCACCCGCTGAACGAAATTATTCTGTTACAGAACTTGAAACATTATGTGTTGTATGGGCTTTTACGAGATTTCGGCACTTTCTTTATGGCAGACATACCACCGTCTACACAGACCACAGAGCAATACAATTTTTGCTTTCAGCTAAATTTACTCACGATAGATTAAGCAGATGGAAACTATATTTACAGGAATTTAATTTTACGATTGTTCACATTCCCGGCACACAAAATGTTATAGCAGACGCACTATCGCGTTCTCTCAGTAACAATCAGCAAGACGTAGCAACCAACTTCTGCAAAGCAAATTTCAGTGTCATGTACATTCAGCAGGTTGCATTTGAAAATTTTATTTCATCGTCATTACAGGACATAGCACAAGAACAAAATAAGGACAATGTGTGGAAAGAAATTAAACACCTTTGGCAAGATAGGAAAAATGTTACGATTAGGAACCACTACACTGTACGCAATGACATTCTGTTTCGCCGCTCTCATCCTGACAGCAACATTTGGTTATTATGCATTCCTGACGAACTGGTTAACAAACTAATTTGGTACACTCATTTAAGTTACGCACATTACGGAGCACGAAAATGTTTTCTTATACTGAGACAGAACTGTTATTTTACCAACATGGAAAAACGTATACGACGAGTTTTAGCGTCTTGTAAAATTTGCCAGAAAGCTAAATCAGACACCACTTCACATATTCCTCCTTTATATCCCATCATACCTGTGAAATTAAGACACATGGCCGCAGTAGATATTTTTGGTCCGATTCCGAGAACTAACAGAGGTTTTTGCTACATTTTTGTCGCTGTTGAGCTCACTTCAAAATTTGTTACTTTCACTCCGTTACGCAAAGCTACTGCTAAAACTGTTTCGAAAGCATTTGTAAAACATTTTCTATTTCATGTAGGGCATGTAATGAAAGTAATTTCTGATAATGGATCTCAATTTCGTAGTAGTGTATGGACACGCATGTTACGAGCTAGAAACATTTCTCCGATCTATATATCCAAGTACCACGCTTCTTCGAACCCTTGTGAAAGATTAATGAAGGAAATTGGTAAGCTGTGCAGAATATACTGCCACAAAAGACATATTGATTGGGATACACACATACTCTCATTCCAAGATGTAATTAATTCCATTCCAAATGAATCCACTATGCTATCTCCGACTGTTATACTGAAAAACGTTGAACCACCGAACAAAATTAAAGAATTAATAGAATTCCCCAAAAATCGTCGCCTACGACACCACGAAATAATTGACATTGCGCTGAACAACATCAAACGTGCCGCAGAGCGCCGGAGAAGACAGCAAAAACAGGTTTGTACACGCCGCGACTTTCACGTTGGACAGAAGATATTAGTACGTACACACTATTTATCCAGCAAATTAAAAGGTAAGTGCAGTAAATTTGAACTTCTATACGCAGGTCCGTATCGGATTCGCAGTATCCCTCACCCCAATGTTGTACACGTCGAAACTTTGAGAACCAGAAAATCGAAAGGCAATCACCATATCTCAAACATTAAACCGTTTATTGAGTGAAACCACTGTATGATTCAACACACTATGATGCCATTTACTAATGCAATTAATTCACCTGACTAATTATTGATGATTATCGTATTTTTTTTTTTGGCAAGTGCCCGGCAAGGTAAGGTTAGCAGGTCGCTCTTCTTGTCGTTACACATCAGACCGTGCATATTTTTCCAGATGAATTTACACATTTACGACTATTTCTGCAATTATATTTATGTGACTACTTATTGATGATTATCGTATTTTTTTTTCTTGGCAAGTGCCCGGCAAGGTAAGGTTAGCAGGTCGCTTTTCTTGTCGTTACACATCAGACCGTGCACATTTTCCATTTTTTTGTGTATATGACTGTACTCCAATTTTGTTTGTATGCACTATGAAATAGTTAAGATATAACACACACCAGTCGACTTTGACATATTTTTTTTTTTGCCTTATGACATCTCAACATCGTGACTGTTTCACATTTTTTTTGCTACTGCATTGTATTATTCTGTGTACATTTTTTCGCATCCGAACACTGTCAATGTCTTGGACATATTACGTTTTCTGTCATGTTATGCCGTATGGTTAATTGTGTCACCATAAACCAGTCATTATTTAGTGGGTATAGGATTTAAATGCAAGACATTAATCTTTGTTCATCAATTTCAGAAAGGAATGATGATTCTAAATTTAACATAAATGGGAATTTCACCTACGGAATAAACGAAAGGAGATGCAATAACTTTATGAGGAAGAGTAAAGGGATCAGGATTAACAAGCATTAACAAGACTATACTATACTCATCACAGAATAGCAGTCTTAACTAATTTTTTCTTTCAGAATACAAGGTGATTGATGCAGGCTGTCAGAGAGAACTACACATCTTATTTTAGTGATGAAATATGCTAGAGATAAGGAATAGTTAGGTAATGAGTAATGAAGTGATTTTTTGCAGATGATAGTGAATACTGATGAATAATGATGAAGGAAATGGTATTATGAATAATGAAGTTTTTCTTTACAGGTGATGATAATGGTGAAGTTATGATGATATGGATAATGAAGTTTTTTTTCTTTATGCCACGTAGTTATTTAAGTATTTGTTGCGGTTTGCTTTGACAGCAGGTGTTACATTGCATAGTAGGATGACGGAAAGTTTTGGAAAGGACAGCTATGGAACACATTTTATACACATTTCACTACTTGTTAATTCGAAGTTCACTACTTTTCAGCATAGTGTGCGTTTCTTCTTTCAGGTCAATAATCCGTTTTTGTATTTTTTTCCAGGAGAAGTTTTTCATGACACTTACTAAACCTGTTACTTATTATACCTGTTCTAGTACTTGCATTTTTATATTTTTTACCCATTTGTGTTTATCATTTATAAATGTGATCACATGTACTGCCTTGTTACATAATCTTGCTACAGCTGACTCATGACGAATGACGTTACTTATCCTCATTTGCAGCAATAGGTCAAAAGCAAAAAGTATTATGCCTCAGCAATTAATTATCGATCCCAACGCAATGCATTGCTACCAAAAAAAATGTATTACCAGTCCCACATAATGTCACTAGTTTATGATAATTCTGAATAATACTGATCAACTCTGAATAGCATGTCACTCGAGTAATGACCTCTTAATGAGACTATATTCAAAATAATGCTTTGTCACTAGCTAATAACTGCCACTGTTTATTGTAATGCCTGTGATTACTAATGATTTGACTGTAATTAACTGATTTTTAATAATGACTTTGTAATGATCTGAATAATACTGAATGATGAACTATGTTTTATTCTATTCAATACTTGATGGCCTCTGAGTGCCAATAATTAATGTCAATCAACGAAATTGTTATTAATTATGCCATTAATTAACTCTTGTTTTCAATGTTCATACTTTGTAATTGGAAATAAATGTGATTGTTTAATAATGCTTTGTAATTAATTAAGGCTAATAATTCTTAATATATTGAAATGACAAATGATCAATTAATTAACTGTAATTATACAAATGATTAATTAACTGTAATTAGACAAATGATTAATTAACGACAAATGATTAATTAACTGTGATTAGACAAATGATTAATTAACGACAAATGATTAATTAACTGTAATTATACAAATGATTAATTAACTGTAATTAGACATATGATTAATTAATGACAAATGATTAATTAACTGTAATTAGGAGAAGATTAATGATTCTTAATTATACTCTGTAACTGAAAAGAATGCGATTATTTCATAATATTTTGTAACCAGGAAAAGAAGGCTACTGATTCTATGTAAAACAATTAATGAACATTTTTCTGTAATACTACATACTTGGTACAGAAATGTTCAATAACTGGGCTATGAATGCCACGAACTATCAATGAAGACTATAATTGTCAATATTATGTGACTTGATGTCCTTCACCTCATAAGCTGACTACCCTGAATTACTGCAATGTCCATTTGTCCTGTTTATCCCAGTGATCATGGAGCACTATATTTGGTTTTGCACTAATTCTATGTTGGTGTGCCTTGTAAGAGTGTGGTGTTGACACGACATGCTGTCCACCACCATGAGCGATGAAGACATTATTATGGTCCCACTGTTTGGTGTACCTAATGTACTGCCAAAATGAAAACATGGAACATTACTACGACAGTTCAGTGTCTTGGCTACACTGATAAATTCTGATGGGAAAAGAACTTCAAGTTGTGTCACTTGGTGTTGTACTACTGTGGAAAGATATGGACTTTCAGAGCAGCTGTGTGCAATCTAAAGTGCTACAACCATGATGCAATCCTTCCCTTTCCTATCCTGATTCTTGTCACATAAAGAAAAAATTTTTTTTTTGGTAACATCATTTATGTTCATAGGTTATACATTTTTTCGATTCGCTAAACTCCAGTGTGAGTACACTTATGTCACTGGTCGACATGATGTTTGCCATTATGTTTATTTGTTGTGAAAATACTAAAGACATTTTTCAGTGCATGTGCACTTTGGACATGAATTTTTTTTTTGCCATTATGTTTATTTGTTGTGAAAATACTAAAGACATTTTTCAGTGCATGTGCACTTTGGACATGAATTTTTTTTGCCATTATGTTTATTTGTTGTGAAAATACTAAAGACATTTTTCAGTGCATGTGCACTTTGGACATGAATTTTTTTTTTGCCATTATGTTTATTTGTTGTGAAAATGCTAAAGACATTTTTCAGTGCATGTACACTTGTCAACATAATATTTTTTGCCAGTCTGTTTATTTGTTCTGAATATGCTAAAGAATTTTTTCAGTGCCTGTGCACTTTGTTATCTGTCAAATAATTTGTATATACTTTTCTGATTTGCTACTATGTTTTGTACTCACATTTTGTCTTTGTCTGATATATTTTGTACTTAGTGCGTGTGCACAACATTTACTTTATGTACTACATCTAATTATTCTTGCCAGTCTGTTTATTTGTTCTGCATATGCTAAAGAATTTTTTCAGTGCCTGTGCACTTTATCTGTCAAAAAGTTTGTATATACTTTTTTCTGATTTGCTACTATGTTTAGTATTCACATTTTGTCCTTGTCTGATATATTTTGTACTTAGTGCGTGTGCACAACATTTAAATATTCTGTAAGTGGTAGGATTTTGTTAATTAAAGAAAAATTTTGCCGCGCTTGGCAAGTCCAAATGACTCACCATCGCTGCCAAATTTTTGCCCCCCGAGTGGAGGGTTATGAAACACGTATGTAACGCAGCAGCGATGGCGAGGCATTGTAGCATCTGTGACCAGAGAGTATGCGCTTGACCGCGCGAGTGTTGCGAGCGGTTCTCAGTCAGTAGCAGTCAGTCTGTCGTTGCGAGTCTGTCAGTTTAGTCGTTGCGAGTCTGTAGCTCTGTCTAGTTGAGAGCAGTACTCAGTCTGTAGTCGTCATGCAGAGCGGTCGGTCAGTAGTAGCAGCCCAGTGCGGTTGTGTGATGTAGGCGGTCGGCAACACTGGTCAAGATGAGGAATAAGGTATACTGTTAATTAATATAATCATTAGATAATGAAAAATTTTATTTATTGTAATTATTCTCCAACAAGTTCCCCAATAATAATTTTTTATTTCAAAAGCATTTTTTCAAAAATTTAATTTTTTATTGAACTAAAGATCTCGTTGCACTTCCCATTTCATTCCACTTCTTTTGAAGAAAAAATTTCACTAGAATCACAAAAAAAAAGAGAATATTATTATTTGCAATGCAGTTCCTCCGAGCGGTGCGCAACAACAAGAGCAGATATGTGACATCTATTTATTCTGAGGTAAGACTTTAATTCTGATTGTTTTACACAGGGCCAAAGACCAATATTTCGGTTTAATTGAAATTTCTTGTCACTGAATGGACTTTAATTTTGAAGGATTTATATTTGAGTCAGATTGCGAATTTCACGTTTTTGTTGCCATTGTCAGTACATTTCATTGTGGGCAGGTTACGCATAGAGCAATGTCCATTAGCATCCCTAAATAATATTGTCAATTATTATAAATTTTGCGGGGAGGTTACACTCGGCCCCCATTTCTATTAAGTATTGTCCATTTTCTTTCTTTTAAAATTACGGTGGGGAGGTTACAAGGTGCATTTTCAAGGTGCTCAACCGAGGTATGTGGGCGGAACACGTCAATGCTGCAGCCCTCTGTCCCTTAGGAGGGCGCGAAACAGTAGGGCTGAAAAAACAAACACGGCCTTTTCTACTTCGGATCAGGTCGAATGGTTTTGAACGGTCTCTAGGGGTGTCCATCACGTCCTCCAGAGCAAAACCTGCGGTCCCACTATATTTCAAAGCGGTCGGATAGCGTTCAATGTGGTCGCAGCCCCACGATGTCCTTAGAGTAGGATCGAACCGACCAGGGAAGGGAGGGGGATGACAACAGCATCTAACGCTGTCAAGAACATCGTCCCACTGCTCATTGCACTACGAACTGTCGTTTTCGAATGCGAAATGCGTGGGAATTAGTCCCCCAAGCGAAGGGATCTTTTCCTTGATGCCTTTATGCACCTCCTGAGGGCTTCTCGTGTCGATTATGAGTGGCGGTAAGTCCGAAATGTTTCCCTCGGCCACAAATAAAAGAAAAATGATTTCAGCGCTGGTTGTAGCGGTTGTCACCCCCATGCAGAGGCCTCAAGAGGGGTGAAATGTGGGTACGAGTTGGTGTGACGGCCTTCCCATAGTTTGATACGCCCACGACAGCATTAGGAGAATTGCAGTGAAATTTGCTGCCACTGTGGCGTCACTGACCCACCTTACACCTCACATCAACTCTTGAGACGTAGCTTTTTTCCGCATGTATCGACACCTTGCAATTTAGGCGTCGCCGAGGCTTAGGGTGACGTTAAAGGCCGCCACGCTTTTGTACATTACAGGGGAAGGTTATAGGCACCCTTGATACAAATTTCAAACTTACGCGTCAAGCGGTAAACAACTACGGAGTTTCGAAAAAGTCATAGATTTATTTCGTTTTGCGGTGTATTGATGCTGGTTAAGTCCCTAAAAAGTCTGTGCGCTAGAGTAGTCTCCAAATACGGTGAAGCTAGTAAATTAGTAACCGCAGAGTATTGACAGATCTATAGATCAATACATTTAAAAGCGGAAAGTGAACCTCATCAATGTTTCATATCCTTGACCCATGTAATATAAAAAGTAACTCTCGAAATTTGATAAAAGCATATTTGGGCCATCTGCCAGTGCACAGCAATGGCTTAACCATTCATTTTCGTCATATATAAGCCAACCAAATGTAGAAAACGTATGGTTGATCCACTGACGTACACTGTCTTTCTCCTGTGAAGTTGACTGTAATACACTACAGGCCATTAAAATCGCTACACCAGAAGAAATGCAGACTATAAACGGGTCTTTATTGGTCAAATATATTATACTAGAACTGACATGTGATTTCATTTACACGAAATTTGGGTGCATAGATCCTGAGAAATTAGTACCCAGAACAACCACCTCTGGCCGTAATAACGGCCTTGATACGCCTGGACATTGGGTCAAACAGAGCTTGGATGGCGTGAACAGGTACAGCTGCCCATGCAGCTTCAACACGATACCATAGTTCATCAAGAGTAGTGACTGGCGTATTGTGGCGAGCCAGTTGCTCGGCCACCATTGACCAGACGTTTCCAATTGGTGAGAGATCTGGATAATGAGCTGGCCAGGGCACCAGCCGAACATTTTCTGTATCCAGAAACGCCAGTACAGGACCTGCAACATGCGGTCGTCCACTGTTCAAAGTGCCGTCAATGAGAACAAAAGGTGACCGAGACGTGTAACCAATGGCACCCCATAACGTCTCGCCGGGTGATACGCCAGTATGGCGATGACGAACACACGCCTCCATTGTGCGTTCACTGCGATGTCGCCAAACACGACATCATGATGCTGTAAACAGAACTTGGACTCGTCCGAAAAAATTAAGTTTTGCCATTCGTGCACCCAGGTTCGTCGTTGAGTACACCATCGCACGCGCTCCTGTCTGTGATGCAGCGTGAAGGGTAACCGCAGCCATAGTCTCCGAGCTGACAGTCCATGCTGCTGCAAACGTCGTCGAACTGCTCGTGCAGATGGTTGTTGTCTTGCAAACGTTCCCATCTGTTGACTCAGGGATCGAGACGTGGCTGCAGGATCCGTTACAGCCATGCGGATAAGATGCCTGTCATCTCGACTGCTAGTGATACGAGGCCGTTGGGATCCAGCACGGCGTTCCGTGTTACCCTCCTGAACCCACCGATTCCATATTCTGCTAACAGTCATTGGATCTCGACCAACGCGAGCAGCAATGTCGCGATACGATAAACCGCAATCGCGATAGGCTACAATCCGATCTTTATCAATGTCGGAAACGTGATGGCACACATTTCTCCTCCTTACACGAGGCATCACAACAACGTTTCACCAGGCAACGCTGGTCAACTGCTGTTTGTGTATGAGAGATTGGTTGGAAACTTTCCTCATGTCAGCACGTTGTAGGTGTCGCCACCGGCGCCTACCTTGTGTGCATGCTCTGAAAAGCTAATCATTTGCGTATCACATCATCTTTTTCCTGTCGGTTAAATTTCGTGTCTGTAGCAAGTCATCTTCGTGGTGTAGCAATTTTAATGGCCAGTAGTGTATTTGAAATCGGTGTAGAATAAACATACAAACACATATGCTTTTTTTTTCAAATTATCTAACAGCTGTAGACAGTCACCTACGAAAAGCTCTATTAACTCAAAAAAGTGAGTATGCAATCACAGGTACGTTACATTATGCGATGTCCATGGCTTGCTGCATATGTAGAAATAAAAATAACGTTACGACTGTGCTGCAAAATTTTCTAAAACTGGTTCTCCCCTAACGTCTCCGGACTGCCTCTAGAGCTGGGGCCAACCATTCAGTCATTTATTTCAGTGGCAGTAACGGTTCAAAAGAGGACTGCTCGATGCCCGTAGCGATCCCGCGGCCGGAAGATTGACGGCAGATTATTCTGGGCGCGGTCTTTTGCTGCCGCTTGTGCCAGAGGTCGCCCCTATTTTCCGTGCGACTGGCAGGCGCAGGGGCGGGACCCACCCAAACAAATTAACGGCGTTGGCACCGATGAATGGCGCCAAACGGCGGAGGGTCGATCGGCGCTTCTGAAAAGGCCGGCCCAGCCGATAAAACGGGTCGCTTTATATATATAGGTATATAATACAGGGCGGCGACGGCAGCAGCTCCATGTCTAAATCCGGGACACACAGATACACACACACACACACACACACACACACACACACGCACAGAGAGAGAGAGAGAGAGAGAGAGAGAGAGAGAGGGAGGTGTCGACAGGTGTCCGGTGGCACTTTGCGGGGTGCATCCTCTCTCTCTCTCACTCTCTCTCTCACACACACACGAAGATACACAGACACACACACTGAGAGAGAGAGAGAGAGAGAGGTGTCGACAGGTGTCCGGGGGCACTTTGCGGGGTGCATCCTCTCTCTCTCTCACTCTCTCTCTCTCTCTCTCTCTCTCTCTCTCACACACACACACACACACACACAAAGATACACAGACACACACACTGGATAGATCATTGTCCGGCACATCCCAAGCTGCAGTCTACCTGCTGTTAATCATACTGCCTATTCTCTCCTCTTAAGAAAACACTGTATTCAATAACGTGTTGTGGTGTTACATGTGTATCTTCTCCGCCTTAGCGACGACTGGTAATCGTATGTAATTTTATGTTTCGGATTACCTGTATTAGCTTTATTTCGTTGCATTATTTCTTTTTCAGTTCCATGGACTGTTTGGGTGATACTGACTACGTGGTACCGTCTTTCTCAGAAGGCGCGGCGTTTTGCAATGTCGGTCTCCCGTATTTTAGCCGAAAGCGAGCGACCAAGATAAGATAGGAGTCGCATTGTCAAGAGCCTCGTTGCGCTTATTACAAGAAATAGAAAAAAAAGATAAACGTCCAGCGTTGCATTTAACTCTGCAACTGACGTAATGAAAATTTTCAGTTGTTCTCCCACGGTCAATCGAAGTATGCTTCAAATAACAGTCGAGAGATAATATTACGTCGATAATTACCGCTTTATTTCCTTGCAGTTATAACCAAATAAAACGAGTTTTTCGCACCATACGCGTTTCGCCTTTATTATCCGAAGGGCAGCTTATGTAGCCTGAAATATGGGGTGTCATGCTCAAAAGTATGCAAAAGACATGAATTGCGTTCCGCCTACTTTAAATGCAACCCACATAACTTAACTTTCCTGCAGATCCTCTAAACTCGTTTCGGTATGGATGTTTTACTATATCTACATCTACATGGATACTCTGCAAATCACATTTAAATGCCTGGCAGAGGGTTTATCGATTCACCTTCACAATTCTCTATTATTCCAATCTCGTATAGCGCGGAAAGAATGAACACCTATGTCTTTCCGTACGAGCTCTGATTTCCCTTATTTTGTGATCGTTCCTCCATATTTAAGTCGGTGTCAGCAAAATATTTTCGCATTCCGAGGAGAAAGTCGGTGATTGGAATTTCGTGATAAGATTCCGTCGCAACGAAAAACGCCTTTCTTTTAATGATGTCCAGCCCAAATCCTGTATCATTCTGTGACGCTCTCTCCTATATTTCGCGATAAGACAAAACGTGGTGCCTTTCTTTCAACTTTTTCGATGTACTCCGTCAGTCCTATGTGGTAAGGATCCCACACCGCGCAGCGGTATTCTAAAAGAGGACGGACAAACGTAGTGTAGGCAGTCTCCTTAGTAGATCTGTTACATTTTCTAAGTGTCCTGCCAATAAAACGCAGTCTTTGGTTAACCTTTCCCACAACACTTTCTATGTGTTCCTTCCAATTTAAGTTGTTCGTAATTGTAATACCTAGGTACTTCGTTGAATTTACGGCTTTTAGATTAGACTGATTTATCGTGTAACCGAGGTATAACGAGTTTCTTTTAGCACTCATGTGGATGACCTCACACTTTTCGTTATTTAGGGTCAACTGCCAATTTTCGCACCATTCAGATATCTTTTCTAAATCGTTTTGCAGATTGTTTTGATTTTCTGATGACTTTATTAGTCGATAAACGACAGCGTCATTTGCAAACAACCGAAGACGACTGCTCAGATTGTCTCCAAAATCGTTTATATAGATAAGGAACTGCAAAGGGCCTATAACACTACCTTGGGGAACGCCAGAAATCACTTCTGTTTTACTCGATGAGTTTCCGTCAATTACTACGAACTGTGACCTCTCTGACAAGAAATCACAAATCAAGTCACATAACTGAGACGATATTCCATAAGCACGATATTTCACTACGAGCCGCTTGTGTGGTACAGTGTCGGAAGCCTTCTGGAAATCCAGAAATATGGAATCGATCTGAAATCCCTTGTCAATAGCACTCAACACTTCATGTGAATAAAGAGCTAGTTTTTTTTCACAGGAAAGATGTTTTCTAAACCGATGTTGACTGTGTGTCAATAGACCGTTTTCTTCGAGGTTATCCATAATATTCGAATACAATATATGTTCTAAAATCCTGCTGCATATCGACGTTAACGATATGGGCCTGTAATTTAGTGGATTACTCCTACTACCTTTCTTGAATATTATTGTGACCTGTGCAACTTTCCAGTCTTTGGGTACGGATCTTTCGTCGAGCAAACGGTTGTACATGATTGTTAAGTATGGAGCCAATGCATCAGCAAACTCCGAAAGGAACCTAATTGGTATACAGTCTAGACCAGAAGACTTGCTTTTATTAAGTGATTTAAGTTGCTTCACTACTCCGAGGATATTTACTTCTACGTTACTCATGGTGACAGCTGTTCTCGATTCGAATTCTGGAATATTTACTTCGTCTTCTTTTGTGAAGGCATTTCGGAAGCCTGTGTTCAGTAAATCTGCTTTGGCACCACTGTCTTAGATAGTATCTCCATTGTTATCGTGCAGTGGAGGCATTGATTGTTTCTTGCCGCTATACAAAATGGTTACCTACTAGAAGAAAGCACTAGAGAATATTGCTCTGTATGGCAATCAGTCTAGATGCAAATTAATAGTACGATGATGCAAACATCAAGAAACACGCTGTTTTAGATGACACAGTCTTTAACACCTGGAAATTCAAATTTTTAAGAGATTTCAAAAAGTAAGTATCGACTTGAAATTAAAGGATGAAATTTTTTCTGCTCGACGAGGTGCCAACACCTACCAAGCAACGATTGTCGCAGTTGACTAACCAAGAAAAATCTCAAATATACTTTCAGTCACAGACAATAAAGTGCATGCATGTTTAAACTTGAAACCACATGACGTGTAGACTGTGCTGGCTGGGGATTTGAAACCAGTAACTAACCGATTGTTAATTAAGCTAAGTGGAAAGCCGTATATCAAAAATTTTCACCAGTGGTGAGATGATTGAAACAAACGACGATACGAAAAAGCTTAACCTTACCGGGATTCAAATCCGACACCTATCGCTGTTGTTTTCTAGCGAAGAATAGGCATTAAATATTGGTTTATTTCACCAGCAGCGAGACTGCATATGTTTGAAATTATCATTGTTGCTGACTGCACATTAGCTATTGAATTCCTCTTCAGCAGTAGCTACCAGTAGCTACCTGGAATAATACAAAAAAAAAAAGATCTGTGTCTGGCTGAAATTTGAAACCGGAACCAATCGTTATTGTTGATAGCATACGGAGAAACCTTAAAAATCGTAATTATTTTTCGCCTGTAGTTTTGGGCATGTAACAGCGTGAAATGACGTGATGAAAATTTTTATGCTGAACCACGACTGAATCTCAGACACATCCCTTCCCTGGAGCCGTTGAGAAGCTCGGAATCTTGGTGAGACAATGGAACAACGGACCTGTATCGAAAAATTGACGAATACTTGAAAAATGCGTTATTTTCCGTAAAAGTTCTTTAGTTTCGGAGCTGTCAATTTTTTTTGTCAAAATCTGTAAGTAATGATTGACATTTATGCATGCGTTCATAAACTATTTAAAATGGATGAATAAACTATTAAGTGTATTTTTTTTAAAAAAAGATTGAAAAATATTACGCGTGCGTTCAGAAATGTGTAATGAATACTTAATCTATATATATAAAAGAAAGTCGTGTTAGTTACACTATTTATAACTGAAGAACGGCTGGACCGATTTGGCTGAAAATTGGTGGAGAGGTAGCTTAGAACCAGGAGACGGGCATAGGATACTTTTTATCCCGTTCGACCGCTATAAAACGTAGTATAACAGAAACGCATCTGGCGTGGAATAACAAAACGCAAATTAGATTTAGTAGTTCAAACGAATGTACCCCTGTTCAACCCCTAACAAAAGGAAGTTTATGATACATTAATGAAGGCAATTGATGATGGAAATAGTGGTTTACATTCCCTGGATGCCCCTGGTGGAACTGGCAAGACATTCCTCATGTCAGTAGTTTTAGCCACTGTTCGTGCGAGATCCAACATTGCGGTTGCAGTTGGTTCTTCCGGAATAGCAGACACATTGTTAGAAAGATGCCGTACGGCTCAGTCAGCATTAAAATTACCGTAAAATCTTCAAGCTATTGAATAACCAACATGTAATATTACAAAAAACTCAGCAGTGGCCGAAGTTTTATCAGCATCCAAGATCTGGGACGAATGCACAACGGCTCATAAACGTGCATTAGAGGCACTTAACCGAACATTGAAAGATCTACGCAATGACTCGAGATGTTTTGGAGGAGCAATGATTTTACTGTCTGGCGAATTCCGCCAAACACTGCCAGTAGTTCCAAGATCAATGGCTGCAGATGAAATAAATGTTTGCCTCAAATCATCGAATCTATGGCGCTTTGTGAAGAAACTTTAACTGACAACAAAAATGAGAGTTGCATTGCTTAATGATACATCTGCTGAAGATTTCTTTGAGCAATTGCTGACTATCGGTAATGGTCGAGTACCTGTCGAAGAATCGAGCGGATTGATTTCATTTCCTCATAATTTCTGTAACTTCGTCTCATCGAAAGACGAACGTATCAACAAAGTATTCCCAAACATCATTACTAACTACAAAAGTAATATATGGTTGAGTGAGCGAGCAATTTTAGCGGCTAAGAATAAAGATGCAGATGACCTAAACTACATAATTCAGAATGAGATCATTGGTAAAATGCATTCATTCAAATCTATTGACTGTGTAACAAATGAAGATGAAGCCACCAACTATCCAATTGAATTTTTAAACTCTTAGGATGTGCCTGACATACCACCGCACAATTTACGCCTAAAAGTTGGCTCCGTAGTAATCATGCTTCGAAACATAAACCAACCAAAACTGTGCAACGGTAAACGTTTTGAGGTAAGTAAATTGATGACCAATGTTATTTACGCGACGATACTCATAGGAAAATTCGAGGGTGAGGAAGTTCTCATTCAGAGGATCCCGATGGTCCCAACCGATGTGCCGTTTGAGTTTAAAAGACTTCAATTTCCGATCCGTCTTGCATTCGCCATGACCATTAACAAATCACAAGGCCAATCCTTGAAAGTTTGTGGTTTAAATCTGGAATATCCATATTTTTCAAATGGTCAATTATATGTGGCATGTTCACGGGTCGGAAGACCATATGCGTTGTTTGTTCTTGCGCCTGATAATAAAACAAAAAATGTCGTGTATCACAAGGTACTGAATTGAAGAGTGGAAGCTATGCACCAAAAAACATAAAGAATCATTAAAATACTTAATTTTTATTTGTTCTAATAAAAAATTGAACTTCACATCCAAAATCTGATTATTTATTGGCTTTAAGGCGGAACAGAGTTCGCCGGGTCAGCTAGTTAATAAAATAAATGGTCTAAGAAAGCTTATTGGTAACAGTTTTTGTACTTGCCGGGACTCTGTCTTGGCTCTCCTACACCGACTCTCTCCCAGTCACTGGAAAAGGGCGTCACGTTTATTGTGGATCTGGAACCGCCGTGCAGTCTTATGTTGTTCAGTTTAGGCTACCAGAGCTGATGACGGTCTGTTAGTGTTTGTTAAAAATGGCCGTGTGAACTGTGAATCGACTGAGACCTTAAACGGACGAACCTACAATCATTCCAACATTCCACCAAGTCACACATATGGTTAGCTCGAATTTTTGTCTTACGAAGGTGCTGTAGGCTGAATGAGATTTTGACTCCATGGAGGTGCATTATAGCCTTGTTCATGCATATCGTCATTCACCATTTGTCATGGGTAGCCAATACATACTTCTGACTTGATTTTGTAATCAATGAAATAAAATCACATATTGGCTATCTGCACGAACTGGAAACAAGGTAGGATCCGGAAATTACTAAAGGAATGGTTGCTTTTCTCTCGAGTTGCTGTAGTGTTATTATAGCCCAACGGTGAATTTGGCGCAGTGTAAACGCAATGGCGAGATATAGATCAATGTCTTCTCTTTATTTTCTTAAACCACATTTCATGTCATTTAATTGCCTGAATAAGGGCGTTGTGACGTTTTCTCATGGAGTGTACGATGTGAAGGGTACTGAAGTATTAATCTACGGGGAAATAGTAGGTTTGTGCATAAGTTGTGGAGATTTTTTTGGCGTATTATCACGCATTTATCAGTTGCCACTTTTTATTTGACGTTCAAGAATAATTCTTGCGGTGAATTATTGAATGTTGCACATTTGAAAGACGAGGAACGTTTCCAAAATGAAATTTTGACTCTGCAGTGGAGAGTGCGCTTATGTGGAACTTCACGGCAGATTAAAACTGTGTGCCGGATCGAGACTCTAACTCGGGGCCTTTGCTTTTCGTGGGCATGTGCTCTCTACTGACTGACTGACCACCCCAAGTTGGAAAGTTACGCTATGTGCGTCGCACACAAATCAGGCGGAATGTAATTCAGACTGTTTGAATAGTTTCGAGCATGATAGTACACTGATGTGCAAAACTTAAGGACGAAGGTAACTTTCGCATGATGTGTCACCGCCAAGTAACGCAACTCGATGAAACTAGGACCATACATAGAAAGAACTGTTACAGTATTGTACAGAAGGTAAGTGATGGAAACACATAAAGAGAGAAAAGAAATGTCAGATTTATTCAAAGACAGTAATTACACTGAAGTCACCCTGATGTATAATGTTCCCCTACACATTATAAAACAGGGGACACGGTTCGTCAGAGTGTGTGATAACCTCGGGTGGGAATGCGTGCTATGCAACCTGCTCCCACCCGGGCAACTAGGTCGGCGAAATGTTCTCGTGGTACGGCGTTCCATTCCTCTAACAGCGCTGATGATCAGCTGCTGCATGTTCGTTAGTGCATATGGCAGTGCTACAATACGGCTCCCCTTACGCATTCCATGTGTGCTCGATGGCATGTAAGACGGGGAAACAGGCAGAACAGTCCATTCGCCGAATATCCTTTCGTCCCAACAGCTCCTTCACCCGCGCATTTTGATGCAGTCGCGCTTCGTCATCAATAAAACCGAAGTCAGACTGAATGCGCTCATGAAAAGACGCATTCCGGGATGGGGTATATCCTCACACTGTGAAACCTGGACCATCGACACGATCATGTTACACCATTCCTGGCTGCATTACATGTTCCCACCTACGGTCATGAGGATACGTAATGCACCCAGGGACATGCTCCTCCTGTACTACAGTTTTGACCTTGTCTCGTAAATGGAAGGTTAGCCTGGGAGGGGGGGGGGGGGTATTTCTGTCGGGAAAGACATCTAGCCTAGCATGAAGGGATGTAAGTGTCCTGTAAATAATGTTCACGTAGTCCTCACCCTTCAGTGTGTTTTCGAGTATTAGCACATGTCCCATGGAAGCTAGTGGGAATATTCTCCGTAGCATAATACTTCCCCCAGCAGCCTGCGTCCATAGCGCCGAGCATGTTTCATTCGATCATCGACCTGGTGTAATGCGATCCTTCCGACCGCGCGATACATTTCCATTGATCCACGGTTTTAACTCTGTTATGAAGTGCCCACTGTAGTCACAATCTACCACGACGTTGGATGGACAAAGGAACACGTATGGGTCGTCTCCCAATTAGCCGAGCGGTCTAACGCACGGCTTTCCGGAGTGGGAAGGAGCGCCTGGTCCCCGGCACGAATCCGCCCGGAGGACTCGTGTCGAGGTCCGATGAGCAGGCCAGTCTGTGGATGGCTTTTAGGCGGTTTCCCGTCTGTCTTGGTGAATGCGGGCTGGTTCCCCTTATTCCGCCTCAGCTACACTATGTTGGCGATTGCTGCGCAAACAAGTTCTCCACGTACGCGTACACCACCATTACTCTACCACGCAAACATAGGGGTTACACTCGTCTGGTGTAAGACGTTCCCTGGGGGGGAGGGGGGGGAGGGGTCAACCGGGGGCCGAACCGCACAATAACCCTGCGTCGTGGGGTTGCGGACCACTGCGGCTGCGGCAGATATGGAGCCTCTCTGCCGTTTCTAGGTCCATGGTTAACATACAATACAATACATACAATGGGTCGTCTGCTGCTGAACCCCATGTTCAACAACATGCTATCAAGAATGTGCTCCAAAACACTTGCGCCTGCAACTGCATTGTCCTCTGTCGTCAGGTATGCCACAGTTTGCCGCCAGTCCTGCTTTACAGAGCCGGCAAACTTGTGGCCTGAGTGGACATCTAACACCTTGTCGCCTACTTGTGGTTTCACACTCATTCCACCACTTTCCAGGGATAACCACGACGATGGAATGACGATATAAAATTAATCGTCGGTAAAGCAGATGCCAGACTGAGATTCATTGGAAGAATCCTAAGGAAATGCAGTCCGATAACAAAGGAAGTAGGTTACAGTACACCTTGTTCGCCCACTGCTTGAATACTGCTCAGCAGTGTTGATAGAAGAAAGAGAGAAGATCCAACGGAGAGCCGCGCGCTTCATTACAGGATCATTTAGTAATCGCGAAAGCGTTACGGAGATGATAGAAAGACTCCAGTGGAAGACTCTGCAAGAGTGACGTTCAGTAGCTCGGTTGGGCTTTTGTTGAAATTTCGAGAACGCACCTTCACCGAGGAGTCAAGCAGTATATTGCTCCCTCCTACGTCTATCTTGCGAAAAGACCATGAGGATAAAATCAGAGACATTAGAGCCCACACAGAGGCATACCGACAATCTTTCTTTCCATGAACAATATGAGACTGGAGTAGAAGGGAGAACCGATAGAGGTACTCAAGGTACCCTCCACCACACACCGTCAGGTAGCTTGCGGAGTATAGATGTAGATGTAGGATGCGAACAGCCGACCTCTTCACCTTTTTTCGAGATTCGAGTTTCTAGGCGCCGGGTGTTAACAATGTTCCCTTTGCCAAAGTCGCTTACGTCACTGGAGTTCCCCACATAATAGCTGGAATGATTCTCCATTAGTCTGATACACTTTCTGGGTTAGGGCCACGTGGCACTGTCTGTCACTGTGGACAAAGGACCTAACATCTTGGCCCGTAAGTATTACATTTGCAATGCGCTCAGCGTGTCTCCAACATTAAACGGTGTTACTGTTTGCGGAAGGGCGGCGGGATTTCGAAGCATTGCTCTGTCTCGCGATTTTTCTTTTACAGTTTTTTGCTGCTAACGGCTGTAGTGTCCCTTTCCATATATTTGACATGAACAATATAAATAATGACAAAATAACTATACATGCGTAATGTTGTGTGAACTTTAATGCCTAATTTTGATACGGACAAAGTGGCGAAATAACTTTAAAGACAATTTATCGATTCAGATAATAGAAAAATGACGTTATTCTCCGTGATATAAGATCATATGTGTAAACTAAAGAACTGAACACTATAATCTTTGTTATATTATAAAAGGACTGGAAGACAATGAACTTAGTCGTCTTCTGGTGTTTTCTTGTGTCTTAGCTATTGTTTGAGTGCAGAAGGTACGATTGTATTGCAATAGCTTTTGTCTTGCTCTCGTTTAATTACTAGAACATAATTGGTGTGTAAAAGAGTTACGAAAATGTAATAAGCTAATCTGGAGTGCAGAGTAATCATTTAAAGAACCCACGCCACATTTGTTATAACGCAAGAGTTTGTGTAGCATTTTTTGCTGCTGCTACGGTCATCTTTGACTGAGAAAGTTGGCCGCCATTACGCGGTGCATTTAAACTTTTCATTTCCACAGGAAGTACGACGAAGCCGGAGCAGAAGAACTCATTTAAAAATACTATCAAAATTAATTAGCATCAAATCACACGATTTATTTTATCATAAAGTGACTATTTTCAATGATACAATTTATTATTGGTCAGATGCCTCTTTGCATAAATTTTATTACACTAACGCGTCTGATATTATTTGTAGGGAGCCTGGCGCTCGTTTTCAATCAGAATTTAAAGTTTAATTTGGCAACCTGCAAATATAATATTGCTTATTTGTAACTGTTTATTACGAGGTTTTATGAATGATAGCTTTACGAAATTTAACTTCACGAACTTGATAGAATCGTCATATAACTTATAGCAGAAAGAAACGACATTACACGGCGCATTATTGCCAGAGACTTCAAGCAATGACAGCCTGTCTAGCTCGCAAGCATCGTGGGAGCGCCCACGTGGAGTTTGAAAGAACGTAGAGGAGAGTAAGTGATACCCCTTCTTTCAGGAAACGTCCGACGCAGGTGTTAAAGCAAAGTGTGCCGGGGGTCCACAATGAGCACGAAGACCAATGAAATAACTTCCAACAACGGCACTCATGATCGACGCCTATGTTTGTCTAGTTTGCAATGTTAGCGGTGCAATGAAAAACACTTTAAGACAGCGGAGAATCAACGATTCGTACGTTTTCTTATTCCACTGACAGAGCTATCCCAGAAAAGTGTGACTTCGCGACTTCTGACGCCCTAATACCCGGCTCTGGGCTCCCTGTCTTGAAGTGATGAATCTGTCCACTTACGTTATCCTTGAAAATGCATATAACAATGACGTAAAAACTCTGTAAATGCTTAATTCTGCCGTGAAGGCTAGTTTAGATTTCCGTAGGTGGCTGGATTGCACTTCTGGCTGCGACCTTTGGCCTTGCCCCAACTCGGCTGGTGTGGCGCGCGCTGAGTGTCTATTTTAGAGCTGCTATCGATTGCGAGTCGGGCAGCGGCAGCGCTATAGTCCAGCGGCGTCTGTTACTGACTTCCGCCCCCGCGCAGCTAGACCGGAAGGTGTGGCCGGGCGGAGACGTCATCTGGTCTCTAAACCGGCGCTGAGCCACACGGAAGACCAGGCGCAGGAACAGCATAACGCGAGGGTAAGGCAAGATCTTGAAGCAACAAGAGGAATAGTAGAAGAGATTGAAGTGTTCAGATGAAGCCCGAATTGTTTCACTTCATGGCCAAAGCACTATAAAAGACTTGGAATGCTTCTCCTGCAGCGTACCGCCGATTTCATTGTCTCTGCTGTCAGCACACACGTCTGAATCAAATTTCGCTCATTCGGACGCAACAGAGAGATTCCACACATACTGATAACACAAAAGTGTCAGTTACAGAATTTCGTCCAGCGCATAATTTCGGTAGAAAATGCACGTCAAAGTAAGGTAACGCGGCGATACTCTAATTGCATCTACCACAAGTATATGGTAATTACACCTAAGGCAACTATCTGAAATCAGTACAGTAATGAAACTTCCTGGCAGATTAAAACTGTGTGCCCGACCGAGACTCGAACTCGGGCACACAGTTTTAATCTGCCAGGAAGTTTCATATCAGCGCACACTCCGCTGCAGAGTGAAAATCTCATTCTGGGAACATCCCCCAGGCTGTGGCTAAGCCATGTCTCCGCAATATCCTTTCTTTCAGGAGTGCTAGTTCTGCAAGGTTCGCAGGAGAGCTTCTGTAAAGTTTGGAAGGTAGGAAACGAGGCACTGGCAGAAGTAAAGCTGTGAGTACCGGGCGTGAGTCGTGCTTCGGTAGCTCAGTTGGTAGAGCACTTGCCCGCGAAAGGCAAAGGTCCCGAGTTCGAGTCTCGGTCGGGCACACAGTTTTAATCTGCCAGGAAGTTTCATATCAGCGCACACTCCGCTGCAGAGTGAAAATCTCATTCTGGAAACATCCCCCAGGCTGTGGCTAAGCCATGTCTCCGCAATATCCTTTCTTTCAGGAGTGCTAGTTCTGCAAGGTTCGCAGGAGAGCTTCTGTAAAGTTTGGAAGATAGGAGACGAGGTACTGGCAGAAGTAAAGCTGTGAGTACGGGGCGTGAGTCGTGCTTCGGTAGCTCAGTTGGTAGAGCACTTGCCCGCGAAAGGCAAAGGTCCCGAGTTCGAGTCTCGGTCGGGCACACAGTTTTAATCTGCCAGGAAGTTTCATATCAGCGCACACTCCGCTGCAGAGTGAAAATCTCATTCTGGAAACATCCCCCAGGCTGTGGCTAAGCCATGTCTCCGCAATATCCTTTCTTTCAGGAATGCTAGTTCTGCAAGGTTCGCAGGAGAGCTTCTGTAAAGTTTGGAAGGTAGGAGACGAGGTACTGGCAGAAGTAAAGCTGTGAGTACCGGGCGTGAGTCGTGCTTCGGTAGCTCAGTTGGTAAAGCACTTGCCCGCGAAAGGCAAAGGTCCCGAGTTCGAGTCTCGGTCGGGCACACAGTTTTAATCCGCCAGGAAGTTTCATATCAGCGCACACTCCGCTGCAGAGTGAAAATCTCATTCTGGAAACATCCCCCAGGCTGTGGCTAAGCCATGTCTCCGCAATATCCTTTCTTTCAGGAGTGCTAGTTCTGCAAGGTTCGCAGGAGAGCTTCTGTAAAGTTTGGAAGGTAGGAATCGAGGTACTGGCAGAAGTAAAGCTGTGAGTACCGGGCGTGAGTCGTGCTTCGGTAGCTCAGTTGGTAGAGCACTTGCCCGCGAAAGGCAAAGGTCCCGAGTTCGAGTCTCGGTCGGGCACACAGTTTTAATCTGCCAGGAAGTTTCATATCAGCGCACACTCCGCTGCAGAGTGAAAATCTCATTCTGAGTACAGTAATGCTCCGCTGTCCAGCTGCTTTAGAAGTATAGTTTTGCATTAGAATACTCGAGTCTGTGAGTTCGATTCGGAGTCTAAATGTATTTTTTTTTTAATTCTAATCTTGATCGGGCCAATAATGTTGCAGTATACTCTGTTTCTTAAACGATACATATCCGACAATTACAGTGTTTCTAAAGTTGAGCGTAACAAAATGGGTTGAAGTGGCTCTGAGCACTATGGGACTTAACGTCTGAGGTCATCAGTCCCCTAGAACTTAGAACTACTTAAACCTAACTAACCTAAGGACATCACACACACCCATGCCCGAGGCAGGATTCGAACCTGCGACCGTAGCGGTCACGCGGTTCCAGACTGTAGCGCCTAGAACCGCACTGCCACACCGGCCGGCTGAGCGTAACAGAAAAATCCGTGAAGAGAAATCAATTGAAAATAAATTACTTGTTATGGCACGCAAATAACTAAAGACCTTACCAGTGTGCAGATAAAATATCTTCCACTTCATTAGGTCGTCTGGTATAGCAACCGTACGTAGAATATTTGAATTGAAAATAGGTTGTAACATATTCTTTTATTAACAAGTAAAAATGAGATGTAGTCCTAGCTTGCACGATTCTAAACGGGAATAAAGAATTGTTACTGTCGTTAAAATTTTCGATTTATTTGGTAGGCCTAATAAATATGGAACAAGTTGCTTTTTTTAGTTTTTCGGTGTGATCTATTCAGCCACGAACATGTTGTCGAGCCTCTTCAGGCTCATCATCAGATGGAGGTGTGAAGAGAACATTATGCTGTGAATCAGGGGAGACAGGCAGGACAGTCCATTCGCCGAATATCCTCTCGTTCCAAGAGCTACTCCATCCGCTCATTTTGATGCGGTCGCGCTTTTTCATCGATAAAACGGAAGTCAGACTGAATGCATTCCTGAAGAGACGCTCTAGGGAAAGGAGTAATCTACATGTTGTGTTGGTGAGTGCACAGCCTTGTGGTTTCCAGGTAAAATCTGTTTCCATAGTGTACATTATCAAGCTGTGTACACGAATATACATAGTATTTAGCTGCATTTGGTTTTACACTGTGTCACAGAAAGTGAAACTATGAATTTTCCATTTAAAACATCTTAAAACCATAGAACGGCTCTGTGTTAGCACGCGTTGAAAGTGTTTTACTTTCCGTGAATCAGTGTAAAACCAAGTGCAGCTAAATACTGTGTATATTTGTGTACATAGCTTGATAATATACGAGGTGTGACAATACAGTAAAGAGACTGATGTGAAAAACAATGTTGCTTACCGTTTTAGTCAAGTTCAGTGTTCTCTCCTTCAAAAGTAGTTCCCTTCTGATTGCACACTCTTTTTCCAGCGCTTCTGCCACTGATGGTAACATTTTTGGAACTCATATTCTGTAATATCCTACAAGACCCTAGTCACAACTCTTTAGACATCTTGTGTTGTTTGAAAATGGTGTCCTTTGACCGCCGTTTTGACTCTTGGAAATAGAAAAAAGTCGCACAGAGTGATATAATGTGAATAAGGTGGCTGTGATAGTACTGAAATTTGTTTTGAGGTTAAAACTTGCTGTACTGACAGAGCAGTATGGGATGGCGCATTATCATGATGCAGAATCCAATTATCAGCAATGTTGGTTCGGACACGAAGAACTCTTTTACGAAGTCTTTCTAAAACTTCTTTGTAGTAATATTTGTCCATGAGGCACCCGCTATTTATGAACAATTCCCTTGGTATCAAAGAAGCACACAAGCATGCATTTCACTTTTGACTTCGACATGCGAGCTTTTTTTTGGTCTGGGTGATTCCTTTGAGCACCATTGCGAACTTTAGCGTTTTGTCTCTGGCTCGTACTGAAAAAACCAACTTACATCACCAATGATAACAGGGCTCAACAATTCTGGATTGATTTCCGTTTGCTCTAACAGATCGGCTGCCACATTTTTCCGTGTTTCTCGCTGTTGTGGTGTGAGATTTTTGGGGACCATTTTTGCACAAATCTTTCTCATACCAATATCTTCAGTTATTATTAGACGAACCGTTTCTCGATTGATGTTCAGTTCTTCTGCAACCATTTTCACGGGTAATCTTCGATCAGATCGCACGAGTTCACGCACCCTGGACAAGTTGACATCCATCCGTGAGGTTGATGGTCGTCAACTGCGATCTTCATCTTCAATATTCGTTCTGCCTTCACTAAGTATTTTATGCCAACGAAAAACTTGAGCTCTTGACATAACCTCCTCTCCAAAAGCGTTCTGAAGCTTACCGTAAGTTGTCGTCGCGTTTTCACCCAATTTAACGCAAAAAGTAATGGCATACCATTGCGCAGTGTTATGCGGTCCCATTTCCGTGATGAGAGACGCAAACACATGTTAACTTATTACAACACAACTCACGACTGAGCAGTTGCATCGATGTGCTGCTTGGGCTAGAAGCAGCTTGTAGACCAAGGTCAAAGATATTGAGCCTACAAAAGCCTGCAGGGTTGCCACATGTTGCAAATAAAATCAGTCTCATTACTTTATTGTCACACCTCGTTCATTACAGCAACAGATCTGATATGGATACCCCAATGCAATGCACTCATGAGCACAGTATCTAGCTATACTTGGTCCACAGCATAACGTTCTAGTAACACCTCCATCTGACGATGAGCCAGCAGTGGCTGGAAAATATGTTTATGACAGAATAAAGAGTATCAAAAAACTAAAAAGCGATTGGTTGCATGTTTATTACCAGATAAATCGCCAATTTAAATCACAGTCACAGTTCGTCATCCACAACTGATGTACTGAAACTTAAAATTTTGCTTTTACAACATTTTAAAACCATGAAACGGGTGTGTGCTTGACTGAAGCAGCGTCGAATCAGATGAACCCCAGAGATCAATCAAATACAACTGATATAGGTATATGAAATATATTCGCAGTTGCTAATATGGTTAACCATCAGCTGTGTAATGAAATGACGACAGTGAAAATTGTGCCGGATCGAGATTCGAACGCAAATTTCCCGCTTATCGCAAGTGGTTGCCTTACCATTTCACTATCAGAGCAGGACTCAGGCCAGACCCACACTTCCATATGTCGTCATCGCCTGTACCTGTACATCCATTACGTATGTTCCCGTACAGGGGAGACATTTTGCTTGGACGTCTCTTGCCTGACAGATTAATACGATGTTGCAGTGCCTGTGTTATTCCTAATTAAACGCAAATTTCCCTCGGACATGCAAGCATTTTGTTATTTTGTTATCCCTACAGACAATCTGAAGATGCCCCATGATGGTGAAACGCAGTGTTAATGGAAGAATATGTTACAACCAAGACTGTTATTAATTCAAATAAAAAATGTTATGATATTAAACATACTTAAAAGATTAAGTAAAAGCGGTCGTTTGCAATATTTTAAATGCATTGTAACTGAAAGCACATCGTTCACAAGATGTAGACTTAACAGAATACGCTTAAAGCGATTGAAGTTGATGAAGTAGAGTGAAACAATGACTCATAGACGATTTGGCTATCTAATTTGCATGGTTGCAGGGCAGCTACATAAGATATAACGAGCAGGAATAGCTTAAGAACAAGAAAGGAGGAATCGTTATTATTATTATTATTAATACTTTGGTGGAAGGTCTATAACGGATGAGAATAGAAAGGAGTAAATACTTAAAGCCAAAACACATATTTAAAAGTTGAGTAATGAAAAACATTATACTCTTGTTTCTGTTTAGTTATAAATAACTGCACATATTTTGTATTAGGTCTGTTGTAATTGCTGTACATTCGACTCCGTAGCAGCGTGGTCAGCGCGGCTAACTTACTGCAATGCGGAGAACGCGGGTTCGATTCTCGGCTCTACCAGAGATCTTTACTCGGTGCGGAATGCACTCGGCTTGACGAGGCCAACTTAGGAGCTATTCGAGCAATTAGTAGCGGCTCGAAGGTCAAGAAATCCGAATACGACGGGGACAGCGGTGTGCTGACAACTCCCCCCTCAGTACTGCATCCGATGATTGGGCTCGGGTTGAACTGGTGAACTCAAGTCTCCTGACGCAGAATTGCACTAAGTGTGCAGGGCAACGGTACGGTATTGAATGCAGATACTCGTCGTGCGTGTAACTGAAGTTCCTTGAAGTTCGTTTCCTGCCGAAAATATAAATGGCACGAAATTTTGTAGATGTTTTTGTACTGTAAGTATGCAGGGAATGTTGTTGTTGTTGCGGTCTTCAGTCCTGAGACTGGTTTGATGCAGCTCTCCATGCTACTCTATCCTGTGCAAGCTGCTTCATCTCCCAGTACGTACTGCAGCCTACATCCTTCTGAATTTGCTTAGTGTATTCATCTCTTGGTCTCCCTCTACGATTTTTACCCTCCACGCTGCCCTCCAATACTAAATTGGTGATCCCTTGATGCCTCAGAACGTGTCCTACCAACCGATCCCTTCTTCTAGTCAAGTTGTGCCGCAAATTCCTCTTCTCCCGAATTCTATTCAATACCTCTTGATTAGTTACGTGATCTACCAATCTAATCTTCAGCATTCTTCTGTAGCACCACATTTCGAAAGCTTCTATTCCCTTCTTGTCCAAACTATATATATCGTCCATGTCTCACTTTCATAGATCGCTACACTCGATACAAATACTTTCAGAAACGACTTCCTGACACTTAAATCTATACTCGATGTTAACGAATTTCCCTTCTTCAGAAACGCTTTCCTTGGCATTTCCAGTCTACATTTTATATCCTCTCTACTTCGACCATCATCAGTTATTTTGCTCCCCTAATAACAAAACTCATTTACTACTTTAAGTGTCTCATTTTCTAATCTAATTCCCTCAGCATCACCCGAGTTAATTCGACTACATTCCATTATCCTCGTCTTGCTTTTGTTGATGTTCATCTTATATCCTCTTTCAAGACACTGTCCATTCCGTTCAACTGCACTTCCAAGTTCTCCGCTATCTCTGACAGAATTAAAATGTCATCGGCGAACCTCAAAGTTTTTATTTCTTCTCCATGGATTTCAATACCTTCTATGAAATTTTCTTTTGTTTCCTTTATTGCTTGCTCAATATACAGATTGAATAACATCGGGGATAGGCTACAAATCTGTCTCACTCCCTTCCCATCCACTGCTTCCCTTTCATGTCCCTCGACTCTTATAACTGCTCAAAAATGCCTCGGAGCACTACGCGACTTAACTTCTGAGGTCATCAGTCGCTTAGAACTTAGAACTAATTAAACCTAACTAACCTAAGGACATCACACACATCCATGCCCGAGGCAGGATTCGATCCTGCGACCGTAGCGGTCGCTCGGCTCCAGACTGTAGCGCCTAGAACCGCACGGCCACTCCGGCCGGCCTTATAACTGCCATCTGGTTTCTGCACAAATTGTAAATAGCCTTTCGCTCCCTATATTTTACCCCTGACACCTTCAGAATTTGAAAGAGAGTATTCCAGTCAACACTGTCAAAAGCTTCCTCTAAGTCTACAAATGCTAGAAACATAGGTTTGCCTTTTCTTAATCTAGCTTCGAAGATAAGTCGTAGGTTCAGTGTTGCCCCACGTGTTCCAATATTTCTACGGAATCCAAACTGATGTTCCCCGAGATCGGCTTCTACCAGTTTTTCCATTCATCCGTAAAGAATTCGCGTTAGTATTTTGCAGACGTGACTTATTAAACTGATAGTTCGGTAATTTTCACATCTGTCAACACCTGCTTTCTTTGGGATTGGAATTATTATATTCTTCTTGAAGTCTGTGGGTATTTCGCCTGTCTCATACATTTTGCGCACCAGATAGTAGAATTTTATCACGACTGGCCCTCCCAAGGCTATCAGTAGTTCTAATGGAATGTTGTCTACTCCTGGGGCCTTGTTTCGACTTAGGTCTTTCAGTGCTCTGTCAAACTCTTCAAGCAGTATCATATCTCCCATTTCATCTTCATCTACATCCTCTTCCATTTCGATAACATTGTCCTCAATTACATCGCCCTTGTATTGACCCTCTGTATACTCCTTTCACCTTTCTGCTTTCCCTTCTTTGCTTAGAACTGGGGTTCCATCTGAGCTCTTGATATTCATACAAGTGGTTCTCTTTTCTCCAAAAGTGTCTTTAATGCAGGGAATAGAAAACTGAAACTTTGAGAGAGTGTTGATCTTATACTGTAGGATTCGTTAAATAAAAGATTTTCCAAATGGGAATCAAAGCAAGTCGCAATTTGAGACCCTTTGGAACCTAGAACTGCGAAAATTGGTATTTGGTTAGTCGGGCAGTAATAAGATAATATGTGTTTAAGCACTTTTGGAAATTCAACCCCAAACTGGGTGAAACAGAGGATGATAAATTTTATGAAAATATTTCGTTATGCAAGTATTTTTAAACCTAAAATATGAAAATTGGTATTCGACTTCTCTGTATTCGCAGCACATTACAGTTGTTTGCATTGAGATTCAATTGACATGCCCTGCACCATGCGTCAATTCGTTGCAGATTCTCCTGCATTTCAGTACAATTTTCAATTGTTACAACCTCTCGATATACTACAGCATCATCCACAAAAAGCCTTAGTAAATTTCCGATGCTATCCACAAGGTCATTTATATATATTGTGAATAGCAACGGTCCTACGTCACTCCCCTGTGGCACACCTGAGATCACTCTTACTTCGGAAAACTTCTCTCCATTGAGAATGACATGCTGCGTTCTGTTATTTAGGAACTCTTCAATCCAATCACACAATTGGTCTGATAGTCCATATGCTTTTACTTTGTTCATTAAACGGCTGTGGAGAACTGTATCGAACGCCTTGCGGAAGTCAAGAAACACGGCATCTACCTGGGAACCCGTGTCTATGGCCCTCTGAGTCTCGTGGACGAATAGCGCGAGCTGGGTTTCACACGATCGTCGATTTCGAAACCCATGCTGATTCCTACAGAGTAGATTTCTAGTCTCCAGAAAAGTCATTGTACTCGAACATAATACGTGTTCCAAAATTCTACAACTGATCGACGTTAGAGATATAGGTCTATAATTCTGCACATCTGTTCGACGTCCCTTCTTGAAAACGAGGATCACCTGTGTGCCCTTTTCCAGTCTTTTGGAACGCTACCCTCTTCTAGATACCTACGGTAGACCGCTGCAAGAAGGGGGGCAAGTTCCTTTCGCGTCTTCTGTGTAAAATCGAACTGGTATCCCATCAGGTCCCGCGGTCTTTCCTCTTCTGAGCGATTTTAATTGTTTTTATTTCCCTCTGTCATCTATTTCGATATCTACCATTTTGTCATCTGTGCGACAATCTAGAGAAGGAACTACAGTGCAGTCTTCATCTGTGAAACAAAAAAATGGTTCAAATGGCTCTGAGCACTATGGGACTTAATTGCTGAGGTCATCAATCCCCCAGAACTTAGAACTACTTTAACCTAACTAACCTAAGGACATCACACACATCCATGCCCGAGGCAGGATTCGAACCTGCGACCGTAGCGGTCGCGCGTTTGCAGACTGTAGAGCCTAGAACCGCTTGGCCACACCTGCCGGCCCTCTGTGAAACAGCTTTGGAAAAAGACATTTATTATTTCGGCCTTTAGTCTATCATCCTCTGTTTTGGTATCATTTTGGCCACAGGGTGTCGTTTCCAGTGGCGCCGCTCTTTACGAGCATGGATTAACATTAGCCACAGAAATGTGTGACTTACGGGGAGTTGCTCGACCACTGTAGTCCATTCTTTTTAACCTCCTACGCGCAGTCACTGTGCCGGCTGGACTCCTGGTAGCAATCTGCAGGTCACGAGTGATTCCGTAAGTTGATTTCATGCGATGTTTTACAACCACCCTCCACAATGCTCGACGGTCCCTACCCTGCAGTGCATGTGGACTGTCTGGTCTTGGATTTGTTGTGTTTGTTTCCACTTCAGAATCGCATCACCAATTGTCGACCAGGGCAGCTACAGGACAGTTGGAATGTTCCTGGTGTAACCGGTATTCAGGTGTCATCCAATGACTGGTGCACGTCCGAAGTCACTGAGCTCTTCCGACCAACAAATTCAGCTGCTGCTGCCTGCCTGCTGGCAACGCTATTCTCCCCGCCTCCTTTTACACTGGCCGTCTCTGGTGGCATCTAGTGCATTACACAGGAGTGTCCGGACACTTCTCGCCAGCGTATTTACTCTCATGACTACTTGGTAAGGTGTTGAAATTACCGCTACAGTTGCGTAAAGTGTATTAACGAAGTTTTTCACACAACCCGGTTTCGGAGTCTCAGCCCCATCTTCAGTCGAATTTAGACTGATATTTGTGGCACCTGAAAATGGGTCTGAGAACCCGAAACCGAATTGTGTAAAAAATATGAGTAGTAAGAAATATACAACTTTAGCGGTAGTTTCAATCATAAACAATACAAATAACAGCTGTGGATGTCCCTCTAGCGGTAACGCTGGTGTCCTGTATGTGGTTCCTATTATGTAGCTTCCTCCACTTTATCAGAAACATTGCAAGACATCTGTCTTCCATTCACGCTCCTTACTACTGATGTCACGTGTTCTTACGCTTTCCTAACGCTTTGTAGAATTGTATGTAAACATTTAAACACTAAGACGGACTTCGGGAGTTCGCTGGTTGTTAACGGAGGTAATCGGTATATTATTCTTTAGTAAAGGATCTTTTCGCGCTTATCCACACTCAAAACGAATTGCCATTATTACAGTAAGTGGAAGATTTACTTGTGTCTCTCCGCATTTCCTTACGATCATTCAATGACGATTCATTCGCGAAAGCAACAGCATTGTGATGATGACTCTTTCTGATATAACATTTATGCACATTGGGACCATTATTGATCTTATCACGCTCCCTGGAGGCACAATCGATACTCCTTTCGTGTCTGTTGGTCATTTGCCGTCCAGCATTGTTGTACCTCCTGGAAATGAACATGATACATGAAAGTCGTACAGGCTTGGAGTGATAGTAATGGGGATACCGGTAAATGGAAAAAAAGGTGATAAATAAAAGAAACAAGCAGGGAATTTTGCGTTATGGCGTTAATCAGAGACTTTTTCACGACGAGAGATGTGAAGTGATAAGAGTGTATAGGTATTCAAATCAAGCGTCTTACGAATACTACGTTATGGACGAGAGATTTCGCACACATACTGTCATTTTTCCGTTGAACTACTGGTGGAATGAAATCTGAACGGAATAACCGAGATTGGCAACAGGCAACAGAGGCCCAACGCTGAACGGAGGCTTGCTCAGCATTGGTGTAGAAGTAGCAGATTCGAATTTGAAAATAGTGAGACACGCTAAACAAGCGTGTGACACGTAACATACATTTCTGATGAGTTTCAAATCACCTCCGTGGCACTGCTTTGGTTTTTCCACATTTCCCTAAATCGACTAATTTTAAAACTGGAAAAGGACCTACCGTGAAGGTACCGGCTGATTTTCTTTCCCACCATGTCCCATCGAACTTCATCCTTCTTGACCTCATTGTTCTCACGGCTTAAACAATACTGTGTCTTCCCTTCTCTTCCATTCTCCCTTCCTCAATAAAATGAGTGCACTCGGAATTTCCAAAAACGCAGAAGTTTATCAAATGTGTCGCCCATCATGGAGGACTTGTTAAGGACTGTGACCTATTATATATAGTTATTGGTAGGTCTTCAACCTATTTTAACACAAATATGCGTTTCAGTACTTACGCTTTCTTCTTCAGGAGGATTACGGTAATTTTACATCGTTGCATTTGTTTGTGAGATATTCAGCGCTGTGAGCCAAACAGAGAACACATGCATATGCCACAAATAAATTCAAGAATTTAAGAGTACCATAATCAGCTTGAAGATGATGCAATGGCCATCTAAACGCGTAGTGGTATCAAAATAGAAATAAATGCGACTGAAGCTGGCTGCCAATAATTGTTTGTTCAGAAGGTTGTGCTCACAAAGCAGATATCCGTTTCAAGAACTTGTACCGTAAGAAAGGGCGTACGCAGGCGTACTTCATTTGTAGTCAGTCAAATTTTTATCTGAAACAAATGTGTATAGATACACATTCGGGATCGACGTTGTGGTGAGAGAATTCCACTTTAAATCAGTGTTATGTAAATTTAGTTCAGAAATTAATGGAACAAATTGAAGCATCTGCTACAACTGGTAAAATTTCCCTCATCCAACAGTTGAAAACGTGCAGTGCTTGCACGAGTGTGGTGCACGGAAGTCTCGCGAGAGAGCACTTTCGGCGGTGGGTAGTGGGCAGTCACCAGCAAGGCCACTCCCAAGTTTTGCTGCAGCAGCGCCATTCATCACTGGGCAGTCTGCCGCACAGAGAGGGTGTCGACAGCATCTGGAAGTCAGTGCTGTGGCCTCTGTGGAAGCAGCTGACTTGACAGCCCTCAGGCGAGTTGCCGGGGACCAGCCACTGGTGCGACGGCCGGGACTGTCTGTCAGCGAGTTTTGGAGAGATCCTCTGTGTGAAGTACGAGGGCTATCCACAAAGTACATTACGTTTTGGAATTAAAAATAAATAAAGTGTTGGAATTTTTTTTTATTATATACAGATGAAAGCCACACTTAAATACTACTTTTCTGCATAGTTGCCATTTAAATTCAGGCACTTATCGTAGCGATGGACGACCTTGGAAATTCCTTCGTCGTAAAATTCGGCCGCCTGCGCCTTCAACCACGTGGTTACCTCTTCTTGAAGCTGTGCGTCGTCATCAAAACGCTGCATAGCCAACCACTTCTTCATTGCTGGGAATAAGTGGAAGTCGCTCGGTGCCATGTCGGGACTGTACGGCGGATGAGGAAACAACTCCAACTTAAAAGATTCGAGAACTTCACGAGTGGCATTTGCCGTGTGGGCCCGGGCGTTGTCGTGAATCAGCAAGATCTTTGAGCCCAACTTTCCCCTGCGCTTGTTTTGTATTGTTCTTCTGAGGTTGTGCAGAGTTTGGCAATACCTTTGAGAGTTTATTGTAGTGCCTCTTTCCAGGAAATCCACAAAAATCACACCTTTTCTGTCCCAAAAGACAGTCGCCATCACCTTCCTTGCCGACATTGTCTGCATGCATTTCTTGGGTTTTTGGGGGGAATTTGTGTGCCCCCACTGCATTGACTGCAATTTTGTCTCGTAGTTCACATGCTTAACCCATGTTTCGTCACCGGTAACGATGCGATCGAGTAATGAGTCGCCATCTTTCTCGTAAGCGTCCAAAACCGTTAACGCTGCAGCCAATCGCTGATTTTTGTGAATCTCTGTCAAGATTTTTGGTATCCATCTTCACAAAACTTGTGGTAACCAAGCTTTTCGGTAATGATTTCGTGCAACAATCTTCGTGAAATTTGTGGAAAACTCATAGAGAATTCTGTTATTGTGAAATTACGGACCGCGGCATCGACTTTTTCGACAAGTTCGGTAGTCACTATGCTGGGTCTTCCACTTCGCTCTTCGTCGTGAACGTTAGTTTGGCCATTTTTAAATTTTATGACCCATTGACGCACTCCACCTTCAGTGATTATGTTGTCCCCATACACTTCACAAAGCTGCCGATAGATTTCTATCGGTGTACAGTTTTTTGCAGTCAGAAACCTTATTACAGCACGCACTTCACACTTCGCGGCATTTTCAATTAACGCTGACATTTCAAACTGTCACAGTAACTCAACGAAGTACAGCACGAACCTCTCACTAGCACGGCAGGATGCCGACTGAGCGGCGGAATGCCATGACACCAAGATGGCCGCGCTAGCCCCGCCCCTAACGGACACAAACGAAAACTTAATGTACTTTGTGGATAGCCCTCGTATAACTGAAACTGTGGCAGGTACTTATTGCATTCGACCGCACATATGGCGACTTTCGCGTCGGAGATGGGGGTGAAATGATGTGAGGACAACACAACACCCAGTCCTTGAGCGGAGAAAATCTCCTGCCCCAGCCGGCGATCGAACCCGGGCACCTTGGCGTGGCAATGCGCCGCGCTGACCACTCAGCTAACGGGGTCGGACTAAATGTATGGTACAGTATGACAAGACAATCAATTGACTGGGCCTGTTGTGTTACCGTATCCTATTAAGGGCCCAGTCCTGCAGACTTTCTAGAAAATGAGAGTCCAGCATTATTGGAGGACGTTCTTTTGCCTATGAGGATGGGTAAGTTCTTCCAGCAGAGCAGAACCCCTGCATTCAAGTCTCAGGGGCCACATCATCTAAAACTAACATTTCCTGGAAGACGGATCAGGAAGATGCTCACGTTTGTCTGCCACCAAGGTGCCCGGACCTTATCCCTTAAGATTTTCGCCTGTGGGGAAGGTTAAAGGCGAAACCTAAAAGCAAAAAGTAATCACCCTCCCCATAAAAAGCTACTTGCGACCTCAGAAGAGGTATACATGGTTTTGTCAAGAGAACTGGAAAATGCATTGAAGTCAGGCGCAGAATTTATGAAAATAAAATTCTAATCATTTGCCTTTCCTTGACACAATTTGTTCATATTTGTTTGGATTAGATTCAGCTGTACCTATATAATCAATAATAGCTCGATTCATGTTATCGACAATGTATTTTTCAAATTTGTCTTTTCTACCAGCGAGTGGTTCTAGGCGCTACAATCTGGAACCGCGCGACCGCTACGGTCGCAGGTTCGACTCCTGCCTCGGGCATGAATGTGTGTGATGTCCGTAGGTTAGTTACGTTTAAGTAGTTCTAAGTTCTAGGGGACTGATAACCTTAGGAGTCAAGTCCCATAGTGCTCACAGCCATTTTTTCTACCAGCGCAGGAAATATTTACTATCCGTCCTGAAACGTCCTTCATTTTGCAAAATAAGGAGCAGAGAAGTTCCCGCGTCGACAGGTGGAACCCTCTGAACACTATATTCAACGTGAGCATTGCCGAGTGAATTTGCGGCAAATCCTCCCTATCTACGTGAAGCTGTTGAGGTTCACAGCCGCCTCCATGGCTACGGCAGCTTCCAAACCGCAATTAAAGCACGTGAAATTACTCTCTGGATTGAAATACAAATCGAATAATTACTCCTGCGGCAACCCAATCCTATCGCCAAGGGAAAAGTACGTTGCAGTACATCCGTGGCCTCCAATTTCCTCGCCTTTTAATTCAGCTGAACATATTGAAGTTAAGTTCGATCGTCTTGCTCGTTTTGCGAATTCTCCATCACATGCCGTTAACCACTTGTAGGAGGCAGTATTGATGAGACTGCTCCAGGCAACCGTGAAGAACTGTTATCCTTCGCAAAAACACTTCCAGTTCTATTAGCTGCCGTGTTTGTAGCAAGTGGCGGTTAGTCTGGTTTCTAGGAGATCGTCATATCTACATAAATCGACGTCATTTTTTCCACATATCGCATGTAACTGGGTTAATAAAGCGACTCAAATGTCCGCGGTGAGCGAGTATGGTCCTGACGAGTTGATCTCCGGCTTTTTTATTTTGCGTCACCGTAGTTGACAGTGAGTGGTTAAGCAACCTCCGATCACTAGTTAGTAACTCAATATATCCTGTGCTCACGGCCCAATCTTTCTCGATCTGTTGGTCCTTTTGAGTTACATGCACTGGAGCAGTAGGTCTGTTTTACAGTCTTCCTCTAATGCCGATTCTCTAAATTTATCGAAACGGATTTTGCAGACATTCCCTCTCGTGCCTTTCCGTTATGTTATCCTATATGGGCTGTACTGATGTGCTGTGACCCCAGTAATGCGTCTCTGAATTCTATGTCTAGTACGTGCCTATTTGATAAAAAATGAAATGTTGACACACCATTTAGAATAAATCACATTATCGCCTTACATGCTGTTTTCTTTGAAGATACAGGGTACTTTCTATAACACCCCAACGACCCCCTTAAAGTCAATTAAGACAGAATATCATAATATGAAGTAGGGAAGAGTTATCTTGGCAAATACGACATCTTTGCCGATAAGCTAACACCAAGAAGTTTTGATAACAACAACATTGTACGTCACTGAGAGTTTTTGTTATGAAAAGAGGAGGAAGAAGCCTCAGATTTAATTAATGGACAAATATCCAAGTGATAATTACAATTAATATCTTGAAAGCTAAGTCCAAGTGATGTTAGTCAGAGATAACTTTTATGTGGAAGAGAGTTGTAAGCGCAACGAAGAAATTCAATGCGCCTGCAATACTCTTTCACAGAAGAAGTCGCTTGCTGGCTCTTGTCCTGTAAAGACGTGCGAGAACAATTCTTGTCTTAGTTATTGAGAGTACGGAACGCGACGAGATTGTTTTGCGTTCAGAAGTGTTTCTTGCGTGACGTGATTCACGAACTTCGGAAACTGATTTTCTAAGCAGAGATAGGAACTGATAGACGCGTTTAACCGTGCATAACGGGTTAATTGATCTTTATTGACGAAACTAGTGAATATTGTACTTGACTTTCAAATAGTTGAAACTAAAAGAAGAGTGGATATTATATCAAAGGACTACACTCAATTAGTCTCGAGTAGGACACAATTACACGACATCACGAAGGTAATACAATTACACTGAAGAGTCAAGTTGTCGTAATTGTCAAGAAACTTAATTTTAATAGAACTGAGTTTACCAACCAACTGCGTGCGCGTGTGGGCGAAAGTTATAAAGTATTTAGTGGACAAGGAACAATAAACTGTTTGTTCCAAGTGAAATATCAAGCGTGGACTACATTATTAAGTGATTTAATCAATGATAGTTAACCAACGACTGTTCGACAGGGACAATTTAATCTGAATATCAAAATACCTACTTCATTAATTGAAAAGAGAACTTTTGACCATTTTTTTACATTACGGCGTAGGTTCACTCAGATGTGATCAAAGAGTATCTGTGGATCTCGCTTCATAAAGGTTCAACAACTCCATAGCAGCGAGCCAACAACGTACGAGAAGACTGATAATTACAATGTTTCCTCGCAATTGGTGGTGTGTACGATGCGGATGAGATAAGATTTAACAACTACTGCATATCCGGGCAATGAATCATTCAATCTTAAATCAGAAGAAGCATCCATCGTACGAGTTCGCAAATCTGTCTCCCGTTCACCAACGGGGATCTACGTCATCGTGCATCGTGTCTCAACTCGACTGCGAGAGCTGCGGCTGTAGCTGCTCTACGGCGTCGACAATATCAGCAAGCGGTTGGAGTGTGGGGACGCCACATTTCTCATAACCCTCCAAAGAAATCCGAGATTCCCATTCGCCTACATTTATTGAGCACCTTCGTCCCTTTTCATATCGAATAAATGTAATGCCCTAGATATTTAAGAGATGTAACATGTCCCAAAAGATTACTGCTTACCTTGTGATCGGATGCTTTGGCTTTCTTATCTTTGTTATAGCGTTACTGTGCATACAACAAAGGAAATCTGTAAAATATTATTTCTGAGTCTGTTGGGTTGAAGATTTGCAGGAGCAGTTATGCAGCTGGAGCTTTAAACGGCACAGGATTTTTACGTTCTTTTCAGTGTGATCCAACTGCTACCTACAGGTCGTGAAGTTGGGAGACAACCATGCAGCTGATATTCCACGAGCCCTGTCAGTTGGTGGTTTCCCTTTTTTTCCTGGTCTGGACCAGTTTTCCCTAATTCATATAAAGTGCGCAACATGAGAGATACATAACGCTTGCCGAATACACCTTCGTATAGCGGTTTGAAGACATTCCCTTGGTTTTCCGCTGAATGACAGCTGTTTTCCCACTACCGTTAAGTGGGAAATAATATTGTGATCAGTTACTTATTTCTTTAATTATTCAGAGATAATTTTAGAATGAATTTGGAGATGTCAGCAAAATACCACACTAACCCCAATGAAAAGTTAACTAACATGCAAAAATATAATTACTCACTGAAAAGTTAAATTCTGAAATGAGTAGCACACTATGTATTCACACCTCACCACTTGTCATTGCACACATTTTCCTCACTGTACACGCAACATACATACACACACACACACACACACACACACACACACACACACACATATATATATATATATATATATATATATATATATATATATATATATAAAATTTCGGCTCACTTCAGACTCTGGAATTGGTCGAACAACCGCATTGCACCCCACTTCTTTCGTGCATGAATTGTGTTTCCTCAAGATTCTTCCTCTGAATCTGAGTCTGACGTTTGTTTTTCCTACTTATTGTTTTTGTGTTCATTCCACTTGAAGTTGCTCTTGATAGTTACTGCTAGGTAGTTTCAGTGGTTACTGTTTCCAGAAATTTGTCATCAACAGTGTTGTCGCTACAGCGCTGAATTTCTTTTCCCAAGTATACGCAATACGTACAGGGTCAACTGCCACTGCACCATTCATCAATTCTTTGCAGGTCGTCCTGCCAATCGATACCGTCTCCTGACGTTGTTACTTTCTTAGAGACAACCTCGTCATCTGCGAAAAGTCTTAAAGAGCTTCCAGTGCTTTCTACTAGATCATGTACAGTGTAAACAGTAATGGCCCTGTCACACTTCCTTGAGGTACTCCGAAAATCATTTTTACATTCGCCGATTTTGTTCCGTTACGAGTGTCATGTTGAGTTCTGTTTCCAAGGAAGTCTTGAATCCAGTAGCAAGGCTGGTCTGATACTCGGTAAGCTAGTAAATTTTTTCACTAAACTGCAGCGTGGGACGGTGTCAGATGCCTTCCTGAACTCTAGGAAGACAGCATCAACCTGAGCGCCGTTTTCTGCAATGCGGCAGATCTCGTTGAGGAACAGAGCGAGATTAGTGTCGCAGGACGTAAGCCTGTGGATTTTGGTTCTCCAAAAACGCAATAATTCTTGAGCATAAAACATGTCCCAAAATTCCACAACAGACTGACTTGAACGACATAGCTCTACAATTACATGCATCTGACCAACGACCCTTCTTGAAAAAGGCAATGAGCTGTGTGTTTTTTCCGAGACGCTAGGTACCCTTCATTGCACTTAAAACTGCCACGATTTTATTTTGTTGTTACAACATCATCGAGCATAAGTAATAGGTGTCGCGTCACCGTACAGATGTGAATTACAAGTAATCGGAACGTTGTTGTGTTGTGTCCCACTTTACGTGAAATGATTACTCTTAACATTAATGAACATATTATCGTTTTATTCCCTCTCATGCACCTACACCTAAAATAAGTTCATTTTCTTTTACTGGCTATTAGTTTTTAAGCAGAAATTCGTCTATGGAATAGAAGAAGTCATCCAGAACAAATTACTTTAAATTACATCTAAAACTTTCTTCGCTACTCGTCAGACATTTTATGTTACTGGGCAAAATATCAAAGATTTTTATTGCTGTATGTTGAAATCCTCTTTGAGCCACTGACAGCTTTAACAATGGGTGATAACGGTAATTTTTCGTTCTAGTGTTGTAGGCAGATACATCACTGTTATTCTCAAACTGTGATGGATTATTTATGACGAATTTCATTAGCAAAAATATGTACTGTGATGGCACTGTAAAAATGCCTAGCTCCTTGCAGAGGTACCTACATGACGTCTGTGGGCGAACATCACATTTTATTCTTACTGCTCGTTTTTGTGCGATCAGTACATTCTTGCTAAGTGATAATGAGTTACCCCAGAAAATTATTCCGCATGATATTATTGAGTGAAAATGCGCAAAATATGTCAGGAGCTTGATACGTTTGTTTCCCAGACGAACAATAAAATAGGAGCAAAAGTAGATGAACTTAATTTTTTGAGAAGTTCGTCAATATGCTTCAAGTTCAATATTTCATCAATATGTACACTCAAAAATTTGGAGCATTCTACCCTATTTACTGACTCCTACTCATGTATTACATCAGTTGTTACTATATATACGAAATTCCGTTTTCCAGTGCTATATCATAAACCTGTAATCTTTTTTTTTAATTTTTACTAAAACATCCCTCCGTTTCACTTTAAAATCAACTATTTTCGAATAAAACCTAAAATAAACACTGACAATTTCAATTTTGCTATAAACACTGTTTACTTTTAAGTAACAGGTAGTAGGTAACCATGTAGAACAAAAAGGTTCTGTAAGCTACCCACCTCTTTATGTATCTTCATTCACTTTCTAGACCGCATTCGGGAGGACGACGGTTCAATCCCGCGTCCGGCCGTCCTGATTTAGGTTTTCTGTGATTTCCCTAAATCGCTTCAGGCAAATGACAAGATGGTTCTTTTGAAAGGGCACGGCCGACTTCCTTCCCTAGTCCAAAGAGGCCGATGACCTCGCTGTTTGGTCTCTTCCACCAAATCAACCCAACCCAACTTTCTACACAGTTCACTACTTTCGATTGTTAGGGAGATCCAGTAAGACGCTGATCGAATACGTAAGGAAAGCGATCGTTACGAGGTAAAACCTGATAGGTATGCAACACACCAAACGTACAGGTAAAGTGAGTACTACGTTAGCTGACCAAAACTACTACGAACAACTACTTGTTTGTGCTTAATTTTGACAGTCTACAGTAGCCTACGGTAGTTTGACAACTCTACCTGCACTCCATCTACAGCCAGGCGAATAGTCGGTCAGGGGCTGGTGTCAGAGACTTTACCTTTCAATTAATACCCATATAATTTGTGTTTGTTGGGGGAGGGAGGGGTGACGGGTGGCGGGTGGGGGAATGGAGGTTCCTTGTGTGCAGTGTCTCAATGATAATGATGTACAAAACACTTAACCATTGCTTGTAAATAAGACATGGAGTTTCAGTTGCAGGTAAAAGTGGATTCTACGAGAGTAATCCCAAAAGTAAGATCTCCTACTTTTTTATAAGTACATAGACCTGTTTATGTCTACAATGGTTTACATCAGTTTACAGCTTGAAGATTTAGCTATTTTTCGACATAATCACAATTTCTGTCGATGCATTTTTGTAGACGCTGTGGCAGTTTTTGTATGCCAAAGCGATACCAGCTTGTGAGAAAGTTATGAACCTCTCCTTTCACCTCGTCGTCGGAGCTGAATCGCTTTCCGGCCAAGTGATCTTTTAACCTAGGGAACAGGTGATAGTCACTGGGCGCCAAGTCAGGACTATAGGATGGGTGGGTGATTATGTTCCACTGAAACTGTTGCAGGAGAGCAACGGTTTGCCGAGCGATGTGTGGGCGAGCATTGTCATGGAAAATGTGTACACCCTTGCTCAACATTCCTCTTCTCCGGTTCTGAACTGCCCGTTTGAGTTTTTTCAGAGTCTCACAGTACCTGACAGCTTTTATTGTGGCCCCAGTGGGCATAAAGTCGACCAACAATACCCCTTTCCGATCCCAAAAAACGTTGCCGTGACTTTACCGGCAGACTGTGTTTGAACTTCGGCGGCTTTGGCGAAGAACGATGCCGCCACTGGTGTGATTGTTGCTTGATCTCAGGTGTAAAGTGGTATGCCCAGATTTCGTCATACATGACAATTGAGTCCAGAAAGTTGTCCTGTTCGGCTGCAAGGCGATGAAGAAATGCTCGGGAAGCATCAACTCGTTGCCGCATATGGTCCTCAGTCAGCATGCGTGGCACCCATCTTGCGCACACCTTCCGGTAGTTCAATGTTTACGTTAAAATTCTGTGAGCGGTGCTTCGGGAAACATCAGGAAGCAACGTGCAGAGATCATTCAGGTTGATCCACGGATCTTCACGAATGATTTGCTCAACCTTCAACACTGTCTCCTCAGAAACTGACTTTCTCCCGCTCCTTTGTTCGTCGTGAATTTCGGTTCGACCAGCTGCAAACTCGCTACACCACTTACGAATATTTTTGACATCCATGCACGGTTCACCATATGTTGTTGTTGTTGTGGTCTTCAGTCCTGAGACTGGTTTGATGCAGCTCTCCATGCTACTCTATCCCGTGCAAGTTTCTTCATCTCCCAGTACCTACTGCAGCCTACATCCTTCTGAATCTGCTTAGTGTACTCATCTCTTGGTCTCCCTCTACGATTTTTACCTTCCACACTGCCCTCCAGTACTAAATTGGTGATCCCTTGATGCCTCAGAACATGTCCTACCAACCGATCCCTTCTTCTAGTCAAGTTGTGCCACAAACTCCTCTTCTCCCCAATTCTGTTCAATACCTCCTCATTAGTTATGTGATCTACCCATGTAATCTTCAGCAGTCTTCTGTAGCACCACATTTCGAAAGCTTCTATTCTCTTCTTGTCTAAACTATTTATCGTCCACGTTTCACTTCCATACATGGTTACACTCCATGCAAATACTTTCAGAAACGTCTTCCTGACACTTAAATCAATACTCGATGTTAACAAATTTCCGTTCTTCAGAAATGCTTTCCTTGCCATTGCCAGTCTACATTTTATGTCCTCTCTACTTCGACCATCATCAGTTATTTTGCTCCCCAAATAGCAAAAGTCCTTTACTACTTCAAGTGTCTCATTTCTATTTTAATTGCCTCAGCATCACCCGAGTTAATTCGACTACATTCCATTATCCTTGTTTAGCTTTTGTTGATGTTCATCTTATACCCTCCTTTCAAGACACTGTCCATTCCGTTCAACTGCTCTTCCAAGTCCTTTGCTGTTTCTGACAGAATTACAATGTCATCGGCGAACCTCAAAGTTTTTATTTCTTCTCCATGGATTTTAATACCTACTCCGAACTTTTCTTTTGTTTCCTTTACTGCTTGCTCAATATACAGATTGAATAGCATCGGGAAGAGGGTGTAACCCTGTCTCATTCCGTTCCCAACCACTGCTTCCCTTTCATGCTCCTCGACTCTTATAACTGCCATCTGGTTTCTGTACAAATTGTAAATAGCCTTTCGCTCCCTGTATTTGACCCCTGCCACCTTCAGAATTTGAAAGAGAGTATTCCAGTCAACATTGTCAAAAGCTTTCTCTAAGTCTACAAATGCTAGAAACGTAGGTTTGCCTTTCCTTAACCTATTTTCTAAGGTAAGTCGTAGGGTCAGTATTGCCTCACGTGTTCCAACATTTCTACGGAATCCAAACTGATCGTCCCCGAGGTCAGCTTCTACCAGTTTTTCCATTCGTCTGTAAAGCATTCGCGTTAGTATTTTGCAGCTGTGACTTATTAAACTGATAGTTCGGTAATTTTCACATCTGTCAACACCTGCTTTCTTTGGGATTGGAATTATTATATTCTTCTTGTAGACTGAGGGAATTTCGCCTGTCTCATACATCTTGCTCACCAGATGGTAGAATTTTGTCAGGACTGGCTCTCCCAAGGCTATCAGTAGTTGTAATGGAATGTTGTCTACTCCTGGGGCCTTGTTTCGACTTAGGTCTTTCGCTGCTCTGTCAAACTCTTCACGTAGTATCATATCTCCCATTTCATCTTCATTACATACTCTTCCATTTCCGTGATATTGTCCTCAAGAACATCACCCCTGTATAGACCCTCTATATATTCCTTCCACCTTTCTGCTTTTCCTTCTGTGCTTAGAACTGTGTTTCCATCTGAGCTCTTGATATTCATGCAAGTGGTTCTCCTTTCTTTAAAGGTCTCTTTAATTTTCCTGTAGGCAGTATCTATCTTCCCCTAGTGAGATAAGCCTCTACATCCTTACATTTGTTCTCTAGCCATCCCTGCTTAGCCATTTTGCACTTCCTGTCGATCTCATTTTTGAGACGTTTGTATTCCTCTTCGCCTGCTTCACTTACTGCATTTTTGTATTTTCTCCTTTCATCAATTAAATTCAGTATTTCTTCTGTTACCCAAGGATTTCTACTAGCACTCGTCGTTTTACCTACTTGATCCTCTGCTGCCTTCACTATTTCATTCCTCTAAGCTACCCATTCTTCTTCTACTGTATTTCTTTCCCCCATTCCTGTCAATTGTTCCCTTATGCTCTCGCTGAAACTCTGTACAACCTCTGGTTCTTTCAGTTTATCCAGGTCCCATCTCCGTAAATTCCCACATTTTTGCAGTTTCTTCAGTTTTAATCTACAGTTCATAACCAATAGATTGTGGTCAGAGTCCACATCGGCCCCTGGAAATGTCTTACGATTTAAAACCTGGTTCCTAAATCTCTGTCTTACCATTATATAATCTATTTGATACCTTCTAGTATCTCCAGGATTCTTCCATGTATACAACCTTCTTTTATGGTTCTTGAACCAAGTGTTAGCTATGATTAAGTTATGCTCTGTGCAAAATTCTACCAGGCGGCCTCCTCTTTCATTTCTTAGCCCCAATCCATATTCACCTACTACGTTCCCTTCTCTTCCTTTTCCTACTGTCGAATTCCAGTCACCCATGAGTATTAAATTTTCGTCTCCCTTCACTACCTGAATAATTTCTTTTATCTCATCATACATTTCTTCAATTTCTTCATCATCTGCAGAGCTAGTTGGCATATAAACTTGTACTACTGTAGTAGTACAAGTACCATATACTTACGTCAATTGGCGATGGATTTCAATCGGCGCAGCACCCTTTGCGTTCAAAAACCGAATAACTGCGCGCAATTCGCACTTGGCGGTAACATCCAACGGGAGCTCCATTCTCAACGGCTGCCAAGCCAAGACTGAGGGCTCCAGCGAGGCGTGCGCATGTTTACACACTGTGCGTGAAGCACTCTTCATAACAGTGTGACCAACTGCCACACAAACAGAGTTCTGTACTTATAAAAAAACAGGAGACCTTACTTTTGGGATTACCCTCGTAGAAAGTATTGAGGGCGTAGACTCCCATACTAGTAACGAATAAAAACATTCTCCTATTTCATTAATCCCTTTAAATAACTCTCCAACCGACAATGTCGAACTGTGTGGCACACTCGACTACTCGACAAGTCTCTGCATGTACATAATTTTTTTAACCTGTGTTGTCTATTCATCGAACTTTTTAGGCGACCTTTCTATCAGCGACGTGTTACACCGGTACAGGTAGCACTTGGGACTGTGTTACCGCAGCGAGCCCCTGTTTGACAGGAGCCGGCCGGAGGGCGAGTGACGCAGTGGGGGCGGCTGTTACAGCGTTGGGGGTGGGGGTGGTGGGCGGCGCGGGGGGCGGCAGGTAACTCAATATTTCAGCGACGGCCAGCCAGCCGGCTAACGCGATTTGCGGCCGCCGCAGGCGTCGTGGGAGGCCGACCGACGCTTATCGGGACATCGGATAATTTCATGCAAATAGGCCGTGAATTATAGAAGGGCGGCCCCGAAAGCGGCAAATCCGCGCGTGCGGCTGCCCGCCGCAGCCGGGCCGCTAATAGCCCCGTTTTCTGCCGCACGCAGAATGTAAACAGACGCCAGCCGCCGCGGTGTTTGTGCCGATCTTCGCGGCTCCGCCCGACCGCTTTACCTGTTGGCGGCGTAATTTCTGATTCGGCTGCCGTACCGCATCCGTTACACCTGCGCAGTGACATCTGCGCAATAGCCTCACACCATTAACAGCCACACAGCTGAACTGCTTACGGGGTGCCTTCCGTAACGTCGACACCGCTAACGTTTCATACAGAAGACAACAAGTGCGGTAGTCATGAAATTGTAATTATCACCTCGAAAAAATAATTTTACGTAATTCATTTTTTGTTTGCTTGCAGGTACAGATGTGTTCAAATTATTAGATTAAACGATAATTTTTGATACTCATTTTCTGGTGTAAAAATAGGAGAGAAAAGTGTAATAATTGATTTGTTTTAATGGTTTGACTGATACCACGAAATTTCCCTCCCAAGCAACTCACAGATCACTGAATTTTTCACAGTTTGTAAAACTTATCATTTTCCTTCCAAATCGTGTCGGTGTTAGTTGTCTGTGTACATGCTTTGAAACTGTGTTTACAGTGATGTTTTATGTTTCTATGGTGTACTTCAGCTTGTTATTTATGTCATCGACTTCTTTGCTACGTTAACAAGACATTATAAACTTGAGTGTTTTTAGCTATAGGAATAAATCGTGGAGTTTCCAAAGTAAGTGAGGTTATGGGGAAGACAAGAGATGCTTCACCTCGGAAAGTTTCGGCTATGGTAGCACTTCTTGCTGAAAATCGTTATATACAGCAAGAAATTGCTGGCAGAATTAGGATATCACAGAAAACTGTCAGCAGAATCGAACTTTCAGTGGAGAAAGGTGAATACAAGCCGAACAGGAAAGGAAAATGTGGACGTAAAAGAAAAATCACTCCTAGAACAATGAGAAGACTTACAGACATGGCAACAATGAACTGTAAACTTACTTCTACAGACATGAGCCAACAGCTGAAAGGTTTGGGTGTTGAAGTTTCACCTGTGACAGGGAGGAGGAGGCTGTTTGAATGTGGTTTAAAGGCATGCCGATCGAGGAAAAAACAGAAAATCACACTTGCCATGAAAACCAAAAGACTGCAGTGGGCTAAACAACTTGAGGAGTGGACAAGTGAGGACTAGGCGATGATATGGTAAATTAAGTGGGCCTGATCTCTAAAGTTAGGAGTTTTGGATTGAAATTGTGATATTTTATAGATACTGAAGAAATCCACAACTGAATTTTGGGACTGTTGTCTTCTATGCTACTATTTGGCTTGAAATTGTGATGTTTTATAGATACTGAAGAAATCCACAACTGAATTTTGGGACTGTTGTCGTCTATGCTACTATTCCCAACTTTTCTAACTTGCAATTTTGTATGCATGCTTCAGGTATGCTTCAGTGACGAATCTGTAATCACTGAGATGGAAAAAAGCGGCCAATACGTTCGTCGCAGACCTGGAGAACAGTTCAAAGCTGAGTGAGTGCAGCAATGTGTGAGAAGCATTCAACTTACGTTATGGTCTAGAGTGTGATATCCATGAAAGGTCCTGGCAGATTACACATTGTTGAAGGAACAATGAGACAAGAACAATATAAAGAAATCTTTAAACAGGAACTTTTCCCCCAAATAAATAAGTGGTTTCCTAATAAAAATGCCATTTTTGTGCATGAGGGGGCACCTTGCTACAAAGCGAAAAGTGTTTCCAAGTACTTGGAAAAAATGCAACTGAAATTGTTGCCCTGGCCAGGCAATAGCCCTTATATGAACCCAACTGCAAATTTATGGGCCATTGTGAAACAGAGGATAAGGACATTTACAATAACCCCAAAACAAGATCTCATGGAGAAATTAGATGAAATCTGCTACCATGACAATGACATTAAAACGTCATGTGAGAAGTTAATAAAAACTATGCCAAACAGAATAGAAATGTTGATTAAGAACAAAGGCATGCATACAAGGTATTGAATGTACAAATATAATCTGTATGTGGATAAAAATGTGTAATAAATGTAAAGTTTTGGAAAAAATGTGTTTAGTCTAATAATTTGAACACATCTGTGTATGTTCGTAGTCCTGGTACATACTGAGATCCTCGTGCCATTCTATCGTAGAAACCCTTTAGAGCAGTAGTCGTCAAACGACGTTTCTTATCAAGCGACGATACTTACATTGTGGGCCCAGTAAGTACCGATCTTGTTATAAATTGGCAATTTACGCAAATCAGTATGTTACGAGCCGCGAATAGACTAGCTGTAGTAAGAGCGCGGTAGGTTGCAGCCTGTCCCAAAGTGCAGACCGTTGAAAGTCGGGACCATTCGGAGCACTTCGTGTCGACTGTCCTCTGTTTCAGATTGCTGCAGTCCTCAGTGGCCACGAGGCTCTGACACTGCGGTTGGCTGCCGCAGCTTTATTGTGTTGTCTATGTGAAAGGAAGATTCACTAATTAATAACAGTTACTGTACTTACGTTTAAATGCATTATACAGTATGAGACACGACACAAATTGTACCTGTATTTTATATGTTGTAATGTCAGTTTTCTTCTATTCATAGCGAATTATTATAATAACATTAGTTAATTTAATTGTAAATAGCCTTTCGCTCTCTGTATTTTACCCCTGCCACCTTTAGAATTTGAAAGAGAGTATTCCAATCAACATTGTCAAAAGCTTTATCTACAAATGCTAGAAACGTAGGTTTGCCTTTCCTTAATCTTTCATATAAGATAAGTCGTAGGGTCAGTATTGCCTCACGTGTTCCAACATTTCTACGGCATCCAAACTGATCTTCCCCGAGGTCGGCTTCTATCAGTTTTTCCATTCGTCTGTAAAGAATTCGCGTTAGTATTTTGCAGCTGTGACTTATTAAACTGATAGTTCGGTAATTTTCACATCTGTCAACACCTGCTTGCTTTGGGATTGGGATTATTATATTCTTCTTGAAGTCTGAGGGTATTTCGCCTGTCTCATACATCTTGGTCACCAGATGGTAGAGTTTTGTCAGGACTGGCTCTCCCAATTTTGTCAGAGTCGAGGGGTATGAAAGGGAAGCAGTGGTTGGGAAGGGAGTGAGACAGGGCTGTAGCCTATCCCCGATGTTATTCAATCTGTATATTGAGCAAGCAATAAAGGAAACAAAAGAAAAGTTCGGAGTAGGTATTAAAATCCATGGAGAAGAAATAAAAACTTTGAGGTTCGCCGTTGACATTGTAATTCTGTCAGAGACAGCAAAGGACTTGGAAGAGCAGTTGAATGGAATGGATAGCGTCTTGAAAGGAGGATATAAGACGAACATCAAGAAAAGCAAAGCGAGGATAATGGAATGTAGTCGAATTAAGTCGGGTGATGCTGAGGGAATTAGATTAGAAAATGAGACACTTAAAGTAGTAAAGGAGTTTTGCTATTTGGGGAGCAAAATAACTAATGATGGTCGAAGTAGAGAGGATATAAAATATAGACTGGCAATGGCAAGGAAAGCGTTTCTGAAGAAGAAAAATTTGTTAACATCGAGTATAGATTTAAATGTCAGGAAGTCGTTGCTGAAAGTATTTGTATTGAGTGTAGCCATGTATGGAAGTGAAACGTGGACGATAAATAGCTTAGACAAGAAGAGAATAGAAGCTTTCGAAATGTGGTGCTACAGAAGAATGCTGAAGATTAGATGGGTAGATCACATAACTAAAGAGGAGGTGTTGAATAGAATTGAGGAGAAGAGGAGTTTGTGGCACAACTTGACTAGAAGAAGGGATCGGTTGGTAGGACATGTTCTGAGACATCGAGGGATCACCCATTTAGTATTGAAGGGCAGCGTGGAGGGTAAAAATCATAGAGGGAGACCAAGAGATGAATACACTAAGCAGATTCGGAAGGATGTAGGCTGCAGTAGGTACTGGGAGATGAAGAAGGTTGCACAGGATAGAGTAGCATGGAGAGCTGCATCAAGCCAGTCTCAGGACTGAAGACCACAACAACAACAACAGTTAATTTAATTTTGTATTCCTTGCTGTGTATACCGCGTTTCATGGTGACCGTCTCTATGATGCGCTTTCGGTAATCTGTGTTACTTCTATTTGAAATGTATACAATAGCAGCTTGCCAGTAAGAGGTTCACACTCCCATTACTTGTCAGAACTGAGGACAACCAGTAATCCCCCACCTCACATCTTCACAGTGGCCCCGCTACTGACTCCTCTGTGCATGGAGGAAGGGGCCAACTTTATCTCACGGCTGAGTTCACGAATGTCAATTAAAATTAATCACATTTTGACATAGCCTATTAGTTTCCCGTCTAGTATTTTTGTTTGTTACTGAACAGGACAACGACACTATAAAGAAGCTCTTTAACGTAAGTTGAGAATTTTTTATTCGTCTGTTAGTTGCTAGATGCATATTACAGAATGTAGCTCAGAACTGCAGGGTGCACAGGGCGGCGAAAAGTGGAGGAATTAACAACAGACTTTAATGCTGGGCAGAGTACAAGTGTATCTGAACACACGCTCTTAAGGATGGGGCCCCGCAGCCAAGGAATTTCCCATACTCCACCACGACATCGGCAACTACGACTGAAATGGACACGTGACCATCGGCACTGGACGTTGGTCCAGTGGCAGAGCGTTGCATGGCTTGATGAATACCGATATCTTCTTCACCTTACTGATGGGAGAGCGCAGATCCGTCGTCTTCCAGGTGAACAGCTCCACGACAACTGTACTGCGCGACGGAGACAAGTTGGTGGCTGCTTCATTATGCTCTGGAGAACATTCACGTGGGCACCCACCATGACGACTAAGGAGTAACGTACATTGGTTGCAGACCACGTACACCCCTTCATGACGCTCATGTTTCCCGAAGGCAGTGGTATTTTTCAAGAGATTGCGCTGTGTCACTAGGCCACGGCTGTGATGGAGTGGTTCGAGGAACACAGTGGCGAGTTCCAGTTGATGTCGTGGCTCCGCAACTCGCCAGATCTGAACCCAATCGAGCACATTTGGGATCTAATTGAACGTGACATCAAATCTCATCGCCCCCTCCCCGGAATTTAGAGGAATAATGTGACTTGTGTGGTGTGCAGATGTGGTTCCAATTCCCTCCTACCAAGTCCTCACTGCTTCCATGCCACGACACGCCGCTGCTGTTATTCGTGCAAAAGGGGGACACGTGTGCTGTTACGATTTTTTTTTTTTTTTTAGTCGTAAGTCTTCAGGCTGGTTTGATGCGACCCGGCACGAATTGCTCTCCAGTGCCAACCTCTTCATTTCACAGTAGCACTGGCAACCTACATACCCAAGTACTTAATTACTTCCTGGATAGATTTTAAACTCTATGTTCCTTTACAACTTTTACCGTTTACAGCTCCTTCTAGTACCATGGAAGTTATTCCCTAATGTCTTAACATATGTCCTGCAATGCTGTCCCTTCTCCTTGTCAGTGTTTTCCACATATTCCTTTCCTCTCCGATTCTGCGCAGAACCTCCTCATTCCTCACCTTATCCTTTCACCTAATTTTCAACATTCGTCTATAGCACCACATCTCAAATACTTCGATTCTCCTCTGTTCCAGTCTTCCCACAGGCCATGTTTCACTACCATAGAATGCTGTACTCCACACGTACATTCTCAGAAGTTTGTTCCTCAAATAAAGGCCTATGTTTGATATTACTAGACTTCTCTTCACCAGGAATGCCCTTTTTGCCAATGCTAATCTGTTTTTGGTGTCCTCTTTGCTCCGTCCGTCACTGGTTATTTTGCTAACTAGATAGTAGGATTCTCTAGCTTCATATACTTCGTGACCATCAATCCTCATGTTAAGTTTCTCGCTGTTCGCATTTCTGCTACTTCTCATTACTTCCGACTTTCTTGGATTTACTCTCAGTCCATATTCTGTACTCACTACACTCTTCATTCCATTCAGCAGAACATGTAATTCTTTTTCACTTTCACTGACGATAGCAATGCCATCACGGAATCGTATTATTGATATCCTTTCACCTTGAATTTTAATTCCACTCCTGAACCTTTCTTTTAATTCTATCATTGCTTCTTCGATGTACAGATTGAACAGTAGCGGTGAACGACTACGCCCCTGTCTTACACACTTTTTAATTCGAGCACTTCGTACTTGGTCGTTCACTCTTATTATTCCCAGTTGACTCTTTTACATATTGTATATTACCCGTCTCTCCCTATAGCTTACCCCTATTTTTCTCAGAATTTCGTACATATTGCACCATTTTCCATTGTCGTACGCAGGTCGACAAATCTTATGAACTAATCTTGATTTTTCTTTAGTCTTGCTTCCGTTATCAAATGCAACGTCAGAATTATCCCTCTGGTGCCTTTACCTTTCCTAAAGCCAAATCATCATCATCTAACACATCCCAGTTTTCTGTTCCATTCTTCCGTATATTATTCTTGTAAACAACTTGGATGCATGAACTGTTAAGCTGATTGTGCGATAATTCTCGTACATGTCAGCTCTTTTAGTCTTCGGAATTGTGTGGATGATATTTTTCCGTAAGTGAATAGTCGTTTTGTTGCCTCTTCCCCAAATAATTTTAGAAATTCTGATGGGATGTCATGTATCCCTTCTGCCATATCTGATCTTAAGTCTTTCAAGGCTCTCTTAAATTCTGACTCTCTTACTGGAACCCCTATTTCTTCTAAATCGACTCCTGTTTCTTCTTTCTGAGATGTTTAATTCTTTCCACCTATCCGCTCACCCGTCTGCATTTAACAGTGAAAGTCCCTTTACACGCTTAATGTTACCATCCTTGCTTTTAATTTCGCGGTAGACTGTTTTGACTTTCCAATATGTTGAGTCAGTCCTTCCAACAATCATTTCTTTTTAAGTTTCTTCACATTTTTCATGCAGCCATTTCGTCTTAGCTTCCCTGCACTTCCTATTTATTTCATTCCTCAGCGACTACTGTTTCTGTATTCCTGAATTTTCCCGAGCATTTTAGGACTTTCTTCTTTCATCGATCAACTGAAATATTTCTTCTGTTACTCATGGCTTCTTCGGAATTACCTTCTTTGTACCTATTTTATCTTTCCAACATCTGTGATTGTTATTTTTTTGAGATGTCCATTCCTCTTTAACTGTACTGCCTACTGGGCTATTCTTAATCGCTGTATCTACAGCTTCAGAGAACTTCAAGCGTATCTCGTCATTCCTTAGAACTTCCGGTTCTCCGCTGCTTCGCCCTCTTTGACAAGGCCATTGGCAGAACGAGGGTGATTTCTTATGCCGGAAGTCTTCGGCCGCCAATGCTACATTATTAATCAAAATTTAAGCGGGGGCGGGTTTTGAACCCGGGACTGAGGACGTTTTAGGTATGTGGTCATAATGTTACGGCTGATATGTGTAAAAGCTTTGGGGTTTTCCGATGGCATGGTCATTCTGTCGCACATGGCAAAGCAGTTGGAAAATCAGCTACATGCAGCGAATAGTGTTTTGGAAAGAGTTGTAAGATGAAACTCAATGAAAGTAAAATAACGGTAGTGGAGTGTGAGTGAACTAAGTCAAGTCAAGTCTCCTCCTCCTTCTTCTTCTTCTTTTGTGTTTTCCCGTTCTCCTACAGAGTCGGCAGTGAAAAATGAGACGATCGTAGTAACGACAGAAGTAATGAGGATTTAAAAAGTATATTTGCATCGAATATAAACTGAAGTGTTAGGGAATCCTTTCTGAAAATATGTCAGGGTTGTAATCCTTGTACACGAGTGAAACGTGGACGATATACAGTTCAGACAAGTAAAGAGTCGAAGCTTTTGATGTACAGTACTACAGAAGAACGCTACGGTTAGAGGAATACATCACATAACTAATGATGGAATGATGGGCTGCTGATTCGAATCGTGAAGAGAAGAAATTTATGGCACAAGTTAATGAAAGACTGGATCGTTTGAGAGGACGCAGTCTGAAGCATCAGCGTAGACTGAGGTGTGGCGACTAAACTCGTGGGGTATCATTATGCACGTATACAGATGGCGGCACTATCGCGTGCATAAGATATAAAAGAGCAGCGCATTGGTGGAGCTGCCATTTGTACGCATGTGACTCTTGTGAAAATGTTTCTGATGTTATGAAGGGCGCGCGACGGGTACTAACAGAGTTTGAACGCGGAACGGTAGTCGAAGTTACCGACATCCACGATGTTAAGAGCGTGCCGCGACTACCACATTTCAGACATTGCCTTTCACCACGGACAACGAAGTGGCCGAAGGCCTTCACTTAAAGATGGAGTGCAGCGGCGTCTGAGTAGAGTTGTCAGCGCTAACAGACAAGCAACACTGCTTGCAACAACCACAGAAATCAATGAGGGGCGTACAACGAACGTATCAGTTAGGACAGCGCGACGACCGGAGGCTTCTGACTTTACAAAGAGTGTTTGAAGTTGGTATCTGTTCTTTCGGACATGTCCGAAATAACAGATACCATCGATGAGCATGCAGCTCTCTTAGAATTAAGTGATAATTAAATCAAGACCCTAAGCTGTCGACAGGCGTTGATATACATCAATGGGGACAGTTGAAGATGAGTGCCCCACCCGGGACTCGAACTTGCGATCTCCTGCTTACATGGCAGACGCTCTATCCATCTGAGCCACCGAGGGCACAGAGGATAGTGCGACTGCAGGGATTTATCCCTTTGACGCTCCCTGTGAGACCTGCATTCCCAACTAATGTCCATACACTACATTCTTAGTGCCCCTGCCCATTACACTCATTACTCGCAGCAGACACTCTTGACGAGTCCCGTAAGAGTTCGGGCAATGCGTGTGCATCCAGCACAGAAGAAGAAGGTCAATGGCCAGTTAGCCTTAACTATATGAAGATGGTATCTGTTCATCGAACAAAATAACCTGTTCACAATACGAAAAGACTATAGCTATGGCTTTATCAGTTGAAGATAGCGTCTGCAACTTCTTGTTCGAAGGAGGCGTCGTGTGGCGCCACTCCATGGACTGCTGTTTTGTTTCATGCTCAAAGTGGCGAGTCCACATTCCATCACTTGTGACAATATTTGACAAGAAATTGTCACTACTATCCTCATAACGAACAAGCACTACGGCAGGCTGTTCCTTCTTTCCCCTATAACGCTCTTCAGTTGCGCCTCGAGGAACTCAGCTTGTAGAAACCTTGGATTACGCTAACTTGTTAACTGTTAACGACAGACGTGGTTTTATTGAGCTTCCGATGCCCATAAAAATTCTGTAAACGCCAGTAAATATCTGTAGTGGCCAAGCTTTTCGTCAAAAGAAATTCAATAACCGCTCATTTATTGGAATGGATCTCAATCGCAGACGCCATTTTGAAGCCTAGTTGTAGTGCTGTCACCCACCGGGAGTTACTGGAAATTCATGAGATGAGGCTGGAATATTTAAGGATGTCGCAAAAAAAATCACAATTGTTTTGAAGAAACCTGGCCCATAAAAAAAGTGTTGCATTTCTTACTGAACATTCCTCATAATTTTACACAGTCACTCTGTACTGGTTTGTAAATCTACATTTACGTCTACATCAACCTCTACATACAGGATACAGTGTATACGTCGTGACAGTGTGAAATTAGAGGTTACGAGGAAGCACATGGAAGTGGCACATCGCCAAAATGAAGTGACGGAGTGAAATAAATAGCTGCGATTGCAATGCAGCCAAGGTTGGACATGGAATTGTCTTTTAGTAAATTTGTGAGAACATAATAACGTTCGTGTTCCTGTCACACTGAAAGGTACGTGCCTCGTTTTTTATCTCTCTTCTTTAATTAGTGTATAGATTTTCGAAGGAGGTTACTCTTTGGTAGTGCATAATGCGTGTCTCACTGTATCAGCCAGTCGCGATTCATGCCGTCATTCCTCATATGGTCAATTGCCCTGAAACTGCTCGACGTGTGTGATTTTTTCCCGCCACTCTTTGCTACTCCGGCCAGACTTTCAGATTCTTCACTGAACAGCACTCCGACTTTATAATGTTGTTTGGACAGATATCTTCTACACAACTGTGCTGTCTCCCTTTCCACTTCGGTCAAGTGACCAGATCTTAATTTATTTAAGTCATTCAGTTAAGGTCCGCACAATGGCCTTAAAAATTTTTGGCAGGAAAACAAACAGTGCCGTTCCTCAGAGCACATATCTACCTGCGTAATTTTAACCATTTATTCGTTCATTTATTCAGATGGCGTAACGCAGATTACAGGATGAATAACGAAATCCAGAGGTTGGAACGACTTGAGGAGTAGGACAGAAACAGTTCCCCATTAACTGAAGCTGCCAAATAGAAAACATGTTATACTATTTAGCTGATATTTATCTACTTTTTGCCTACTTTTCATTTATGTTGTTAAATTGATACAACTCTGAAGACGAAATGAGACTGTTACGTATGAATAAAACGACTTATTTTCTGGAACTGAAGGGGGCAGCTCACCAACTAAAAAACGCAAATTTGTCATATTCAATTATCACAGATCGTGTTCGCGAATCCTGACATAGTGAAGAATGAGTCCGATAGTTTCTGAAATCAAAAAAATCGTTCGTATGGTTCTAGGCACTATGGGACTTAACATCCGAGGTCATCACTCCCCTGACCTTACAACTACTTAAACCTAACTAATCCAACGACATCACACACATCCATGCCCGAGGCAAGATTCGACCCTGCGACCGTAGCAGCTTCTGAAAACAATATAGATAAAATATAAATTACGACCACATGTTGTCCATGTGCACGAATAATTTGAAATCACACACATACAAACGCGCTTGCGCGTGAACGTACATGTAACTCTTTTGTGCTTTTTATTTCCTCGTTTGAAAAGTAGAGCGACTCTTTGGGACGAGGGCCATGACAGAGCTGGGTGTTGGGCGGAGGGATTTACAATCGGAAACACACTGGGCGTAATTACCGGTCTCAACATTTGCGTTACGATCAAGGGAAACTTACCGTGAACCTTTGATGCACACACATTCACAGTATCACTTATCCAAAACTTAATCTCGGGAGAAGGTACGTTGCAAATACATTGCCGGGGAAAAACGCAACTACCTCGTGGGCTGTGTTCAGAGTCGTACAAGCATATGTGCATACTGAGGGGTTGTAGTGTTAGTAGAATGAAATTTTCACTCTACAGCGAAGTGTGCGCTGATATGAAACATCCTGGCAGATTAAAACTGTGTGCTCTACCTTCTGAGCTACCCAAGCACGACTCAAGCCCCGTCCCCAAAGCTGTGAGGACGGGGCGTGAGTCGTGCTTGGGTAGCTCAGTTGGTAGAGCACTTGCCCGTGAAAGGCAAAGGTCCCGAGTTCGAGTCTCGGTCTGGCACACAGCTTTAATCTGTCAGGAAGTTTCATGCAGTGTTAGTGTTTCCTTTGTGACGGTCATCGGCGATTACAAGCCGCTCCGGAGGCTTGTCTCTGCTCCCTCTATTTTTTCTCTGCTCGCAGTAACCTTGCTGTGTTTCGAGGTGAACAGTGATTGCTACGTTCATTCTGGGGTACACCCACGGCCCAAAATGGCTCCGTACACTATGGGACTTGACATATGAGGTCAACAGTCCCCTAGAAATTAGAACTACTTAAACCTAACTAACCTAAGGACGTCACACACATCCATGCCCGAGGCAGGATTCGAACCTGCGACCGTAGCGGTCGCGCGGTTCCAGACTGAAGCGCCTGGAACCCACGGCCCACCGACAAATAACCGCAGCCATGTGTAAGCTGGATGGACACATACAATGAATCGGTGGTGTGTTGAATCTTACAGCAGTAACCTGTGGAACATTCTCACACCTGTACAGTGGGTTCTGGACGTCCTTAGGTACAGATCCAAGTCAAGATCGGTGCATTGTTTGAGATGCGGTGCCAGACGGAACTTCATCCGACTAGGAAATTGTAACTGCTGCGTCATCGAGGCCCACTGGGAGCTGTTTACTTGCAGCAGGACTGAAATCACGTGTGCCTCTGACTTGGGAACCACCGACACCAGCACACCACCAAGCCCGGCCACTCTTGGGTCGTGAAAGAGTTGAGAACGGAATGGCGCTCTGTCACCTTCTGTGATGAGGGTAGGTCCTGCCTGTATACGAGTGATGGACGTACACGTGTTGGGCGTAGACCTGGTGAGCAACCTATTCCGGAATGCGGGCACCCGCGAAACACAGGCCCCCATCTCAGGCCTAATGGCAAGGGGAGCCATCGGTTACATGTTATGGCCACGTCTGGTGTCTCTGCACGCTAGAGCAACCAGCGGCACCTACGTCGCACAGGATGTTATCGCCCCCGGCACTCAAAAATGTTCAAATGTGTGTTTTTGAACTATCCGCCGATACCTCGTTCAGTAAAAATTTTGTTTGCTTCCGAAAGTGAAGACAAGGTTCTTGATATCTAGTGGTGCGGTAGACAGTCAAATCGATCAAATCTTTCCACGCAACGCCCAGGACATGTGCAATATAATCAATGCTCTCATCTTTCCATGCGCAACAACAGTAAGCTGCAGTAATTCCTTATACCCTTTTTAACACGATCTTGTCCTTAAATTGCTTCCACACATTGCTTTTTTTTGTGATCAACTTTGCGGATGCCCATATATTTCCAGCAGCGCCGCAACTACACATACGCATTTGTGCATGTGTAATTTCCAGGAAACGGAGCCGTGCGTAAACCACATTTCTACCTGCCTGGGGATCTTCGCGCTTTTTGACAGACGACAGACAGCTGGGGCCCTTGCATGTTTGATTGTGTAGTCTGTTCAGGTTATGCTGTAAAGCGATTTATGTGCAATAATGTCTGTTGACTCCAAAACAAGCACGCTTAAGTTTATAGATGATAATAGACAAAGAAAAAAGTCGAGTGGAATGCCGCTTCTGAAGACAATTTGAATAAAAATTCTAGATATGTTGCCTTGAGCATCACATATTAGATAAAAGGTTTCTGATAATATTTCTGTAAAGAATAAGAAATGGCTTCAGTTGGCTCTGAGCACTATGGGACTTAACATCTGAGGTCATCAGTCCCCTAGAACTTAGAACTACTTAAACCTAACTAATCTAAGGACATCACACTCATCCATGCCCGAGGCAGGATTCGAACCTGCGGCCGTAGCGGTCGCGCGGTTCCAGACAAAGAATAAGATGCTACAAGTTTCGAAATAGGAGACCTGCGAAGAATAAGCCAAAAATTTATGAAATGTTTGTATGAATACTGTTAACGAGTATTCATGCTATGGCGACTTGAAAGCACAATAACTGACGAGTCTGACATCTGAACAAAAGAAGTGATGGAGTATGTGTACAGTAGCTCCTCAACAAACTGCTAAAATAGAAATGAAGTTCAATCAAGATTCAAAAAATACGAAACTGACAAACACAACCTCCGTTCTATTGGAGTCTGGCGTCTATGAAATTCCCAAATTTGCCGAATCTGGGGATGTTAATCTACATATCATGTTTCATGATTAAATACAAATGACGCATTGAGAGTAAATTAACCTTCATATAACGACTAACAATGTCCCTTAAGTATTCCTCAGTTTCATGAACGATCACTTTTATTTTTATTTATTTTTATTTATTCGTGTTCCGTTGATACAGTACGAAAGAGAATTACATTCATGGAACGAGTCATAATTGTAAATGAGAACAGTATTTATAGATGTAACAGATACGAATTTTAATATTGCATAGGAACAAAATTTGCTAATAATTACAAGCTTAGGCATTTCCTATTGTGAAAAGAGGTATAAAACAATGAAATAATAAATTACAATTATTCCACATTACAAGTTACAAATCTGATAGAGCTGAAATGCTTCGTTTTGAAATGAGGAATGAATAATTCAAACGAGTATATAAGTCGCCAGTTACTAGCTAACAAAATTTTATTGCCAGCTTTATGGCTGCAGGTTTCCCAGGCAGAAAATCTAAAATATCGTTACGACCTCCTCCTGAAATTTGCAGACAAAACGTTGTCATCACTTTGCATTTGTCATACCTCTGTTGTTTACATACTTCTTTACCTACAGTAGCTTTTGCACTTTCTTTTTCTGCCTCCTTTTCATCACAATAAACGCAACACAAGCTCCAAATCAAAGAAGGGAATTCATAGCAGTCTGCGCAATTAGGCAATGTGTGGACCTGAGATCGCTCAAACGCACATGTCTTCTTTCCAAAAATTTTGCCGGCCGGTGTGGCCGAGCGGTTCTAGGCGCTTCAGTCTGGAACCGCGCGACCGCTACTGTCGCAGGTTCGAATCCTGCCTCGGGCATGGATGTGTGTGATGTTCTCAGGTTAGTTAGGTTTAAGAAGTTCTAAGTTCTAGGGGACTGATGACTTCAGATGTTAAGTCTCTAGTGCTCAGAGCCATTTTTGAACCAAATTTTTTTTTCCGTGCCATTTTATTCCCGTGCCTCAGCAGTTGCGCACGAGGAAAGAGGTATCGCGTGGACATGCCTTTATTGACCTTCCAGTTTTATTAGTCTCATTTAGCTTTTGAAGAAACTGTAGGCTAATGGCACGTCTCTGTACTTCAAAATTTTGAACATCTTATCCCACTTTATTTCGAAAGCTATCTCTGGTCCCACAAATGCTAGAACGATGCCGAGATATTTTTTCAGTTTGCCTTCCATTAGTAATCTGATAAAATAATTGCTCCTCTTTATTCTTTCTGAATGAACGGAAACGAATCGCGAAGTACTGCCGAATGTAAATTTCACAGAACACTTTTCACTGAATGTCAACCACGATTAATGTGGCAAAAGAAAATTCTTTTGACGTAGTTGAAAACAGCCACTTCATCGGCGCCTGTTCCTGTTCTATAGCGGCCACCTAATTTCCACTCAGTCCCACTACTCGAACCACAAAAGCCAATCAGAGTTGTGGCCGTTCGTATTGGTGGTTAACGTCCCTGAATGACGCATGCTGGTTCAGATGATTTGTGGGTTGACGTGTTGCCGTCAGAGCCAACAATTTTGCTTGTGTTGAGTGCTTTAACAACTCATCTTAGTGGTTCTCTCATTTATTTAGCATCGTATGTCATTACGTTCGCGGGCTGTAGCAATCCTTATATTACCTGTCTTCGTAGCGTTTCCCAGATGAGCAACAACAGTGATACAGAATCTGCTGGATGGCGGAGATCGTTCGATATGCTATGCATCACATCTTCCCAAAATAATACTGTTTCCACCATAACTTTTGGCAATGTGTAATCAGTTGGTCTTCTTCGTTATGCTTACTTTTCCTGTGCCTTGTTCCGACTGGTTTGTGTGTCTCAACTTGTGTGACAGAGTTTGTCTTCATATACATCATGTTCGATGTGGAGGATGATTCTCTTCCAAGAGTACTCATGGACCGGCCGTACAAGAGGTCAAGCATAATTTCGTATTTGTTTTCAGAGATGTGAAGCTTCTGACGTGTTGTTCTGCAGGAGCTTTCCATATGCTGTTTGTTCCTCTTTAACAGCTGCTTATTCATTCCACATTCTTAATTTTCTTCCGTTGTGTGCTTTCTTTCTTAATCACAGTGCTTCTTTAGCTGCATTTTCTGCACGTAAATATTTTCAACATTTCGCGGTCCTGTCAGCAACTGTATAACTATTAATTTTAATTATAATAACCAACAGCCTCAGTTGCAATGTTTATCTAGATTTACCTAGGTTTCAGTCGGGATAACCCAACCTTCTTCAGAATAAAGGTAACTACCGTTTGTCCGTAGTGGATATCGTCAAGCTAAACCCACAAATCCATGAATTATCGTCACACTCTAAAAACTTATCTGAAACTGCCTCGGCCCCACTTCGCGACCGCGATGCGGCAGCCACGAGTGCTGTGCTGCAACTGACCGTAGCGTCATGAGGCCAGCCTAGGCGGACACAACACCTTGCGCCTCCGCATAAACTGTGTGATAGTTACTTGTTGGGACAAGACGCGAATCTAACTCCTAACCTTGAATTTACTACTAAAGTGAAATAAAGGTACAGCTGAGGAAAAGGGCGTATATGTTATCATGTGCAGAACGTACTTAGATCCACTGTCTTAACATATATGAAGTATTCGTTGGTCATGATACGAGGAAGACATCACGTGCTCACAACGTATTGCCTGTCTAGGAAAATTTTGTGCTTAAGCACGAAGTTTAATCACCTTAAAGGAACTTAGGAGTGGGAAGGATAATATGAAGCCAACATCGTCATCATTATGACTAGGTCTAAAAATTTTTGAGACGTAAATGTTACGCACTTGCTTAGCTATTGTTACAACGCATGAACATCCTATTGACTTAGCACACAAATGGTCATGACTGAACTTATGAACAAGTCTATATCTAATATGTAACATCCGGCAATACGGGCCATATAAAATAGATGATCATTATTCGAGATTAGTATATTGACCTGAAATGGTCTAGAATCAAGTAAAAAACTACTGCACGTGCCTGATTGAGCTTCAGGACGAAGTTATGGTTATGAGTTACAGAAAACACTGAAGTAGGGGATAGTGTGGCGCCAATGGGGTACTCAGTTTTCCTTCATGGATGTGATCCACACACATACTGTAAAGACTGTGTGTGGAACACTGCCATCATAACTCAGGCCTGGAGCGATGTTCGCCAAGTCACACTTTAGCTTTGAGCATAATTGACCTCTGTCGGTCAATAGTTTTAAGTGTTTTGACTGGAGTGATGTTCACCAAGTCTCACTTTAGCTTTAAACCTAATTCCGCTGTCCTTCCCTAAGTTCAGTGGCAGTGGCCACCAGGCCCGAATTATGATGGCAGTGTTCCACACACAGTCTTTACAGTATGTGTGTGGATCACCTCCATGAAGGCAAATTCAGTAACCCACTGCCGCCACATTATCCCCTACTTTAGTGTTTTCTGTAACTCATAACCATAACTTCGTCCTGAAGCTCAATCAGGCACGTGCATTAGTTTTTGACTTGATTCTAGACCATTTCAGGTCAAATACACTAAATCTGAATAATGACCATCTATTTTATATGGCCCGTATTGCCGGATGTCACAGATTAGACATAGACTTGTTCATAAGTTCAATCATGATCATTTGTGTGCTAAGTCAATAGGATGTTCATGCGTTCTAACCATAGCTTAGCAAGTACTTAACATAAACGTCTCAAAAGCTTTTAGACCTAGTCATAATAATGACGATGTTGGCTTCATATTATCCTTCCCACTTCTTTTTAGGTGATTAAACTTCGTGCTTAAGCACAAAGTTTTCCTAGACAGTCCATACATTGTAAGCACGTGATGTCTTCCTCATATCATGACCAACGGATATTTCATATACGTTAAGACAGTTGATCTAAGTACGTTCTGCACAGGATAACATGTAAGCCCTTTTCCTCAGCTGTACCTTTATTTCACTTTACTAGTAAATTCAAGGTTAGGAGTCAGGTTCGCGTCTTGTCCCAACTAGTAACTATCACACAGTTTATGCGCAGGCGCAAGGTTCAAATGGCTCTGAGTACTATGAGACTTAACATCTGAGGTCTTCAGTCCCCTAGACCTAGACTTAGAACTACTTAAACCTAACTAACCTAAGGACGTCACACGCATCCATGCCCGAGGCAGGATTCGAACCTGCGACCGGAGCGGTCACGCAGTTCCAGACTGAAGCGCGTAGAACCGCTCGGCGACACCGGCCGGCTGGGGAAAGAGGGGTGGGGGGAGAAGATAGACGTGTTTTCCGTAGAGAGGTTGCATCATTCGACGGCTGACGTGTAGCTGTGGCAAACTGACCATTTCGACGCAGCGTTCGACTCTCCAACTCATGAATGACGGTGAGAAATTGTAGCATAAGCGATATGGGAATGCGAATTTTCAAGTTTTTATAGGCAGCCAAGGCCTCATCAACGATAGGTAAATTTAAGTTACCTGCATCTTGTATCGTTAGGCCTTTATGGTACATCAAAGTAATTACTGCATGCCCATCTGCGGTTACGTCTTCTCAGGAATGACTTGTGAGAGGACAATAATTCCGTATTCATCTAATCCTCACGGATATTGTCAAGAATCAAGCTGATACTAATTTAGAATTGTTCTATAATTACAAGTCGCCTTCTTCCTTTCCTTGTGTTTGAGTGATCAGGATACTATGCTATTTTTCCGTCCCTGTTCAGGTATGTGCTCATAGAGAATATTATTATAAAATGAGACGAATGCTGACCTATGTTTCATTTCAGACGAACAACTTTCTAGTTAGCGAACTTTTAATGCTTTTTGAAAGATCCAGCACCCAGGACTTATTCACTTGGGCCACTCTATTCATACTTATATGGACATAATGTCCGCATATCCATATAAGTATATCGTTCTGGCAATACCGGACATGACCTCCTTCTTCTGTGCGGATACACACATATTCCCCGAACTCTTACGGGACTTGGTAAGAACGTCTTCCACGAGTAACGAGTTTGTTGGGGTGGGACACTACGAATGTAGTGTGTGGACATACAAGGTGAGAATGTGGGTCTCGCGGGAGGCGTGCGCGAGATAGTCCCTGCAGTCGCATTATCCTCTATGCCCTCGGTGGCTCAGATGGATAGAGCGTCTGCCATGTAAGCAAGATGTCCCGGTCGGGGGACACATTTTCATCTGTCCCCGTTGATAAATATCAACGACCCTCAGCAGCTGAGGGTATTAATATAACCCTAAGAAACTTCCTGGCAGATTAAAACTGTGTGTCGGACCGAGACTCGAACTCGGAACCTTTGCCTTTCGCGGGCAAATGCTCTACCGCGAAAGGCAAAGGTCCCGAGTTCGAGTCTCGGTCCGGAACACAGTTTTAATCTCCCAGGAAGTTTCATATCAGCGCACACTCCGCTGCAGAGTGAAAATCTCATTCTGGAATATAACTCTAATTTCCCCCTAATCATGTCGTTATTCCATTGCGCAACAGATTCATCTCAGTATTTGAGTTCATCGGGAACGATCCGGCTCTCTGCCGCTCCATCTGATGCAGAAAATTTCGACAATCAAAATGTTTGTCATTCTCGGTTGACGTCTCTCACTTGGCTTCTATAAATTCCAAGAAGTAATGAGTGGAAGAAAAGTGTCATTTGATGTATCCTACATTTTACAAAAAATTGCTTGTCTGCTTTGTATTGGTATAGAATGTGCTTAAAAACCAATAATTAAGGACAGAATCTGATAGTCGCAAACGGATTCTGACTTACACGGACTAGTCATGCTATTCTAGGGAAACACAATGCGGTTCTAGGCGCTACAGTCTGTAGCCGAGCGACCGCTACGGTCGCAGGTTAGAATCCTCGGGTATGGATGTGTGTGATGTCCTTAAGTTAGTTAGTTCTAAGTTCTAGGCGACCGATGACCTCAGAAGTTAAGTCGCATAGTACTCAGAGCCATTTGAACCATTTTTTTTAAAACACAATGGTCATCATACAAAATTTTTCATTATATACTTCGCCCTCAAGTCGCGCAGATGGAGTCATCATCGATTTCAAAATAAATGGCTCTGAGCACTATGGGACTTAACATCTGAGGTCATCAGTCCCCTAGATCTTAGAACTACTTAAACCTAACTAACCTAAGGACATCACACGCATCCATGCCCGAGGCAGGATTCGAACCTGCGTCCGTGGCGGCCGCGCGGTTCCAGACTGTAGTGCCTAGAACCGCTCGGCCACCCCGGCCGGTATCATCCATTTCGACGTATTACAAAGTCATCATCAGAAGATCTGAAAACATTACATAGTAGTTTCACAACTGCTGATCAATAACTATGTAAAATATTGAAATCATCTATTGATCATACTGCAGTAAGTTAAAACCGATAACGACTATTCAGTTGACGAGTTACATTCATGTCTTCTGAAAAGGAGTTTGTAATAACTTGAAACCGGCAATTATATTATTTGACTGACCTAAGACTGAAATATATAGTAGTAATGATTAAAAGATTCTCCCATACTACCTTGAATCATGCCTTAAAAAACATACAGAAATGGGAAGTGGACTTTCTAATTGCATTAAATATCAATTTTAAAAGAGTCCGCACTTGTGTATTTATTTCACGAACAAGTTCTCCTTGCTGAGACTAAAGTGTAGTCTGTTGTCGAACAACATCTGGAGTAAATGAACTTTACCCTCCACGTCACTCACATGCGCCTCCGCTGGTAGAGTAACGTCTGTTGTGAGTCTGCAGTGAAGGGTCTAGTCTGTGGATGAACAGTAGACCCGGCCGCGGCGTTCCGGTCACGAGACCCTCCTCGACTGCGCCTGGCAACTGCGCTGCCGCACTCAACAATAGGACGACGCGTGGAGCCCTTCAGACAGGGACCACTGTGCGGAACGCATGCACCGGCCGCGCCGATCTATTGTCAGCGAGGAAGGAGTGCAGACGCCGATAATCCATAGGAACCTCTGGCCAGAGAAGATGTACCACTGCGGGAATCGCACCGTTCGGCGAAAATATGAAAACAGCTACGATAATAGCAGGCGTGTCGCGATGTGCAGTACTATGCGCCCGGAATGGAGACTTCCTCTCGGCAAATTATTGGTGATAATGACAGACAGAAAGTCGCTATAGAGCTTAGAGAACGCAATTTGAGTGCAGAATAAGATAAAAATTTGTTGATGAAATTAAGTAATTGAGACGTCCTACTAAACCCGCGGGACAGGACAGGTAGTTGGAATTATGGAAAGGGCTCAAAATGAGCGGCTGTCAGTTACACTCGGACACATATAACCTTATTTATTTCACCATCGGCTGAATGCGCCACACTATCGTATACCTTAAGGGCATAACCACTTTAATTAAAAAATCGGCTAAAAGACACTAACTCAAAATTCAGACTATAAAGAGAATATTTAGAGGGCAGAAGGCCTCACGTTAAGTAAGTTCTACAACTTCGCTGAAGGCCCAAAATCTAACACTCGAAAAGCAACACCCTTAATTCAAAAACAGCTGAAGGCCCCATGACTTAAAACTGAAGGTAAAATAAATTTAAACAACAAAGCCTTTTCTTAAATTAGGCTGAAGGCCCCAAACAATCTAATACTTGACAAGCAAGGAACTTTAATTTTAAAAAGGCTGAAGGCCCATGACTTAAAACACCACTAAAATTAATTCAATACAATTACACACAACAGAAAATAAGAAAAGACAGTGCAGCTAACCGCGCTCAGAAGTTTCGGGGGTCGGCCAGCACTCCAAATACTAACGATCACTTAGGTGAAACAGGTAGCCGGCCCAACCATTCTCGATCCGACGGCAACCCAACCAACAGACAGTCAACGGACGCACCGACAAGGTAACTTGCACTCCACTGGACCAGCACACAACCGGGAGTTCAATACAAAACATGAAAGGCATGGACGCTCACAACCAAGCATACATTAAGCTGTCGAACTTCACACCGTGCTGGACAGCGACAACACGGTGAGGAAAGGACACTGCCTAAATTTACGTCAGCGGCCAGGGCAGGTAACCGGAACGTTAACGGCCACAAGGCAAAAAATTCCGGTGGTGGACTTCAATTGCAAATAACCAAATACAGTTAGACTCCACCGGACGGTGGCTAAACCTTCGCCAACTCGAACACACACGTTATTGCTCGTGGGAATGTCCCAACAGCCAACAACGAGAACCAGACAGCAGAATGGGAACAGTCTTGACTTGCTGATAAATTAAATCCAAACTCAATTTTCGTGTCCAGGGTCGGTGTGCCACAGACCTCGTAGTGATGGGAACAGTCCTACACACTCCAACACTGCGTAAAGACCGCCAGCGGGCCCGGCCAAACTACGCCCCGCAGAGATATCCTCGCAGCTCTAAGCCAACCGACCGACTGCCACCCATCAGCACGGAGACAGCACTAAAATAACTGAGCAGTCGACATCACAGGCTACACACAGTTTCACGAACACTCGCACGAAGGACTAGACAATTTGAGAAATATATTACTCAAATGTCCTTCATGACTCTGCAGGCACATTCTCGTCGTTTCGGTAAAATTTTCCATAACTTTTCTGTATCTTTGCACCTGTAGTTCTGAAATTACACGCCTTGAGTTCTGTAAGTGAGATGTGTTTGCTGTCTTACAGACGAGATTTCAGAAACCTCCCACGGAACACTTGGTGTCAAATCACAAGATCTGGGTGGCCAGTTTACGTCGCCGTTGCGAGAAATCACCAGGCCAGTGACCCTCTGACGTAACAAGTCAATGGTGCTATCGAAATGTGACAGGTTGCGACATTTTGTTGAAACCAAAGCTCTTCAGTATTTACGCAATCCAGTTCAGACTAAATAACTCTCTTAACACATTGCGGTAGCGTTTGCCGTCCACTACTAATGCGTTTCTGGCGCCATATTCGATAAAGTAGCGGCCCATTATTCCCTCGGCCCAAACGACACAGTGTGTTGTGTGATGTCCTTAGGTTAGTTAGGTTTAAGTAGTTCTAAGTTCTAGGGAACTGATGACCATAGATGTTAAGTCCCATAGTGCTGAGAGCCATTTGAACCAAACGACACACCACAGAGTCACTCGTTATGTATGTTACTGCTTCTTCATTATTACTCGAGGGTTTTCTGTGCCACAAATCCTCCAATTTTGCTTGTTCACGAAGCTGTTCAGCAGAAAAAAGTGCGTCTCATCAGTGAGCGTTATTTTCTTGATGAAATTGTTGTACGCTATTCGTTTCACAAGCCCCCAAAGGGCAAAAGGTCGGTGCTTTTCGTGATCTTTTGACTTCAGTTCTTCTGCACATCTTCTTTTAGAAGTAGTTGAACGCTTCTTCTGGGAACATCCAATTGTTGTGAACGTCAGGGAATACATATCACCGGAATTAAAGCAACGTTATAATTCACGATGGCGATATTTTCCAAAAAACGACTAACACGAGCGCGTCTTGAGAGTTTAATGTCCACAATCGAACCGGATTTCTCTAATTTGGTAATCAGTCTCATGATAGTCGACTTATTCGGTGCATTACGTTAACCAAACATTCCACGGAATTCGCGAACAGACTCCGCACTACATTTACTACATTTGTAATACGTTTTCCATACGATAACACGCCGTTGCATCACGAAGCACTCGGTTAATAACAACAAAGAAAACAGATGAAAATATTGAAACGTTCAGGGCTGTCAGCTTATTGGGACAGAAACAGCGGGCATTTCAAAAATTACAAAATTAGCTGTCAGGATCGCACTTCATTTATAGTCACAGATGACATTTGTTTGCCAAGCAACGTTTCAGTGGTATTTGACGTGATACGGTGTACTTATTCTTCCTTGTGTTCTGACCCGATGCTGGCAGGCAACCGAAACGTATAATCTACACTATGTGATAAAAAGCATCCGGACACCTGGCTGTAAATAACTTACAATATGGTGTTGGCCCACCCTTAGGCTTGATGACAGTTTCCACTCTCGCAGGCATACGTTCAATCAGGTGATGGTAGGTTTTTTCGCGAATGGCAGCCCATTCTTCACGGAGTGCTGCACTGAGGAGAGGTATCGATGTCGGTCGGTGACGCCTGTACGAAGTCGGCGTTCCAAAACATCCCGAAGGTGTCCCATAGTATTCAGGTCAGGACTCTGTGCTGACCAGTCCATTACAGGGATGTTATTGCCGCGTAACCATTCCGCCAAAGGCCGTGCATTATAAACAAGTGCTCGGTCCTGTTTAAAGATGCAATCGCCATCCCCGAATTGCTCTTCAACAGTGGGAAGCAACAAGGTGGTTAATACATCAATGTAGGCCTGTGATGTGATAGTGCCACGCAAAACAACAAGGGGTGCAAGTCCCCTCCATGAAAACACGACCACAGCATAACGCCACCGCCTAGGGCTTTCGCCATACCCACACCCTGCCATCTCATCGCCACATTGTGTACCGTGATTCGTCACTACACACAACGTTTTTCCACGGTTCAATCGTCCAGTATTTACGCTCCTTACACCAAGCGAGATGTCATTTGGCATGTACTGGCGTGATGTGTGTCTTATGAGCAGCCGCTCGACTATGAAATCCAAGTTTTCTCACCTCCGCCTAGCTGTCATAGTACCTGCAGTGGATCCTGATACCTTTTGGAATTCCTGTGTGATGGTCTGGATAGATGTCTGCGTATTACACATTACGACCCTCTTCAACTGTCGGGGGTCTTTGTCAGTCAACAGGCGAGGTCGGCCTGTACATGTCCCTTCACGTTTCCACTTCACGATCACATCGGAAACAGTGGACCCAGGGATGTTTAGGAGTGTGGAAATCTCGAGTACAGACGTACGTCACAAGAGACACCAAATCACCTGACCACGTTCGAAGTCCGTGAGTTCCGCGGAGAGCCCATTCTGCTCTCTCACGATGTCTAATGACTGCTGAGGTCGCTAATATAGAATATCTGGCAGTAGGTGGCAGCACAATGCACCTAATATGAAAAACGTACGATTTTGGGGGTGTCCGGATACTTATGATCACATAGTTCAAATGGTTCCAATGGCTCTGAGCACTATGGGACTTAACACCTGAGGCCAGCAGTCCCCTAGAACTTAGAACTACTTAAAGCTAACTAACCTAAGGACATCACACGCATTCATGCCCGAGGCAGGATTCGAAACTGCGACCGTAGCGGTCGCGCGGTTCCAGACTGAAGCGCCTAGAACCGCTCGGCCACACCAGCCGACATGATCACATAGTGTATGTGAATAAATAAAGTGCAACGAAGACAGCTAATTTTGTATAAGTGCATATCATCGCATTACATGAGAGATTAATTAAGTCGTACGAGCCAATATATAAATACCGGATGGAATACATGATGTCATTAAGGGTCACAATGTATACACATGGTTCTCCTGTATCCTGAAAAGCATATGTGTGATTACTGTGCCTCAGATGTCTCCTATTTTTTCTAAAATTAAAATAGGAGTGCACCGGTACATAACGAGCAAGTCCTAAACGCACCAGCAAAAGCTTATAGCTTCAGCAGAGCCGTGATTTTAATCTTTAACAGTTCAACAGTAGAAATGTAACTCCATCCTGTGTCCGGAGTGCGGGACTTCGGCTGGTCGATTTCCAATAATAAAATACCAACAGCCGTTAATTTGGTTCTATTTGTTAGACAACCAGTTTCGGCATTACATTATTCCAGCACTGCATTGGTTTCCAACACTAGGGTTACTCGATATATGCAGGCCTGAAGATGGCGAATGTAGTGCCGAAACTGGATGCGTAACAAATAAAACCAAAGTGACGGCTGTTGGCATTTTATTATTGGAGTTCAATAGTATTGTCAAGATAATTAGTGAGGCCTAACGACTGCCTTTTGGATGTAGAGGCTGGAGGTGAATGACCTCTGCGGTGGATGGTGGCTCTGTGCAGCGTATATCGGCCGTAGCAGGCAGCGGCGCCGTCTGGCGTGAATGCACAGCTCGGTGCGGGGCGCGCCCCGTGGGCCGAATCGAACGGTGGAACTCAGCGCGGTCAGCGGCGGCTCACAAGTGGTGACGTGTACCTTCACAGGAGTCTGCTGAAGCTGGCATTCGATTTTCAAGAAATATACATTTTTAAAAAAAATTCTTGGTGGATGGTTCAACAGTTCTCTGTACAAAATTTGACAAGTTCTGCAGAGTTCCACGTAATTCCGAATAGCTGACTAGCTGTGAGGTTGGTACTTGACTTTCGAGTTTTTCACAGTTCTTGGTAGGTATGCTATAGTTCTAGATTTCTCTGCCGAACATGTGAACAGTTCTGTGGAGCATTTAAAAAAAAAACCTATATTGCTGAACAGCGGTGAAGCTGACACTCCATTTTCGAGAAATACACATTTTTGTCAGAAAAAATGGAAATGACCATATGACGTCGTTGGCCGGGAGGCCCCTGTTCGGGGAAATTCGGCCGCCAAGTGCAGGAGTTACGTCATTCGACGCCACATTGGGCGACTTGCGCGCCGGTGACGAGGATGAAATGATGATGATGACAACACAGCACCCAGTTCCCGAGCGAAGAAAATTTCCAACCCCACCGGGAATCGAACTCGGGCCCGTTTGCATGGGAGGCGAGCACGTTACCACCTTTTACTTTTTTTGCATTTTGTTCGGTATTGTTCGTTGCGTTTGGTCTGGGCGGACGTCAGAAGACATCCGTTCAAGTTGATCGTTGATGCCTTTACTCAGTTTTTTTGTTACAGAGGGCGAGCAGCCCTCTGACGTAACACGCTGAGCTACCGTGCCCACCCAGCTAAGAAGCCAGACACTTTTGTTAGAGTTCTTGATAGATATACTGAGGTTGTAGGGTTCTTTGTACAAAATTTGAATGACTCCGCAGAATTTCGGAAAAAATACAGATAACCTTAATGACATTTTGCGTACGAATAATAGTTGATGAGATAATTGCAATAATGAGGGACACCTTTTCACTAAATAAAAAAGCAAATTCGTACAACTGTTCTCATCACAGTGCTAAATACCACTCTAAGAAAAAAATGGCTCTGAGCACTATGGGACTCAACTGCTGTGGTCATAAGTCCCCTAGAACTTAGAACTACTTAAACCTAACTAACCTAAGGACATCACACACATCCATGCCCGAGGCAGGATTCGAACCTGCGACCGTCGCGGTCGTGCGGTTCCAGACTGTAGCGCCTTTAACCGCTCGGCCACTGCGGCCGGCACCACTCTAAGAGTTCTACCGAAAATCGTCAGTTGAAATCTTACTCGAGCTCGGAAAACTTTGTCTCCCCCTCCCCCCTCCCCCCTCCTACCACATCGGTAGCGGGACGGCCAACCCCCACCTGGTTAACCATCTGCGTAAGAGTACGTAGTGTTTTGCAGTTTCATTTAGCTATCGAAAGCTTATCGTGGCAGAGGTAGATTTTGCAGCGTTTTAATGATCGTTTAACGTGCATTTAATTTGCAATCCGAAAGAATCTAGATGTGTAGTACCATGGAGATGCTGCAGTAAGAATTCGCGGTACTTCAAATGGTTCAAATGGCTCTGAGCACTATGGGACTTAACATCTGAGGTCATCAGTCCCCTAGGACTTAGAACTACTTAAACGTAACTAACCTAAGGACATCACACACATCTATGCCCGAGGCAGGATTCGAACCTGAGACCGTAGCAGTCGCACGGTTCCGGACTGAAGCGCCTAGAACCGCTCGGCCGGCAATTCGCGGTACTCTTACTTTATTTACTCGCAGTAGTGGAAACGTATTTTCAAGTCTGGAAGACGATCATCACTGCACACCATCTCCAAAACATTTATTATACAGGAAAATATCAGGAAATACGGTTGAAAGACAAGACGAAGATTTGGACGACGTGTATTCAAAACTTATTCGTAAAGAAGCACCTTTCTACTGAGAAACTTTATTACTTTCAGCTAAAATATTAATGCGGTATGGCTGCTCTAATAATACCACCTACAAACTTACAATTTACTAAGCGAGTGAGACAAATATGACGAGAAATCACGTTTTTTTTTTTTTTAACATGCCGATTCGTCGATAGTGTCCCTTTTTAATCCCTGGAATCTTAGGGAATACCCAAGCACAGCATGACTTGTATATAGCTTCTGTTTCGCACTTTTTCTTAAGTTATTTATTACAATGTTAGATGAACTTGACGCCTATCTTGGGTGGATAATGTTCAACGTTTACTTTAGTAACTTGGCGTAGAGCGTTGACGTCTTCACTTGGAGGCCTCTGTGGAGAATCGGTGTTAAAGAACTTGTCTCTCAGACCAAATTTTTCAAATGGACTGTAATTTCACTATAAGCAAGCAGTCCAATTCTATTGGCCGTAATTTTTGCGATTTGATCGATTCCTACTTGAATCCATGAGTATCTTTGGCTGTTGGTTCTGATTCACGATTCAGTGTAATGACTGTTTTAATTTTTGATGCAGAAGATCAACGCGGCAGAACAGGATTGGATCCATAAATCATATTTCAGTTTTGTAAGACCACAGACGGCATATCACTATGACAACCTAACGTATACGTATAACAACGATTCGAAAGAATCCTGAAATTCACATACAGAGCTTTGGCCTCTGAAGTGGGTTACATTCACGTTTGGACACACATAGCGGCAAGGAAAATACTCTGTTCTTGTAGTCATAATTCAACTTCATCAAAGAACATGAACTTTTTCAACGCACAACTTTTTCGATTGTAAAGATCTTCAATGTATTGACGCGTGCTATGTCGTCGAGGTTTTGGAACATAAATTCTTGTTTATTTTCACTTGATAAGTATGGACCATCTCTCAGCATATTATTTAATTGCCGCCGTTGCTGATACAGACATAATTTTAGTACGCAGTTTCTCAGCTCCTATGTCGGAAGCTGTTAATTTTTCAAACAAATCTTCACTTCTCACTCAATATGACACTTTGACGCGTAGTTAAGATGCCCGCCCATTGTAGAAGTAAACTCTTAATTATTGTTTGGCAGGTGATAGTTTAGTTTATTTATTTATCTTTTTCATTCGCTGGAATTCGGATCGTGCCCGTTCAGCTACCTCAAGAGTAGTGTCAACTATAACGATACGAAAGTAAGGACAACACAACAGCCAGTCCCCAAGCGAAAAAAATCTCCGAACGGCCTCGGAAACGAAACCGGGCCCTTTCGCTTAACAATATGTCACGCAGAACGTGCTGCTACCGAGTCAGAGAGGTGATAGCTTACTTCCAGTTTTCTGTAAACGAACTGAAAACAAAGACATTGGGCTTTCTACGATTACGAGCTTCCCTCGAACGTGAATGACAATTGAGGTTGTCCGCGCTGTGTCTTAAACAGGTTCCGTAATCCGTACTTCCGTTCAGCTTGTCCTGGCATCTGCTTGGATTGCAATCACTGACCTGTTACATCGCCCAGCCAATGTGATGCTTTCTGGGAACACATTCAGCCAAGGAAATCTAAATCAACAACTTGATATTAGATAATCAACGAATTTATCATGCAGAAGTAACGCTTGTGCATAATTGATATTTTCTCCAGAAATTTATCTAAAATCCATAGGGCACACAATTACATAAAAAAACGAACGTTGAACGAGTGAAAATAATTGGTTCCCAGAAAGGAAGGATCACCAGTGAACTAGTTTCCTAAGACTGATGATTTTGCCCATCTCTGGTACCAGCTATCCAGCAGTTCAGAATTGTGACCATAATTTTTTCGCGAAATTCTGAAGAATTATTCGAATTTTGTAAATAGAACACTAGAACTATAGCCTATCTATCAAGAACTCTGAAAAAAAATTGATCATTTCTTGAAATCTGGGTGCCAATTCAGCAATTTAGAATTGTGATTATAATTTTTTCCGCGCAGTTCTACAGAACTATTCAAATCTTGTACATAGATGTCTAGAACTGTAGCATGTCTACGAAGAATACCGAAAAAAATGTGTATTTCCCGAAAGCCGGTTGCCAACTTCGCAAGTAGTGGAAATGGGTGTCTCATTATTGCAATTATCTCACAAACCTGTAGAAAAAAAAATGTCGCTTGGCTTTTCCGTGGAACTCTTGGGGAGCTACTCAGAATCTTTACCATTATTTTTTCACGAACTTGTCAATTTAATTCTTCCGAAAGATTAAATTTTTCTGAAGTACTATGATATTTTTACGCGAAATTCTACAGAACTATTCAAGTTTTGTAAGGTTACTCGAGAGCTATCGTATCTACCAAGAACTCTGAAAGAACGTATATTTCTCGAAAATCAAATGCCTACTTCACATAAGACCTCACAGGCGATGGAAGACAGGACCGGCGTTCGACCTCACAAGGCGACGACCAGCAACAACGTTTGCTCGCATACATGTCGCTGATTGGGCAACTGCGTGGTCAGCGCTTAAACCATGGTCAACCACAGCAGTGGCCAGACCAGCAGGTGGTTCACCCGTTGGGAGGCCCCGAGCAAGCAGCATTCGTAGTGCGATCACCATGCCTGTAGCTGGTGAAGAGAGTCTGTCGGCAACAACGTGTAGGTTCATTTCAACTCGTAGACCGACTTAGACTTTCTGCTGTAGCCAGCTGCTGGCAGTGATTGATGATGCTTGTCTAAAACTGGCCGTATACAGGGCGTTAAAAAAAAGAGTCGAACACTCTGAGAAGTGGTGGTAACCATCGAATCAAGAAAAATAAGTCCAGTAAAAAACACTTGTTTACAGGTGTTGTTCAACATGGTATCCATTCATGACATTGCACCCCTCTGCCCTCCGGTGTAAGGAATGACGCACTCTTTGAAGCGTACCCTGTTGTTGTTGTACTCGCTAGCTTGAGCTGAAGACGTTGAAAGGCATGTGCTAAGGTCTGATCAGAAAATAAAGTCGATAGTTGCCAACCGCGAGGTGGAATGAGTATAATATCTTTGAGTAGTAGGATCTTTGATGGTTAATAGAGCCGGTCGCACGCAGTAAAAAACTCAGTAGTCGCAGCTAGGTGCCTGGAGGAAGCAGACATGTGGTGACAGCTTTAAGGTAGGATTCCCACTACGCATTTTTTAGGTTGTACACTGAGCAAACCATAGCACGTTAATGGGAGAAGCTATAAAATGATTTCAAAATGGTTTTTGTTAGATAATGTTCAGACTTAGGATTTGTATGTCCTAGTTTTGACGCAGTAAAATTTTTTGTAAGAGTGATTCGTGCTACAAAAATGGTGGAAACAGTAGTTTTTGTATATGACTTAAATTTTTAACATATATATATATATATATATATATATATATAGAGAGAGAGAGAGAGAGAGAGAGAGAGAGAGAACATTGTGTTCAAATCTAACAGCCTGAATCATAATCCACATCCTTTGTTGTATTGAATATGAAAATGAGTAGTAAAGTAAAGTTACCCACCAAATGAAAGAACGTAAAGAAAATGAGCCTTCTATGCAACATATATGTGCAGTTCATGGTTTGAAATCGATTTTGGTATAACTAAAGTTATCAGAGCGAAGTTATTTCAAATAACTAATTTTATGCCATTGCACAACTGGCATTATTCAAGTCAAGCTATAATTTCATTAAGTAAACATCAGGGCCAAAAGTTAATTTTTCAGTACCATCTTAATGCCATTGCACAAACGGCATTATTCTCTTAAAATTGATTGCTGAGTCACATACATGTTACATTACTGGCAAAAAGGAGGACTGCACGAAACAAGTTCGCAGATGCAGTCAGATGCAGGTTTGTTGAATAATTATTTTGGAACAATTTTATCTTTGATACTTTCACTAATTAAAAAGGAAACAATTTTGGGTTAGATACTTTCACTTTTAAAGATAATTTTGGACATGATACTTTCAAGCCGACTCTGTAGCGTCCGCGCATTGTTGATTGGTGCGGTGTTACCAATTCCTTCAAGTGGCCCCATAACCAAAAGTCTAGGGGATTGAGGTCTGGGGAACGAGCAGGCCAAGGGACGTGCCTCTGTGACCCCCCCCCCCCCGTCCCCGTCCCCCTCCTGACCAATCCAGCAGTCCTGAAATGTCTGCTTCAGATGTTCACGCACGTTGGGATAGAAGTGTGGTGGTGCGCCATCACACATGGACCACATTTGTATTCGTTACTGCAATGGCACAGCCTCCAGCAAGGTGGGCAATACATTAATGACAAAGTCCAGATAATGTGCTCCCGTTACCCTTTGTGGTAACAGGTATGGCCCTCTTAACCTATCACCACAAGTACGCCTGTCCATACGTCGATCGAGAGTCGGTGTATGTGCCCTCTCTCCTGAATTTTTTGGGGATTTACATCTATCCATACATGCTGGTTACGGAAATTCACAACACCATCTCTTGTGAACCCTGCCTCATCGGTGAATAAAATCTTGGACGTTGTAATGGTACTTGAATTATGTAACCATTACGGCACCTCACCTCAACCTCTCGATACCAGCAATATTCTACTGTGTTTCTGTAAAATAGTTAACATATTTCTGTGACAACATTCAGATTTGATTTCATTAATGTAGAGGTACTTCGATACATCGATATGTATATATTGCAATGATATTATTCTTATGTGTATTCTTTCTTTTGTCACTATGATCTTTGACGTACTTGTAACTCTGATTTTTGGGCGCGTATGCGGTTATTAGAGTGTCAAGCTTTGGTCTTCATGTTAAAAAGACGCAAATTGTAGTCAGTTTATGAAATGTGAACTTTAACAGTGAGGAAGATATTTTCAAGTATGTTTAATATTGTGAAGTGATGTTTTGGAACGAGTCACGTGATACTGCAACAAAAGTAATAAAAAAGAAGTGTAACTTAAATTCGGAGTGCTGATTACTTTTTTACATCACCATTGTCCTAACTTGCAAAAGTTTAATCTTCAAGAATGGTTTATGAAACACATCTATAAAGCTTTTGAATATCGCAGAATAACACCCAGGCCTTTTTGCATCCGAACTTGGAATCATCACTACCTAGATTTTCGACGATTGAGCCATGAGTTCACAACGATACCAGCGTGGGAAACACGAAAAGATGAGTGCCTAGTTTATCCATTATTTCAAGAAATGACTTTATTAACTGTGCTCTAATGATACCTGCACATAATTTAACTTTGTTGTTGGCCGAAAATGCAATATTTAGCAGCGTGAGCAACACTATAATCATAATTAATTTTTGGCCTTTGTAGTGGTAGGGTTGTTAGAACGTGAGCAGTGGATCTGCGCCACACTTCTGCAACAGCAACGCGCTGTAGATAATACGGGTACAGCAACTGTTCATGAAGTATCCCACAGATAAGAGAGTGAAACACGCCTTTTACTGCTGATAATCGTCTCACACTGGTCGCAGGGGATTCTTCCATCGAACGTAGCAAACGCTCCTCCACATCAGACGGGCAGTGCCTTCCACTGTCAGACTTCCGATGTGCAGGGGTACCTGTGACCCTCAGACGCTGAGAAAGTCTGCCGAAAAGCTGATCAGAGGGCATTCTGCGCTGTGGATATTTTTCAGCACAGAGGGCACGGGCTCGAAGGCTAGGTCCATTTGCTAAACCATCACAGAATATCATATCCGCCGTTACATTTGTCGAGTAGTAGGCTCCCATGGCTAACAAATGATGGCAGAGAGTTGTAAATGTACTACACCATTTGTACACACAAACAGCCAATAACAGAAAACACTTAAGCGAATCCGTGTTTGGAAGAAGGTAAAACACCACGATACGTACACAGGGTTGACACTACTGTACAATGAGGCACACAAACACGACGAAACACTACTCGAAACTGACAACTGACTGCAGAACGCCTAATGGTAGGTAGAGTACTGTGCGTAAGACATCGTAAAACCTTGACGACACATTTAATGGGGCAACAGTGCGACGACTGTGCTAATATCCGCAACCAATCTCGCACAGCCCTTCCTATAAACACGTGTTTATCTCGGAAAGTATGAGTTTCCGGACTAATGTTTATTGGACTTATTTTTCTTGTTTCGTTGGGTACCACCACGACCTCTGAAAGTTCTCGATACTGTTTTTTATATGCAGCCTGGCCTGCTGTTGTTTCTGCACTTTTGCCCTCTTAATAGAAAGAGGACCGAAACGCGAGCCGTCACCATTAGGCAACCATGACATCGTTGAACGAACTTTCTCATTTCTTCAGCAACTTTTCTTATCTGTCTACGTACTAATATAGCCCTCAGGAGCGGTTTTCAATGCATCAGCGGGATTCGCTTATAGAGGCTTACGCAAAAACAGCTAACGGGTTGCTGCACTGTGGTTTCTTACGCCGCGTCAGTATGACGTCCCCTGAAAGGTAGGTCACCAGATTTTTCTGCTGGAACGGCGAAACGGTGGCTCAACATTCCATAATGCGCAAGAAAATGATTTTGAAACGCTTATATATCGTGATAAACATCTCTGATGCGAAAGGAATATGGATTATCGATTTCAAAAGTGGGTTAAGATTAATATTCGATAAAGCATTGATAATTAAAGTAAATGAAAGAGAATTCTTTCTATTCAATTACCAGAACGGAGTTCTCAACTTAAACTGATCGGAAGATAAAGCAGAATACACTTATTCAGCAACAGGAAAGTTCGGTGTGTCTGATTGTGTGTAATTTCGCGATAGCGAGAACTTTGTTGTGATGGCCGAGCGGCTTCCCAGGTCGTTACAGGTGTCTGGGGAGCAGAGGCAGAGTTTTAATTGAAAAGTTTTTTTGCCGTCCTTTTATAACGCGCAAGCAGTATCACACAACTTGCAGGGGGGGGGAAAAACAGGCAAATATTCCACAGACGGCGATATTTTCCCGAGTAAAATATGAGCCCTGAAAGGGAGTGTTCAGCAGCTCCAGTGGCACGGACACATTTAGTCTTTCAGCCGGATGATTACTGTCTTTTTTTTCGTGCATATGCGGATGTCAGGCTTCCACTCCCTCTGCGAACAGAAGTAATATTTAGGCACAGTTATGTCTTTGACGGTTTTTTCCACAGGTCTGGTTGTCCGTATAAAAACTGGTAACTAAGTGAAAGGTGAAGTAACTGACCTTGACGTGACGCAGAGTCTTGGAGACTGCTCTCATATTCAGGAGGAGCGAAATTCAAGTCACTGTCGGACATCCAGATACTTGCCTAAATCTCTTCAGCTAAAAACTAGAAAGTGTCCACCGTACAGTCCACGGTTAAATTCATTCATTATTCATGTCCAACTGAATAAATTCTTCATATTTAATAACCGGCTATCGAAGGTGTGCTAAATTATAATTATAATAGTTTTAGTAATTTATTCCATCCGACAACCAGCCTCGGCCCCCAGGAGCAAAAGCCGGGGGTTGGGGGTGGTGGAGTTCGGGGGGGAGGGGTGAGTCGAAAGGGGGGGGGAGGAATGGGGTGACAGGACGCGCAGGTGTTGTGTATGATCCTACCTTCGAAGAATATTTTAACTAAAAGTGTCTGTACTTTTACATACATGGATATCCACATATCTCAGATAACTTTCGGAGAATAAAGCAAAAAGAAAAGTAAGTCTCGGAAATTGTGAGAAATCCTAGCAAAATGCTGTTTGTTTTCAACAACAAAAACTTTTCAGTTACTCTCGTGAGGAATGGACTTCCGGACTCACCGGCTGCGGAAATCATTCCAGTTAGTAATACGCGTCGATTACACTTGCGGACTATACTTGCTGACTACAACACAGCCCATAAATTGAAAAAAAAGGTCTCAGTCACGTTTATTTAACGTTAATGTTGTCAGCGCTTTCGGTCAGAAGACCATTGTCAGACAGCGGCGATGTGGGCTCAAGTGTAACAACAGATACAGTAGCGACACTCCTGCGTATGTTTGTTATACACTGCGGGTTTCGTTTATATTGACTTGTAAAACGTTTTGTACAAAAGCGAGCTTACGTACGCAATACATTGCGGCAATAACAAAAATAAGACACCAAATTTGTCATTCTATAGGCTTCCTAACTTCCACAAGAGGTATGGCACACCACATTACAGAACTGTTGAATACAGGTTTCTTGTTCTACAGACATCTACTGAAAAATGTTTGTTTTTAAGAACGAGAAATATATAGTAAACAGCACATCACGTGATGAATTGCAGAAAGATGTCATATATCTACACAATAACGTTAAGTTTCGTTCTCCACACCTCTAAACAAACCAGGTTATCAATAATATATGAAACTGGTGTGGAATGTAGTACCTACATTATTTAACTTATCATGTAAGTCACCATAACTGTAGCTGAAGAGAAGACTATCACAATGGTGTGATAACAAACGACACAACAAACTGTTTCCCGACTCAAAAGAAAAAAAAATCATACATCACAGCCACAAACATCAAAATTTTTCAACACAGCCGTCTTGTGAAGAAGTAATTATTGTAAGCAAGTATTTATGAACTGGAACGCTCAGCGTAGCGCAGCAATGAACAGCTCTTCAGACTTTGTGCAAAATTATTGCTAGTCAAATAAAGTAGTTGCCAAAAGAACGGTCAGCAAAGCAACAGAAACACTTGATTCTTTTGGATGTAATATTGTGTTTATATTTTCTTGCCTTCTGTGGTATACTTCGCAATTATACGCAATTAGAGAGTATTTACTCATGATGTTGCAGCCTATATCATGTCACTTCATTCATGAGGTTTGTTCTGTTTACATTTATATTAGGATTTCTTAGGTCTCTTGATATTTTACTAACGCTTGGGAACCAAAAATATAATAACTATTTTGTATATCAAGCAGAAAGAAATTAAAAATAGACATTAATAGTACAACAAATATGGCGTTAAGTCACGAAAGGCTTGCTTGTCGACAGGGGTGTCACGATTGTGTGTGTTACGCTGTGGTGATGTCGAATGGCATTAGTCGCAAAATAAGCAGTGTTTTACCGTCTATGTTCAGCATGTTGTACTCCTCGTCTCGGAAAGAGAAACGTTTATTTATGGTTGAAATGTTTACGTAATAAAACGGTTATTCTGTGTACAAAAGAGTATGTAAAAATATTAATTATCTCACTGGGATGTATATGAAAACCAGTATCGATATTTCATGATAATGAATCTATGTTTTGTAGTAAAGTTACTGACAACAATGAAAATAATAGAAACAGATTTTCATAATCTTTTTACTTCGGATTTGACTCTTCCCACGAGAAAGACGTGAATGGAGACACGTATTTTGACACGTATTTTTGGTAAATATATCCTATTATTGACAAAACCCAACCACTTATTTCGGTAGCATTAGCATCCCTACAGGTACGAAAAATTAATTATGCGTTTTTCACAAAATAATAAAGCGCAGTACAGCGCGAGTTGTAATTGGTATTGTTGGCAGCCATTTAGAAGGCGGTAGATTTTTTTTTTTTTTTTTTTTTTTACAATTTCTCCAATATTACCTGGCGTAAAGCCAAAATAAGATGTTTCACAACTAATTACTTGAATAAACAGACTAAAGTCAAGTTCATTTCAGTCACTTTGCAAAGAATAATATCAATATCAAAAAAGATTTTTGTGGTTGCCGTTTCACGGCTGTCGCTTGTTCAAGTGACGAGATTTTTCACAGTTAAGAAAGTGCTCAGCTTTGAATAATAATAGATGTACCACACGAAAGGCATTTCTCCACGCAAACCTACGAAAGTATAAATTATTATTCACGCTAAAAGACGTTCCATTGCAACCCTAAGATATTTCTAAAAATGAACAATTAAGCTGCTTCAAATGAATACGTTTGTAAATTTATTTTACGTCTCTGCAGACAGTCCAGACTGATTTATTTATCGGGGGCTAGAATACAAAAAGCCTTAACAATATTGAAGATAAAATTACTTGCCCGTGGAGTGAAGTTGTAGTGAAAATGTTGTACATAGCCTCATGAAATCTTACTACAGCACACGTGTACTCACACTTACTGTTCCGTGATTCGTATACACACACTTGAAAGATACCACCTTGACGCTACAACGAATCTACACACCAACATACACACAAAAAATTACTACAATGTGACTGATAGTACTCAGTATTTTCTTGAAGACAACGTCGCCGTTGCCGATGATGGATTACTGATCGAAAGCATCAACAACATTAACATTAAATAAGCGTGACCGAGACTCTTTTTGCAGTCAAGATACGGCAGTGGCTGTAGCTCCATGGATATTATCTGAAACCATAAATCTCACGTATGTTGTGAGTTCGCAGTTGGAACCGGTAAGGCAAGGCGGAAAGACAAAGGCCATTCAAATAGTGAAACCACAAAACAATGACTCGCCGGCACGCTCACGGAAAAAATCAGCATTCTCCCACCCTCCTCCACCGCTAACCCACCCCAACATGCTCGCATAACCATAGTCTGCAGGCCTGTGTTCGCATCGGATTGCTTATAAAGGGAGGGTCTGACACGTGGAGCCGCGCGGCATTAGCCGAGCGGTCTTAGATGCTGCAGTCATGGACTGTGCGGCTGGTCCCGGCGGAGGTTCGAGTCCTCCCTTGGGCATGGGTATGTGTGTTTGTCCTTAGGATAATTTAGGTTAAGCAATGTGTAAGCTTAGGGACTGATGACCTTAGCACCTAAGTCCCATAAGATTTCCCACACGTTTTTCTTTTCTTTTTTTTTCTTTTTTTTTTTTTTTTTTTTTGACATGTGGATCACCGATGTTGATCAAGTTTTGTGAGGATGTTCTATATCGAAAGTAAAGAGATACGTGTTTCAGCTTTTTGCTGGACACAAGTTTTTGAGAAGATCGAGGTCAAATCTGACGACGGGAAATCGTAATTTCGATGCTGTTCCTCGACAGATCGTCTGAAAACAAACATTTTTATTAATATAATAAAGAGTTAGTAAGTTTCGAATTATTAGCCTTTTTACTTTTTTGTTCTGTAGCTTGGGCACTCGTCATTCTACGTGTGTAGAAGAGCAAGGTCGGCTGTCGAGGCGTTAGACTGCCAATTTGGCGGTCTGTGTTCGATCCTTGGTCGTGGCGTTTTCTTAAAAGTTACGCGAAGGTAGTGTCCCAAGCACTGATCTAAAAATTTATAGTTACTTTTATTATTATATTAAAACTTATTAAAATCCTAGGTATCTGTGGTAAGTTAAAATTGAAGTTGACGGAAAGATCTGTTTGATTGGGATGGCGGTGGGATGGGGGGGGGGGGGGGGGGGGATGCGTTCGAAACAGTGCCTTCGCTTCCCCCCCCCCCCCAGAACCGAGCTCCAAGTTTTGCCTCTGCTACAAGGTCCTCAAGTGACGTCATGATTCACTGGTTGATTGTATTGACTGTAGTACTCAGTCAGAAGTCTGCGTGTTGTAACGGATGACCTCCCCCCCCCCCCCCCCCCCCCCCCCAAGAAAAAGAGGCCTACATCACATGCAAGGCGAGTAAAACAAAAATTAATGCAGACGTAGAGTTGTTTATCAAAAAATGTCAAATGGTATTGGAGCAGTGTGTCAGCAAGTTACAGTATTGTGAGTTGAAGTACTCTATTCAGATATCTGGTTATGTCATAACTGAAAATACAGCTATCGTCAGCGCAACCCAGTACTGTTGCACACCACCCTGCACGTTCTGATCAAATGTGCACTTTCAGTGGGTGAGCGAGGCGAGTAGAACGGCGAGAGAAGTGGTGTTTAGTACATTCGCTTACCACTCTCCTCCCGTGTCATGTGAGAAAATTCTGCAAATTGTTCCTGAAGACACTGTGTTTTGTATAATGATGAAGAACATTTCCACGTACATGACTGTGTGAACAAGCAAAATCTGCGCTATTGGTCTACATCTACACGTACATTACTTTGCAATTCGCACTAAAGTGCCGGCAGAGGGTACATCGAACCATTTCTCTATCGTTCCGCTTTCAAACACCGCGCAGGAAAAACGAACACTTAAATCTTGCCGTGCGAGCTATGATTTCTCTTATTTTATTACGATGATCATTTGTCCCTTTGTAGGTCGACGTCAACAAAATATATTCGCATTCTGAGGAAAAAGCTGGTGACCGAAATTTCGTGAATAGCTGAATGACGTCGTTGTTCTAGTGAGTGCCACCCCAAATAGCGTATGATTTCCATAACACTCTCTTCCCTACTTCACGGAAATACAAAACGAGTTGCCCTTCTTTGAGCTTTTTCGATCCTCTCCGTCAGTCCTATCCGGTAAGGATCCGATACCACGCAGCAGGACGAAAACGGACAAGAGTAGTGTAGGAAGTCTCTTTAATAGACGTGTTGCATCTGTTCAGGTTCTGCGAATAAAACGCTGTCGTTAGTTGGCCTTCTCCACAACATTTAGCTGCGTGATAGTTCCAATTAAATTGTTAGTAACTGTAATCCCTAGATATTTATCTCAATTGACATCTGCAGATTTGTGTGATTTATTGTGTAACCGAAATTTAACGGATTCCTTTTAGTATTCATGTGGATAACCTCACACTCACCATTTTTTCAGAATCAATTCCCACTTTTCGCACCACACAGGTATCATGCCTAAATCATTTTGCAATAAGTGATTTAAGCTGCTTCGATACACTGAGGGAATCTAATTCTAAGTTACTCATGTTGATAGTTTCTCTTGATTCGAATTCCGGACTATTTACTTCGTCTTTACTGGTGAAGGAATTTCGGAAAACCGTGTTCGGTAACTCCGCTTTAGTGACATTGTTATCGGTAACATTAACACTGCTATCGCACTGTGACGGTATTGAATGTGTCTTGCAACTGGTGCACTTTACATACGCCCAGGGTCTCTTTGGATTTCCTGCCGGATTTCGAGACAGTTTCGTCGTGGAAGCTATTACGAGCGTTTCGGATTGAAGTCCACGCTGAACTTAAGAGCTTCAGTAAAACGTCGCCAATCTTTGAGATTTATCGCTCTCCTCAATTTGGCAGGCTTTTTTCGTTGCTTCTGCGACAATGTTCTGATCTGTTTTCGTATACCCTGGGAGGTCAGTTTCCTCTCTTATTAATTTATTTGGTATAAATCTCTCAACTGCCGTCGACACTATTTATTTTAATTTAAACCTCTTCTGGTCTATGCTTACATAGTTTCGATGGAGTGGAGACAGTCTCTTAGGAATGCGTCAAGCGAATTTGTATGTTTCATTTTCCTTTTTTAAAATAGATACATATCACGTTTATTATTGTTGGATTTGGATGGTACGGTATTCAGTCTTGTTACAACGACCTTGTGGCCACTAGTTCCTGTATCCGTCATGATGCTCCCTATTTGTTCAAGACCATAACCCCCAAATACTGCACGAAAGAGCATTACACTATGATAAAGTTTTTTTATGTAATTTAAGGAGAAGCCATTATTGCTCCATATATTTTGCTAAGACGAAGGTGTAACAGTGACCTTCATGTTCAACCGTTACGTAGCCGTGCTTGAGAACTTCTTTCGGAATTAGGTGCAGAACTTGTAGCTGGATAACCCTGATGTGTGGTTCCAACAACATGACGCAACAGTGCACATCGTTAGGATATCAACGACAGTGCTCAGTGATCTTTAAGCTAAGGTTCACACACATCGTCCCCACACACTTGCCGACGTGAAAGGAGCAATTCAGGCGGTTGTAGCAGATGTTCCACAAGACATGGCAGATCTAGTGACACTAGATTTCATACAGCGCCTTGAAATGAGTATTGCTCGCAATGATCAACACTAAACGAGACATCATTTTGCATAAAAAGTTCTCGGTTTACTTGCCGCGTCAAATTTGGATAAAATCCCAAGCTTTCGATGACTACCTCCGTCATCTTCGTCAGGGGTAAAACAGTCAGTTTTACCCCTGACGAAGATGACGGAGGTAGTCATCGAAAGCTTGGGATTTTATCCAAATTTGACGCGGCAAGTAAACCGAGAACTTTTTATGCAAGGACTCCGTCGCGAAAGACTTCGTAGTCATATGAGACATCATTTTATTTATTTATGCATTTATTTCACCTGGCAAGATTAGGGCCTTCAGGCCCTCTCTTACACCTAATCAGGCATACTCAGATTGAACGAATTTCACTTTGTACAGAACATTATGGACTTACCACGTGTTATACAGTATTAATGTTAAAGAAAAAAAATAGAGATTATAACAGTAGTAGAATGATAATTATAACAATCAAAAAATAATTGTAACAATCAATAATAATAATAATAATAGTAATGACTATGTATATGAAAGTAAACATATTTTTCTTTTATGAATTTCAGTCCTATTGCTAGTTGGGAATTTTCTCGTTATGATCTTGCAGCTTGTGAGTTATTCTCATCGAGCAGAGACATAAGACGATAGAATGGGGTGAAAGAGATATAGAAGAGGTAGATATGTTAGAGGAAGAGGAATAGAATGGTAAAATTCGAAGCTATGTTGGAGAGGAGAAAGAAAGAGATGAGAGGGGCACAACAATGGTGGCTATACCGTCCCTAATATGTACGTTTTGAGTTCCCTCTTGAATGTTGAGTGGTTCTGGATAAGACGCAGATCACAGGGGAGCGCGTTCCATAGTCGTATGGCTGAGATGGAGAATGACACGGAGAAAGATTTTGTGTTATGTAAAGGTACAGCCAAGATGCTAGACGTATCCGATCTGGTATTGCGGTTGTGGAATGATGATAGGTGTTTAATGTGAGAAGATAGGTATTGGGGGCACCAGTGGCTAAGAAATCGATGAAGTAAGCATTTTAAAGTTACATTGCAATTTGTTGCCATACCAACTGCATATTTTTGAATTAACAAGTTTCTGCAATCATATTTTTTATAAACGTTTCAATGTGGGAGGTTCTTTCTTTTTTTCAAGTGATCATTGTACCAAGAACATGTATGTAATATCCATCTGCACTCTAACTTACGAGCTAAACACAAGTATTCTGAGGTTAATTTAGCGGCAAAGTATATAATTACATACTCTAACGTTATAGGCAAACCTACACATTAGAATGCCATCTGCCTAGCGACCGTTTGTTCATAAGTTCTTCTACGTTAAATGCGTTCTAAACGTACTGTTAACAGCAGAATATGTGCGAGGAACACATATCTTTGCATGCAGATTCACATTAAATTCGTATATTTAATGCATATTTCTTATGTGTATGAACTAAATTAAAGACTGAAAACAGTCATTGTGCCGAAATCAGCCGTTTCCATTACTTTGTCGTCAGTTTTCTGACATGTCTGAAGCGGCCCTCCAGAAATTCCTCTCCTCAGCCAATCACTTCATCACAGAGTAGCACTTGCAACCAATGACCTCAGATATTTGTTTTATATACTACAATCTCCGTCTCCTTCTAGTTTTGCTCTTTACGCCTCCGTCTACCAACATAAACCTAATCGCTGATGCCTTATCACGTATCCTGTGATCCAGACACTTTCTCTAGTTAGTATTTTCCATATAACACTTCTCTCTTCGATGGGAGGTTTCAGATCTTATGCGTATCACCTTCCTTTTGTGCACCTCATCTCGCTTCGATTTTTATCTTTTCCCGTTTCCCCATTATGTATGAGTAACTTCCATAAGATGTTGTGGCTGTGAATTAACGAGCATTTCGCTCTCATTTAAGTATATGGCCGAAAGCGTCAGGTTACAGGAATTATGTAACGAACCCTGTCGTCCAGGACCGCCTGCCACAAAGGGCGCAGATTCACCACAAGATGGGGAAAGTCACAGGCGTCTAATGTCTATTGAAGCCTAAGCGCTGTAGTGTGTCAGTAAGATGGACGAGAACCTACGTCATAGGGAAACCCAGTAGAAGCCTGGTTGTGGCCGAGAAGACGTAGCAGTGTTAAATATGGCGGACCTAAGATTGGCTAGTAGTAGAGAGGATATAAAATGTCGACTGGCAATGGCAAGGAAAGCGCTTCTGAAGAAGAGAAATTTGTTAACATCGAGTATAGATTTAAGTGTCAGGAAATCGTTTCTGAAAGTATTTGTATGGAGTGTAGCCATGTATGGATGTGAAACATGGACGATAAATAGTTTGGACAAGAAAATAATAGAATCTTTCGAAATGTGCTGCTACAGAAGAATGCTGAAGATTAAATGGGTAGATCACATAACTAATGAGGTGGTATTGAATAGGATTGGGGAGAAGAGGAGTTTGTGGCACAACTTGACTAGAAGAAGGGATCGGTTGGTAGGACATGTTCTGAGGCACCAAGGGATCACCAATTTAGTATTGGAGGGCAGCGTGGAGGGTAAAAATCGTAGTGGGAGACCAAGAGATAAACACACTAAGCAGATTCAGAAGGATGTAGGCTGTAGTACGTACTGGGAGATGAAGAAGCTTGCACAGGATAGAGTAGCATGGAGAGCTGCATCAAACCAGTCTCATGACTGAAGACCACCACCACAACAACAAGATTGGCTATAAAAGGAAACATTTATGGAAACTATTTAATTCTGCAGAAATGCAGGGAACCAAGCCACAGTAATTTTAATCTGCCATCCCCCACAAATTTTCATGGTGATCCCAATAAAAGTTGAATATTGATCGTATCTACAATAGTTTAGGATTACTGTTGAAGTGAAATTTTGTAACAAAGACCTGAATGCTATATTCTGAACGCTTTGGTCGATCTTAACGATCGACATTTCGTATAGAAGTGCATCACTAAAATGACAAATGGTGTAAATATCAACTCTGTAACTTTATTTTTTTAAAGATATAGTAAATTTGAATTACCAGTATTTTCAGTTAAGCACAGATCATCATTTCCTCCACACAAACCACATTGAACGATGGCAACATGCCACCTTATTGAATCATTAGGTAATAGAATGTTTGTTGTAAACTTCTTGCATAATAGTTACTTTTGTTCTTTATTTATTTATCAGAAAGTACATTGGTGCAAAGCTACTGGCCGTGACATTCAAAGTTAAGAAGGAAATTGTACTGGTTTCGTGTAAACGAATTTCACGTTTATTATGTAATGGATTTGGAACGTGAAAGTGGTCAATCTTTGATTATTTAAAAATGTTAAAATGTAAAGTAATGTCGAACAAGCTTTAGCCAATCTGATGGACGACTTCAGGAAAGGGAACTGCGCTAGCCAGTTGAGCAAAGATGTTCGGCGCTCGGGAAACGCGGTCGGAGACTGGCCGTGGGCACTTCTGGTCTACACCCCAAAGAGTACAATTCGGCTGGAGACACCAAAGGGTACAGATCGGATTGAGACACGAAAGCGGACATTCGGTCTTTAGGTAGCTAGGAAGTGAAACGACGTACAAAATTTCGCCTTGTGTTGTATCGCGGGACTTAGTCTCTGAGTGGTGAGCAGCCACGAGCTTGGAGTGAAATCTTAACATTTCGTGTAAATATCGAGGTGGAGTATTGTGTTTCGGGATGAGATTGCGAATGATCGAACTGTGTCAAATGGATATGCGCTCGAGTGTAACAGTAACTCTAAATACGACCACTTTCGCTATTAGTTTGCTTTCTGAATAAACATTATTCTAACCAAATAGCAACTGTGTGGCCTACATAATTTATGGGTCGTTAATTTAGTTACCAATATTATTATTACTGTTATTATATGTTATGTTAACTTTGTATTTCGCAAAATTGGCATCAGCCAGACAATTTAACCAAAGGGTCACAAGTGTCTAACCTAGGGCGTGTAATGCGACACGTGCGGTTCAACCCCTAGCCGAGTTTGAGCCAAGACATTTCGACGAAGAGGAACCGCATGTGTGCCCGAACATCTTTGGGATGTTAGCTCACATGCCCCAGACGTACGTCCTCCAAACTTCTTCCTCAGATTGAGGTACAGTCTGTTACGTGAGATAGTGTTTGGGGTAATAACATATATAAACAAAATAAAAATTCAATTACAATTAATATTGATTTCAGTCACCCGCGTCGTCGATAATTGCTTGGCGTTTCTGATGCATACATGGAACCAAGTTTTTCGCGTATTCACTTGGAAGAGACCTCCAAATGTGTCGAATTTGCGTCGACAGCTGTCTCAGAGTGAAGACATTTTTTCCTTGCAACTTCTTTTTGTTGTAAGACCATACATTTTCAATAGTCTCAGGCGACTGTGAGGGTCAATCCAGTGCCTTCCACTACTTTCTCCAGTTGCTACAAAGCCTGCTGTGGTGAGTCGGATCGTTGTCCTCCTGCAGTATACAATCTTAATTATTGTCGATGAACCAACGTTTGGCAGTCGGCATCAAACATCTTTGATAAACGTGACGCGTAAGCTGCATTAATTCTCATCTTGTGTATCTGAGTGAAGAAATCAAAGTGAACTAAAGTTTTATGGGCAGTGCTTGTTAGGCTGTGAAGGAACTCATGCGATACCTTTAGCATCTGTCTGTAATGCCGACCACGCTCTTACTTAACGGACTGTATGTGTTGGACGTTCGCTGATTTATTTTGGCGAGGAATCCCCTCTTTACCTGTCCTAGTCCGCTTCTTATGTCCTCGTGGCTTCGTCTGTCGCGCGTGATTTTGATCCAAAGGTAGCAGAATTAATTCACTTCGTCTTCAGCACCGCCTCTAATTTTGTTACGAAGCTTGTTGCTGCTGTCTCTTTATACTCGTACTTTCATCTTTGTTCGGTTAACGGTCAATCCATGTTCTGTTTATTCCATCCAACAGTACTTATAATTATACCTCTGCAGTTTGGTCCCTCAGGAATTCGCACACAATAACTTTCAGGGAGCAACTACGTTTCAAGCGAATCTTATTACTGGTACCCCTTCATCAGAGGGGAGACTTCTTCCCTACCTTACGCTATGTTTAACCCAGGGTTCGTACTAATCTGTCTTGGCTTTTACACTTTTCTTATGGTATGTACCTGGTTTTTCTGAGGATTACAAATATCTTGCACCAGTTTACGTTCTCGATCTTTTTTCTAGTTAGACAAATGCTATGAAGGTTGATTCCCGTCGTTGACTCCTCAGTCAACTCTTCAGATATTCGCCCTTTCCTCTGCATTTAACAGTAGATTCCATTTACATTCTTAATTTTGATGGCTTTATTTTTAATAACAACGGAGGCTGTTTCGACTTCTATTTGCTGATTATTTCTTCGGAGCGCAATCTCTTTTTCGATTTCTTCAACTTTCTTTTGCGTTCACTTATCTTAAGCTTCTTGCAATTCCTTTTTATTGCATTGCTATATTTGTGTTTTGTTCTTTCACCTTTCAACTGAAGATTTTTTTCCTGTTACCCACACTTTCTTCGTAATTACCTTTCTTGAACACATTCATGTCCAGCCTATGTAATTATCCTCCATCATCAAATGAATTACCTACTGTGATATTCACAGTCTAGTACCTACGGGCCGAGAGGGTTACGAACACACATCAGTATCATATTTCGTTTCTGGAATGAAGTGATCGTATGACATTGATGGCCGGGAGTCCCAGCCTGGGAAAATTCGGCCGCCGTATTGCAAGTCTTCTCAGTTGACTCCACATTGGGCGACCTGAGTGTCGATGACGATGAAATGATGATAAACACAATACAAAGTCCCCGAGCGGAGAAAATCTCCGACCCGACCGAGAATCGAACTCGGGCGCTCTAGATGGCAAATGCGCTGACCATTCCTCTAAGAAGGCGGACATTTCCTTTCTGATACGACCTGACAATTCTGTAGTGTTTCAGGCTACTCTCCACCATTATAAAATTATAATCTGAGTCTAGATCTGATCCTGAATACGTCTTATAATCCAGTATCGGATTTAGAAATCTGTGTTTCACCATGATGCATCATTCAGTAGATTTACCTTCTTTCTCTTTCCCTAGTGTAGTATTCCAGTTTGCTATGAGTATTAGATTTTTATCTCCCCTTAGAAACTGAATCACTCGTTGAATTCCTTCATATAGTCCTGTCTTGTCATCTTCCGCATGCGACGTTTGTATGTGTACCTGAAGTATCCTTGTTGGTGTGTGTTTGATTTCGATTCGTATGTGACTAAACCTTTTGCTTAAATGTTGGCAGAAACTCACTCGCCCTAATTAATACAGATAACAAAAGATCAATGAGTACACTTAATAAATTTCTTCTTTGTGCTTGGCCGGAGCAGTGTGGAGATAATTTTGTACCTGTTGTGACAGATAGTCACCAGAGTGTTCTATAAAAGAGAATAGATGGAACGAGCCGACATACTAATTTGCTGTTAGAGTATTTCTCATAATTTGATTCAAGTATGAGATATACAGAGCTATATGAGATTTCAGTCTTTCTCGGCGTATTCCACTGATGAATTCTTCTCAGGTTATCAGCCGAGTGGTGGCGTCGTCTTGTCGCAACGTTTCAATGACTTTCGTACCCATCATCTTCTGGTATCTTCGCCAGAAGGTAATGGAAACGAAACTCATTGAAACGTTGCGACAAGACGACGCCACCACTCGGCTGATAACCCGAGAAGAATTCATCAATATACAGAGGATTAGGAATTTTTAAAATTTTTTTAAAAATGACTCCCGTTTCACTGTGTTATCCCTTTATCTTTCGCGAGTAGTCATGAGAGCATCATTTATAAGTGTGGTTAATATACTGAAGTATTGTCGAGATGCAAGGAATAACTTTCAGGGGTGATTATTATTTTGTGTTTCCGTAACATGAATCTGATATGAATCATGTGTTCAACCCCCGAGAGTATTTGTAAATGGTCGAGCATTTCTCACATCATTTAAAATAACATTCTTCTTTTTGAACAGAGAGATTTATTAGAATTCGGCAGCAATGTCGGTTAGTTTAAGTACCTGTAACAATGATATTCGCAAAGGAAACGAGTTTTCCTTCAAGAGGGTTCACAGTCGGGTGGAAGATTTTGAAAGAAATTTCTACCATTTGACTGTAAATTACTGTTTATTTGTTTTTCACAATAATGATTTCAGTTTTATACCCATCCTCAAGTGGAAGTTGAAATGTTAACAAAATATCTGACATGCTTAAATGACATGTCACTGTCGAAATAATATATATAGTTCTTGACTTTCGCTGAGGATAGCAATTTCATCCGGAACTTTATCATTCATATCCTTTCACAATGAATTTTAATCCCACCCTGAAGGTTACTTTTATTTCTATCCGACTCGGGGAGATAACATCTTGGACCTACTGATAACAAACAGACCCGAACTTTTCGACTCTGTATGTACAGAACGGGGAATCAGTGATCATAAGGCCGTTGCAGCATCCCTGAATATGGAAGTTAATAGGAATATAAAAAAAGGGAGGAAGGTTTATCTGTTTAGCAAGAGTAATAGAAGGCAGATTTCAGACTACCTAACAGATCAAAACGAAAATTTCTGTTCCGACACTGACAATGTTGAGTGTTTATGGAAAAAGTTCAAGGCAATCGTAAAATGCGTTTTAGACAGGTACGTGCCGAGTAAAACTGTGAGGGACGGGAAAAACCCACCGTGGTACAACAACAAAGTTAGGAAACTACTGCGAAAGCAAAGAGAGCTCCACTCCAAGTTTAAACGCAGCCAAAACCTCTCAGACAAACAGAAGCTAAACGATGTCAAAGTTAGCGTAAGGAGGGCTATGCGTGAAGCATTCAGTGAATTCGAAAGTAAAATTCTATGTACCGACTTGACAGAAAATCCTAGGAAGTTCTGGTCTTACGTTAAATCAGTAAGTGGCTCGAAACAGCATATCCAGACACTACGGGATGATGATGGCATTGAAACAGAGGATGACACGCGTAAAGCTGAAATACTAAACACCTTTTTCCAAAGCTGTTTCACAGAGGAAGACCGCACTGCAGTTCCTTCTCTAAATCCTCGCGCAAACGAAAAAAATGGCTGACATCGAAATAAGTGTCCTAGGAATAGAAAAGCAACTGGAATCACTCAATAGAGGAAAGTCCACTGGACCTGACGGGATACCAATTCGATTCTACACAGAGTACGCGAAAGAACTTGCCCCCCTTCTAACAGCCGTGTACCGCAAGTCTCTAGAGGAACGGAGGGTTCCAAATGATTGGAAAAGAGCACAGGTAGTCCCAGTCTTCAAGAAAGGTCGTCGAGCAGATGCGCAAAACTATAGACCTATATCTCTGACGTCGATCTGTTGTAGAATTTTAGAACATGTTTTTTTGCTCGAGTATCATGTCGTTTTTGGAAACCCAGAATCTACTATGTAGGAATCAACATGGATTCCGGAAACAGCGATCGTGTGAGACCCAACTCGCTTTATTTGGTCATGAGACCCAGAAAATATTAGATACAGGCTCCCAGGTAGATGCTATTTTTCTTGACTTCCGGAAGGCGTTCGATACAGTTCCACACTGTCGCCTGATAAACAAAGTAAGAGCCTACGGAATATCAGACCAGCTGTGTGACTGGATTGAAGAGTTTTTAGCAAACAGAACACAGCATGTTGTTATCAATGGAGAGACGTCTACAGACGTTAAAGTAACCTCTGGCGTGCCACAGGGGAGTGTTATGGGACCATTGCTTTTCACAATATATATAAATGACCTAGTAGATAGTGTCGGAAGTTCCATGCAGCTTTTCGCGGATGATGCTGTAGTATACAGAGAAGTTGCAGCATTAGAAAATTGTAGCGAAATGCAGGAAGATCTGCAGCGGATAGGCACTTGGTGCAGAGAGTGGCAACTGACCCTTAACATAGACAAATGTAATGTATTGCGAATACATAGAAAGAAGGATCCATTATTGCATGATTATATGATAGCGGAACAAACACTGGCAGCAGTTACTTCTGTAAAATATCTGGGAGTATGCGTGCGGAACGATTTGAAGTGGAATGATCATATAAAATTAATTGTTGGTAAGGCGGGTACCAGGTTGAGATTCATTGGGAGAGTGCTTAGAAAATGTAGTCCATCAACAAAGGAGGTGGCTTACAAAACGCTCGTTCGACCTATACTTGAGTATTGCTCATCAGTGTGGGATCCGTACCAGATCGGTCTGACGGAGGAGATAGAGAAGATCCAAAGAAGAGCGGCGCGTTTCGTCACAGGGTTATTTGGTAACCGTGATAGCGTTACGGAGATGTTTAATAAACTCAAGTGGCAGACTCTGCAAGAGAGGCGCTCTGCATCGCGGTGTAGCTTGCTCGCCAGGTTTCGAGAGGGTGCGTTTCTGGATGAGGTATCGAATATATTGTTTCCCCCTACTTATACCTCCCGAGGAGATCACGAATGTAAAATTAGAGAGATTAGAGCGCGCACGGAGGCTTTCAGACAGTCGTTCTTCCCGCGAACCATACGCGACTGGAACAGGAAAGGGAGGTAATGACAGTGGCACGTAAAGTGCCCTCCGCCACACACCGTTGGGTGGCTTGCGGAGTATAAATGTAGATGTAGAATGTAGATGTAGATTCGATGAACATATTGAACAGTAGGGGCGAAAGACTACAGACCTATATTACACACATAATTGAAGAAAATTACCATATACAATAAGCCTTAGTAGAAGGAAAGAAAATAAAAAAAATAATATATATTATATATATCTGGTTTTATAAATCAGACGTCCTATTGCTGGATATTAGCACGTATCAAAGCTACATAATAATAGTGACACTGTGCACAACGAACAAACATTGGCAAACTATAATTCGTATTTGAGAGCCAATACTTTGCTGTTTCCTGCATTTGTCACGTACACACTTAGCTGATGTCAATTTTCCGCTCTGCTGCAGTTTGGAAGAACGGTTTGAGTCGCAGTTATAGATATGCTCACCGTTTCTGTATAGCTCTTGGTGTTCCTTTTACATCTACATCGGCATGACTGCTCTGCAGTTCACAATTAAGCGCCTAGAGGAGAGTTCACAGATCTGTCTTCGAGCTATTTCACTACAGTTCCACTCTAGAAAAGCGCGAGGGAAAGAAACGAATACGTAAAGCTTCCCTTGTGACCTTTGGTTTCCCTTGTTTTATTATGACGATCATTCCTCTCTATGTAGGTGAGCGCCAACAAAATATTTTTACGGTCTGAGGAGAAAGTTGGTGATAGAAATTTCAACGCAACGATAAACGACTTTGTTTTAATGATTTCCGTCCCAATTCGCGTATCATATCAATGGCATTCTCTCCACTACTCCGCGATAACGCAAAGCGAGATGCCCTTCTTTGAATTTTTCGATGACCTCCGTCAGTTCCATCTGATGCGGGTTCTACATCGCGCCGCAGAACTACAGAAAAGGGCGGACAAGCGTATGTAAGCACTCTCTTAACTAGACCTGTTGCATTTTTCAAGTGTTCTGCCAATAAATCGCAATCTTTAATCGGCTTTCCCCACGAACATTATCTATGTGATCGTTCCAACCTATTCGTATTCCAAGTTATTCGTAATTGTAATCTTTAAGTATTTAGATGAATTTACAGCCTTTGGATTTGTGTGTTTTATCCTGTAACCGAAATTTAGCAGATTCTTCTTAGTGATCATGTGGATGACTCCACAGTTTTCATTATTTAGAGTCAGTTGCCGCTTTTTGCACCATACAGATATCTTGTCTAAATGATTTTGCAACTTGTTTTGATCATCTGATGACATTACTAGATGATAAATGACATCATCATCTGCAAACAATTTAAGACGGCTGCTTAGATTGTTTATGTAGATTGCGAACGGAAGAGGGCCTATAATACTTCCTAGGGGACTGCTGTATATCGATTTTGTTGTATTCGACGATTTTCCGTCGATTTCTGCGTATTGCAACCTTTATGATAAGAAATCACAAATTCAATCGCACACTTGGGACGATACTCCACAGGTACCCAATTTTAATAGAAGTCGCCTGTGAAAGACGGTATCAAAAGCCTTCTGGAAATCTAAAAATATGGGGTCAACTTGACTACCCCTGCGAGAGAACTCATTACTTCGTGAGAATAAAGAGTTAGCCGCATTCGCTCTTTGGCAGTATCGTTTTCTTCGGATAACTCATAACGTTCTAACACAGTATATGTTCCAAAAACGTAGTGAAAATCGACGTTAGCGATATTGGTGTGTTATTCAGGGAATTACTCTTGCTTCTTTCTTGGATACAGGTGTGACGCGTCCAACATTCCAGTCTTTAGGTACGGACCTTTCGAAGCAAGAACTGTTGTATATGAGCAGCTATGAAAGGCTCCTGACTGCTATACAATCTGGACTGGAGACATAAACTTCGTTCAGTGTCGAAGCTGCTTCGCTACACCGATGATACCTACTTCTAAGTTACTCATGTTGACCGTTGTTCCAGATTCGAATTCAATTGGTCTTCTTTGGTGAAGGAATATCGGAAAACTGTGTTTAGTAACTTCGCTTTAGCGGCCCTGTCATCCGTGACATCACAAGTGTTATCTCCTAGTGAAGAAGGTATTGACTGCGCCTTTCCGCTGGTGTACTTTACATACGACCACATTCTCTTTGGATTTTCTGCCAGATTTAGGGCCAGAGATACGTTGTGTAAACTAAACAGTTCCCCACAGCCGTTTAATGAACAAAGTAAGAGCATATGGACTATCAGACCAATTGTGTAATTGGATTGAAGAGTTCCTAGATAACAGGACGCAGCATGTCATTCTCATTGGAGAGAAGTCTTCCGAAGTAAGAGTGATTTCAGGTGTTCCGCAGGGGAGTGTCATAGGACCGTTGCTATTCACAATATACATAAATGGCCTCGTGGATGACATCGGAAGTTCACTGAGGCTTTTTGCAGATGATGCTGTGGTGTATCGAGAGGTTGTAACAATGGAAAATTATACTGAAATGCAGGAGGATCTGCAGCGAATTGACGCATGGTGCAGGGAATGGCAATTAAATCTCAATGTAGACAAGTGTAATGTGCTGCGAATACATAGAAAGATAGATCCCTTATCATTTAGCTACAAAATAGCATGTCAGCAACTGGAAGCAGTTAATTCCATAAATTATCTGGGAGTACGCATTAGGAGTGATTTAAAATGGAATGATCATATAAAGTTGATCGTCGGTAAAGCAGATGCCAGACTGAGATTCATTGGAAGAATCCTAAGTAAATGCAATCCGAAAACATAGGAAGTAGGTTACAGTACGCTTGTTCGCCCACTGCTTGAATACTGCTCAGCAGTGTGGGATCCGTACCAGATAGGTTGATAGAAGAGATAGAGAAGATCCAACGGAGAGCAGCGCGCTTCGTTTCAGGATCATTTAGTAATCGCGAAAGCGTTACGGGGATGATAGATAAACTCCAGTGGAAGACTCTGCAGGAGAGACGCTCAGTAGCTCGGTACGGGCTTTTGTTAAAGTTTCGAGAACATACCTTCACCGAGGAGTCAAGCAGTATATTGCTCCCTCCTACGTATATCTCGCGAAGAGACCATGAGGATAAAATCAGAGAGATTAGAGCCCACACAGGAGCATACCGACAATCCTTCTTTCCATGGACAATACGAGACTGGAATGGAAGGGAGAACCGATAGAGGTACTCAGGGTACTCTCGGCCACACACAGTCAGCTGGCTTGCGGAGTATGGATGTAGATGTAGATGTAATAAAAAATTGAAATTCGCGTTAAATTTCTAGCTTCTGAAAAACTGGTTTTCTCGCCACCACAAGGATTTCTTCAGTATGAAAGATGCTGACTGGATCGAGGCTGAAGTCCCTCCGCAATTCTGAAAGATCCTTAACACATGACTTTAGTAAGTATGGGGACAACAGGGGAAACGATGAGAGACTCAACAGTCTCACTTGAAGACATTTCTGACTGATGTGACAAACAGCGAAGTAATACTCGTTCCCAAGTAGCTTCAAAAAATAGGTTTAGAAGATGCATACTCTGATCCGCTGTCTTTAATGTTTCCGAATATGTAAACTACTGAATATATTTGGAATGTGTGCTCCGAGACTCTATTTTCGTGTTTTAAATTTTCTGTATTTACGGAGGCTATTTCTGAGACGGAAATCGAGAATCAATGCAACCTACTGCAGTCCGAGTTGCAGAGCCCGCTACATCAGCGTTCATTTATCGGATTAGCAGATTCGAATGGAGCAGCCAGGCGCTTATAGGCTCTCGCCGACCCTGGCCAGGGATATGGATGTAATCTTCCAGTAATGGGCAAATTCAGCGAATACTTCGCTGCGGGGTGAAAGTCATCCATTTAGGAATAATCGCTGTTTCAGAAAGCCGAGGTCCATATTGTATACGACAGTCAATTAGGGCTAATCCAAAATTCTGTAAGCGAGACGTAGCTAGTGTCCACAAATACTGTTATATTGCGCTCTATATTCATAAAAAGTGCAGATAATCAGCAGTATGAGGATTGCCGCTAAACTCGCCCGGAAAACCGCGCGCGCCAGCACGCCTCTTACAGGATTCGTGGAGGTGCGTTGGGCCCAGGTGGAATCCTCCCGACGCACTGATAAGACGCAGTGTGGTGGCCAATCTGGATTTGGTTTATAAGAGGCTCCCACATCCGACTAGATGAATACCGGGCAGGTATCCACGTACGGCCTCAGTTATAAGATTCGCAGATATTTAGAAAACATTTGCAGACTTACACCTTGGGTGACACTACACACAAGTTCCGTATCCGGGGGCAGCGGGGGGGAGGGGGGGGGGGGGGATGGCGACAGGAAGGAGGCATCTGGCCCACCCACTGGCATCGCTTAATCCAATGAATAACAAGCCGAGCCCGTGAAGATAAGGGATATAGCCCATGAAGAAGAACAAAATATATCAGATAGTATCAGTAATTTATTTAAGAATTCCGAAATAACAATAGCATTTGAAACTAACAATACTTTGCAAAATAAATGAAGACATACTGTAGGTAATGATGACGATAGATTTCTCAGATTAGATTTACAAGATCCAATGTGGTGATTGTAGAAAAATATACATCGGCCAAACAGGCCGGAGCTTCACTCAAAAAATGGTTCAAATGGCTCTGAGCACTATGGGACTTAACTTCTAAGGTCATCAGTCCCCTAGAACTTAGAACTACTTAAACCAAACTAACCTAAGGACAGCACACACATCCATGCCCGAGGCAGGATTCGAACCTGCGACCGTAGCGGCCACGCGGTTCCAGACTGTAGCGCCTTTAACCGCTTGGCCACACCGGCCGGCGGAGCTTTACTATACGATACAAAGAACATACATCAGGTACCGCACGAGCAAAATCAGTCTTCGGCCAACACATAACTTTTAATAAGCATACCGAAGGGACGGAACAACAGAAATTGCAAGTCCTTCATTACGCTAATAAAGGCTTATTATTAAATATTTTGGAGGAGATCAAGATATATGCCAATTATAGAGATGAACCGTCAGTGCTTCTCAATGAACAGTTCGATTTTCGTGAAAATCATTTTTATGATCTCTTTGACGGAATTCTATGAACACGTATGTACTCTTTTGTTAAGAAAATCATAGAACCCAGTTGTATCCATGGCATAAATGTACCTTAGAACAGTGCGTAAATATTTATATCAGAATCTTAAACTCCCAACTAGAAATATTACGAAATATGACTCCATTTTTAATAAATCAGTTTAATGACATTTTAAAAAGTGTCTGTAATATCCTAGCACTCTGCAGCTGATCATTCCATTATTACATGTATCACCAGTGGCAAATAAAGTTAATATAAGACAGACAGACTGAATCTAGCATAGGTGTATACCTGCAGTCGAGTCACAATTCACGTATCAATATGATGCCGCAATGCCAAAGACCATCACAACAGCGTTGACTTTGAAACCATTGTGGTAGTACCACCTTAGCCCATAGAGGGCACACTGATTGTACGTGGTCTGTACAGTTATTTTAAAGCTTTTAATTGATATTTTATACAATATTTAAGTAGTTTCATGGTTGTAAAAAGATATTTTATACATAACTATTTTTATGTTATTATTGTACTTTGTCTTTTTACGTTTTGACGATTATGTGAACCCGTTTTACGTTGATTGGTTGACGAGAGGTAGAGGTAGGCGGAGCATATTCGTATTTAAGCGTATGCCCGTCACTTGCTGGCACCAGTTAACATCACAGCAGCTGTGAAGAGTGCTCCACCTACCATCTTCGAAGGGTGCCATGGGTATAACAAGTCTTATTGCATTTGATCCTTACAAGCATTTTGTCATATTTTATCTCAATCTAGTAAGGTTTCTATTGCTTTCTAAATTAAATTACAGATCTGATGATGGTCATGTTATATGACCGAAACCGGTCACCTATGTTCTTGTAGCATACGTGGTGCGATCAAGACTGAATTTTAAAAAGAAAATTTTTTTTAAGAACAAAATGTTTTTTGTCGGTAAGGAAAGGAGGAACTGCCAGAGTGTCAGTGTTCCAGTGGACCAATTTATTTTTCTATCAACAGGACTCGTATCACTAATTGTGAGCTTGTTTCTATGCGTATGTGTGGACTGAAAAGCTTTAATAAAAACCTTTTTCTTTTCTGGAATGTTAAAGCTTTGTATGTCAAGATGATCTACAGTGCCCTTCCTCTGATTGAATTAATACTCTTTCTATCGCCAGAAGTTAAACATTTTACTAATACTGTGTGATATATTGACCTGTGTACACTATCAAAACGTGCACCGGATATAGGGCTAAAGTCCAGTCTAGACAAAACCAAAGCGGTACTGTCTGGTTATTCTAGGCTAATTAGCTCGAACCATCGAGGATCCTTACCATCATCATCCATAAATTGGACAGATATCAACTTCTCTCCTTCATCAAAGTGTCTAGAAGTAATAACATACGAACATTTAAATTGTATTGAGCACGTAACTGCAACGTGCTAGAAGGCATCAGCATCTCTCCATGTCTGAAAAAGAATCTCACACAAACACTTATACTTCCAAACACTGATTGCAGCGATGTCATCCTGCAAGTCTTTCCTCAGAAAAGCCCAAGGCGCCTGGAAATGGTTACGAATGCCTTTGTTCCTTGTATCTGTGATGGTCGACTGTTCGGTCATATTTCACCATCACATGCACAGCTATCCTGGTTGCGTGCAGACAAGTGCAGAGATTTCTCTGACTTCCCTACTGTCGTATCAATCTCTCCTCAACCTTACCGCTCTTATCTGAACAATATGGCAGGAACACCAGTTCCCATTATTGCAAAATCGTTTCTGTCCTATTCCATAGCTCAGTCACTTTCTCGGAGTCCTTCTCAGTAGCAGGGACCCAACTCTGGAATAACCTGCCACATTATATTAGAGAACTGAATAACATCTCGGTCTTAAGAAGAGAGTTAGTGACGTATCTATTAAACCAACAATAAGGATTATCACTGTCCCTGTATGTAAGCATTACGCTTGTGAATCTTCTTTCCCACCAAATCTTCCTCATTTCCCACTATTCTCAACTGCTGTAGTCTCCTTGAATTTCCTTTTCCCAGTACTCCCTGTATCAGAAAACACCTATCTTGTGCACCTAGAAATTCTTTTTGGATATGCCCCTTTCATTATCGTCATTATTATTATTATTATTATTATTATTATTACTCTTCCATTCAACAAATCCAGTAACTTTTCCTTCAGCGAGGGCACCAATGTCGTCAGAAAATCTTTCACACTGGATTTTGATCCCACTCTTGAACCTTGAAAGACTGCATCCCTGCCTCACACACTTTTTAATCACAGCCGTTCGTTCTTGGACTTCCAGTTTTGTAGTGCCCCTTAATTTTTGTGTATATTGTAAATTACCCATCCTTGCCTACAGACTACTTTCCTCAGACTACTTTCCTCAGAATTTCGAACACCTTGCATCATTTTACGTCGTCGAACGCATTTCGAGGTCGACAAATCCTGTGAACGGGTTTACATTTTTCTTCAGTCCTGCTTTCATTATCAAACTCGTTGTCAAGAACGTCTCTCTGGTGGCTTTACCTTCCCTAAAGCCAAACTGATCGTCATCTAACGGAACCTCAATTTTCTTTTCCATTCTTCTGTATATTATTCTTGTCAGAGGCGTGGATGCATTGGCTGTTAAGCAGATTGTGTAATATTTCTCACATTTTTTCAGCTCTTGCTATTTTCGGAATTATGTGGATGGTGCTGTTTCCAAAAGTCTGGTGGTATGTCGCACCTCTCATACATTCTACTCACTAACGTGAATAATCTTTTCGTTGCCACTTCTCCCAATGATTTTAGAAATTCCGATGGAATGTTATCCATTCCATCCGCTTTATTTGATATTAAGTTTTCCAAAGCTCTTTTAAATTCTGACTGTAGTACTGGAGACCCTATCTCTTGTGTATCAACTACAATTTCTTCTTCTCTCACGTCATGAGAAAATTCCTCTCCCTTATACAGGCTTTAAATGTACTCTTTCCAACTATCCGCTCTGTCCTCCGCGTTTAACAGAGGAATTTTCGTTGCACTCTAAATACTGGCACCCTCTCTTTTACTTAATGTTGATTTGACCTTTCTAAATGCTGAAATAGTCTTTCTGACGATCATTTATTTATCTGTCTCTTCACATTTTTGTTGCGGCCATTTCCCTTGGCTTCCCTGCGCCTCCTATTTGTTCCATTCCTGGGTGATTTATAATGCTGCAACCCTGTCTTTGGTTGAACATTTTTGTGTTTCCTTCTTTTGGTTGTCAACTGAAATATTTTTTCTGTTATCCGAGGTTTCTTCACAGTTATATTAGTAATATCAGATTAACAGTGACACAGTGCATGATAGAAAGCATATTTTACATGTTCTGTAGAGGGATGAGAAACCAGAACCCTCTTGTGATTGTTCAACGGAGTATTCGCTGTTGCTAACCGAAATTTATTGGAGAACTTAGTTTCTATTTTCTCCTCTGATTCCCTCTACCAAGCCCATATTATTCTGTAACCTTCTTTCTACTCCTTCCCCTAAAACCAAACTCCAGTCCCCCATGGTTATTACTTTTCATCTCCCTTTACAAACTGAATTAACCATTCAGCATCCTCACACGCTTTCACTTTATCTTTATTTCGGACTGCGACGTCGGTTTGTGTGATTAAACTATCGTTGTCGCCATTGGTTTATTATCGCTTGTGTGAGAACAGCCCTATCACTGAACTTTGACTACTCTCACTATAGCATTTTCTGCTGCTGTTGATATTGCCCTATAATCATTAGACCAGAAATCCTTGTCTTCTTTCCATTTCACTTCTTTGACTCCCACCATATCTTGACTGAACCTTAGCATTTTGCTTTTCTGATTTCCATACCAAGATAAGACTTGTGATATCTATGTCCAGACTCATAGAATTCTACCCTTTCATTCTTTACTACCTGTTTCTCTCATGGTCACCTCCTTCTTGGTAGTCTCTTCCTGAAGATCCGAATGGGGGATTAATCCCAAATTGTTTACAAACGGCGAGATCATCGCTGATTGTTCCGCCTTCTAAGGACAGTTTCCCACCCCAAGAGCTCTGTCCTGTCCTCTGCCCTCTTTTACATAGCTTTTGACAGACCAAGGGTCAGTTCTTATGCCAAAAGTCTGTGCCCACCACTGCTGTAAGTCTAAGCAGCGGCTAGGTTCGAACCCAGGACCCAGTACATTTTGGTATTTAGTCAAAGGCGCAACTGATGACCACAGGGTGGAATCAACAGTCACAATCACACACACACACACACACACACACACACACACACACACACACACACATACACATACACATACAGGCACACCTGTTTAAACTATGAGAAATGGGTCATACTATTCTGCATACAGACATGCGTTTTGACTTTATTTACACAAAATAAGTACATACTCGGTTTCTCTCTCTATCACCTAAGTGAACAGCGCGAGTACAGAAAGGTCTCGATTCCATTCTACAAATGACCTGTTTATTGTTATGGTGTGGTAGATCTACCTTCAGTTCTAATACAGTGTGTACTAAATGGTCTCGAGATCAAATGCTTACTTGATGCACCGTATGCAGGGCGGTGTCACTACATCCGAACAGGCACTCCTTGTAAGCAGCAATACCGAGCACCACTGAGGCCCCAGAAAACTCACTCTTCGCCTGTCTGTTTTGTAAGCGTACATAGTTTTTATCTGACTTCTCAGTTTGCGTACCATTTGCTTTGTCTTTCATTAGGCCGCGAACATTATTGTTTGCAGACTTTATTCCATAAGGATTATCTGTCAGACATCCAGACATGTCGAATCCCTTCGTATGGCACATTGGTATCTCATATGGATCAGAAACCTTCACCCAATAGGTGAAGCTGTCCAATTCCAAGTAAACTAATTTTTGATCTGTGAAGTGAGTTTTCACAAACTCGTAATGGAACTAGCACATGTGGACTCTGGATAGGTCCTATACATTCATACCAACATAGACAGGTTTTGTGAACACGACCAAAGCCTTAGCCATCTCCAGAGCGACACATTGTTCATCGAAGATACTGGCACATTAAAAATTTGGCCTTGTGATACAATCCCTTGTGCTATAAGCTACTTCCAGCGGTAAGCTATGTGACTTTCGCAGTGGTTTCTAAAACTGTCCATTGTCTTACCGGAAACAGCATTGTTCATTAGTTTAAAGACTCACTTCAGTCACGCATCACAGAATCTCTCATGTCGGTGTTAACATCAATACACTCCTTCAGTCAACATGACTGCTTTCCCGCGCCCGGGTTCCCGGGTTCGATTCCCGGCGGGGTCAGGGATTTTCTCTGCCTCGTGATGACTGGGTTTAAGGTTTAAGTAGTTCTAAGTTCTAGGGGACTGATGACCATAGATGTTAACTCCCATAGTGCTCAGAGCCATTTTTGATTTGACTGCTTGCAGGAGATAGCATGGGTGGCAATAATCGGTTCCACTTCCGAACTGAGGCACTGCTTGACTTTACACTTTTCTGTAGTGCATTACATAACTCTGTTTACCCACCAGCATCGTCATCAACTTGGGGATGGAAGCTTACAAGGAACTAGTCCATGTATACATACTGGCAAATTAATGTGCAAGTCGTGCGAACTATCAGAATACGGCACTTCTACCTCCACAACATACCTTACACCAGAATCAGCAGCCACATTCAAGATAGCCATCTACACTCTCAAACTGGCAGAGACTGTTTCATGGCGTGCCGTAGAGGTTGTTTACATCGAGGTATAGCTTGTAATTCAGATCGTCAAATGCACTGAACTCCTCACCCACTCACGAGTTATTTGCTTAGGCATGCCTATGGACCCATTGGCAAAGACGCCCATGAATCCCGTGTTATGCAAAGGTCAGCATATTGACATTGGTCAATATTTTGACACTGACACATGTCTTGTTCAACATGACGTCTGATGAAAGCCATGGTGTGGCGTAATAGAAGGCAGGATCCAGTATGTACGTGGTCAAGCATACACCGCAGAATTTCTCGAAAATATCTGCAAGTAAGCGTATGTCAAAGTTCATATGAAGCTTAGCATAACCCGCTCAGCTAGAGATGTTGAATTCCTGCCAAACATTTACAGTATGCCTGTACTCCACATCTATTATGACAATGCCTGTAAGGTTTCTGGTGAACATGGAAGTTGAGCTTCGAGGTAAGTCCCAGAACAGAGAGGGACAGGGCAGGATGTTATCTTTTGACTTTGGAGATAAGAAGAAAAATAAACCTGTTGTTCTTGTACTGGTTCTGGTCCACTACTCATAGAGCCAGTTGTCTACTGGAGGTAAAAGTAAACCTACAATTTCTGCACATTCCACTACAGCACACCGACGCCTCAAAAGTGAATGGGGTAATGCACCCTGGTTTCATGATTCAGCCTGTCAGCATGCCTCGAATTGAGATTCACCTGGACCTGGTGACTTATTTGTTCTCAGTTCTATCTGTGGCATCTCTACGCCAAAGATGTCTATTACTATATCCTGCATATGTCTCTGCAATGGTCAAAGAATGATATGTCGTTGCCCGCAGCTCGTGGTCGTGTGGTAGCGTTCTCGCTTCCCGCGCCCGGGTTCCCGGGTTCGATTCCCGGCAGGGTCAGGGATTTTCTCTGCCTCGTGATGACTGGGTGTTGTGTGATGTCCTTAGGTTAGTTAGGTTTAAGTAGTTCTAAGTTCTAGGGGACTGATGACCATAGATGTTAAGTCCCATAGTGCTCAGAGCCATTTGAACCATTTTTTTTATATGTCGTTACTATCCTCCTGTGTGAATGATTTTTTTAAAACACTGTCTTCTATTGTCAGACCAGTTTTGTCGCCGAATGACTGATTAGAACCGTAATATCAGCACGCTGTAAAATTTTTCGCGTAGTATCATATCCCTCATCTATTCTTCACCTATTCTCTCTTCCCTTACTACAATGTTCTTGTGAAGTTCGTTTCTTTTATGATTTTGGTATGGAACTAAAGATTTTTAAAAAATTACAGTCAAGTTTTTTTCATGAGCCAATGGCTTATTTGTGTAATAAAAGGCTGTTACAAGAAAGAAATTTCACTTGATAAAACCCTCAAATAACATCACAATTTAACTGAATCTTCCGACGTTTCTTGGTAGAACAACATTATAATAAATGAAAAACTAACTATCACTTTTCATTTATTAATATGACTTTTGTCCATTTAAGTGAGAGAAATTACAAAGAAGACAATAGAAGATGAATAACATCGTAAATAATTTTAGCAGCCATTCTTTCATTTTCAGAAAAAAGGGTTGGTAGAGTTTTGTAATGATGAGCCAAAAATATATAATTATGTAAATATGGTTCACAGTCAAGGAAACACAAATTTTTCTTGTTTATCACTCACACTTATTTTGCTAAGTTTCACAATCGTAAATGGGTTCATTTATTTTCTGTTTAATAACACGTGAAGAAATTTTCCATTACAATGCACGCATTTTTGAGATTGTGCTATTTACAGTTGGGAAATTACTGTCAGGGTAAATATATACTCTACTATCACATACTGATGTTTTGTGAGAGAGTGATATTTGCAGTGCAGCTGATATTTTCCTCCAGTTTGTAATCTGCAATTGATCAGGATTTTTCAATATTATGTTACATATATTTACCAAAATGCCTAAAACGAAATTATAACATTTTTCTACTGATGCTGTAGTATACTGCTGTCATTAATTAAACTCTGTCGACTCTGATTTGTTGTTTCATTCTTTAACTATAGTTTGTTAGCTAAAGTAATAGCTTTTGAAAATGCTGTTGGGCTATGTAGATTATAAATGAGATTTGTAAATCGTAGAATGAAAGGAGACCTGCGTATGTAAAATAACTGGATGTACTTTTTGTTGATTCTAATTTTTCATCAGTCTACAGGACATGTAAACTGTGCTTTCCATCACGCATCGTGTCACTCTTTATCAGGTATTCAGTTTTTGTCATCTTGTTTGATGTGATCTGGGGCGGGAGTTTCGAATCTTGTAATGACAGCAGGTGTCAGAGGAGAGGAGGGTGTCTGTGTGCGTATGTTTGTTTTATATGCCTTGATCTTCTGATAGATTTTTGGAGCTGAGAACAAGGTTCCATTTCAGAGTACTGTGTACTTATTAATTATTTCTTTTCCTTCTACTCTGGCTTCTGTGGGTGGACATTTTCTACTACTATAAGTTCCTGTGGAGGGCTGTTGACGCATTTTAGGCCTCACGTTCTATTAAATATACGTAACATAATGCTGATAAATGCTGTTTGATTGCAGATGACAAACTGGAGCACAATATCAGTTGTACTGCAAATGTCTCACAGCCACATAAACTTCTGAGTATTTGGTACTATGGTAGATACAGGGTGTAAACGGAATAAGGCGCCAAAATTATACAGATGGCACATCTCGCAATGCTTGACAAAAAAGTTTGGTAACATGTTTGCGTATTTCCTACGGTTGTCCCAGAAAAAAATAGTTCGTCTCAGGATAATGGTTTTGGAAAAGTAGATACTTGGCCGTGCACGTACGTAAGCAATCGGTTCCTGTTATTGCCCGCTGCACGTATTGACATCGTGAGGGTAAATCGTAAACACATAGGCAACTGCGGCCTGAGTTGCTGCGTCATTGTAATACACCGAGCGACGACAGGAGGCGAGTAACCTGGGCAGATGTTATTGCAACTCTGTTGACTGTTAGGATGGAAAGGAGATTCACTATAGCTGAACTATGCGATTGCATTTAATTTATGGCGAGGCAAAAGGTGTTGCGAAGACAGCTGTACGAATTTATCGAGAACGCTTCCCACAACGACGACTTCCTGCACAAAAGACATTTGCTACTGTGCACCAAAGGTTTGTGTCATTGTAATTCTCTACTTGTATGCGATTATTTTGCATTTACATCTTAATAAAGTACAGTAGTTACCTGCACCTTTGTATATTCTCGTCCGTATGCGAAACGTATCTCCTGTTCTTATATGCTTTCCGTTTTTGTTACATTATGACAGAATACAACTGACGAGTACGTATTTAATTTCCTTAGATTGAGGGATACTGGCTCTTTACTGCCCCGCGCAGAAGGAAGAGGCCCACAACGCGCCGATCGTACATTGGAAGCTGAGGAAAGAATTCTGGACCGCATCCAGGAGGATCCTTCTCAGAGTACTAGAAGCATCGCCCGCCACGTGGGTATATCGCACACTGTCGTTCATCGCACTTTGCAAGAGGAGCGTCTGCGGCCTTACCACATTCAACGCGTACAAGCATTGGAAGAACAAGATTTTCTTCCACGGCGTGAATTCTCAGAGTGGTTTTTGTTACACAGAGCGCAGCACTATTTTGTCAACAAAATATTCGTCACAGATGGAGCGTGTTTCACTCGCGACGGAATAACTAATTTCCATAACATGCACACGTCCAGTGTACACAAGCCTCGCCACGTAGTGGCAACACATTTTCAGCAACGATTTTCCGCAAATGTGTGGGCGGGTATGCTCGATAATTACATTATTGGGCCCTATGTTTTACCTGCACGTTTGACTGGTAACTATTAGCGAACGTTTCTAGAGCAAACATTGTTACCAACGTTGTTAAAAGACATTCCGTTAGGCAAACGTCATAACACGTGGTTCCTCCACGATGGTGTTCCACCCCACATTGGTCACAGAGTACGCAGATTTTTGGATAGTCGATTTCCAGGAAGATGGATCCGGCGTTCGGGTCCTCGTCGATGGCCAGCACGCAGCCCTGGTTCAAATGGCTCTGAGCACTATGGGACTTAACATCTGAGGTCATCAGTCCACTAGAACTCAGAACTACTTAAACCTAACTAACCTAAGGACATCACACACATCCATGCCCGAGGCAGGATTCGAACCTGCGACCGTAGCGGTCGTGCGGTGCCAGACTGAAGCGCCTAGAACCTCTCGGCCACAAAGGCCGGCCACGCAGCCCTGGATTTTTACTCTTGGGGCCATATGAAGGAACTTGTTTATGCTGAGCCAGTAAATAATGTGGACCAAATGACGCAGAAGATTTTAGATGCTGCCAATACCATAAAGGCCAATGTGCATGTGTGTGAACGAATGCGACGAAACTGGGTTCGCCGTAATGAAGCATGTGTAGAAGCGAATGGTGGTCATTTCGAACATTTATTGTACTATTGGTGTAAGAGGAAACGAAGTAATGGGTTTTATTTTCGTTACTATGTTGTTGTACAGAAGGAAAATAATGTGAATTTAGTATTCGTTATGGCATTGCCGTAAAAAGGTGAAACAGTTGATTGTAATTAATGCACAACTATCTACTTGGTGCTTGATTGAATTTGTACTAATGGAAATACATTTGATATTAGCTTGTCATTACTACTACGACCTTGATTATCAACTTGTTGAGAAACAGACTGGTTGTATTCAATTCACGTAAAGCGAATTACACATTCTTGATAACCCAAAAACTGTTTACATTCCTTTTTTCGGTACCACCTAATTATCACACCACGTCGTTGTACACGCCTAATGATTTCAATCCTCTGGTCGGCTCGTTGCTTCTCTGCCTCGTGATGACTGGGTGTTGTGTGATGTCCTTAGGTTAGTTAGGTTTAAGTAGTTCTAAGTTCTAGGGGACTGATGACCTCAGCAGGTAAGTCCCATAGTGCTCAGAGCCATTTGAAACATTTCGCCTCGTTGCTTTTCTCTGGCCGCCCCGTCATTGTAGGCAATAAGCTCGGTACGCCGTGTGCTGTCGACTGACTACGTAAACAGAAATGCGTATACTACCTATCCTACGAACATTAGGTTTTAATAATACAAAAATAAAGTACATGATACAAGAAAATGTCATTAGACTTTTTTGTCAAGCACACCGAGATGTACCATCTGTATAATTTTGGCGCCTTATACCGTTTACACCCTGTATTTATTCTATTAATAATTTTATAAATGTAGCCACCAAAAGCTCAAAACTATATGTGTAACATGGAAAATTTATTTATATGTTATCTTGCAGAAAAAAATGAAATATCTGGTGATAATGATAATGGTGATGAAACCTCACCAAAAACTATTTGGGTGTTCACCAAGAGGAATTTGTGTTTTGTCGTGGCAGAACTATATTTACACAATTATACATTTGGAAGCAAATATGGACAAACAGCGAGTTCCACCCACAAGATGAAGACGTGCCAAAAATAAATTCTTCAACTTAATTGGATACTTGTAAGGAAATTTAGTAAAACGTGTTTGTTTTTTCCTCGAAACTAGCTCCATTTCGGATGTAAGGTTTTTTCTTCAAACCTCTGCGTGGAGAGAAAATGTCGTATTCAGACAAAATGTGAAGCAATGCGTCTTTCCGGTGTAACTATAGAGCCTGGTAGGAATAACTTTCCAACTCGCGGTAAAATTGCTACCTATCTGGGAGGGCTATTCTTTATAAGGGAAGACGGCAGGGGAAAGGATGGGCGAGCAGGCGAGTTACGGCACTTAATGACGCTCTGCATGCGGCCGGCGTCGACCCCACTGACGTAAAGCGGCATTATTTTCGTCTGGGGGCTGCCGCAGAGGGCGAAAGGACAAAGGATGTCACTTCTCACGCCGGACTGGAACCGTAAGGACAGAATGTCTTTCTCCCTGCCTGTTTCTTGTGTTCGTGTGTGTGCGTGTGTGTGAAAAGGGAGGGAGGGAAGAGGAGAACAGAGGAAAGCAGACGGCTGGACGGCAAGATCCCGCAAAAGAAATACGTGAGCCCGATTCTTAGCGCTCAGAGTGCAAGTCTGTGTTCGGTGGTGCTTGCTCAGATGGCGCAGCTGCATTACTGTACTGGAGTTCACGTCTTAGCAATCTGTCAGACGCAGCATCAGCTGCGTTTCCCGGACCAGAAACGGAATTTTTCGGTGTCGGAACAGAGTAATAGTTTCCTTAGAATTAATTCTGTAGCTCTTAAAAGCTTTTTTACATCCCCTTGCAAGAGTAGCGTTGACATTTAATTGATGGACGAACCAAAACGAACACCTTCAGTTCCTCATCTGAAGAGGCCATATGAAAGAAACGTAGGTAGGAAGCGAAACAAGCTGTTATCCACCAAACATTTCACCGAAACATTGTTTTCTACAAATGTTATGCAGTTCTTTTCGTGTTAATTGCAGTAGAGTAGCATAGAAATTACACACAAGACGAACATTGTAACTGTATGTAAAAGTGTTTGTTTTTAGAAGAAGGTGCCATTTTCCGATTTTTCTGTATTAATACTATTTGTTCACAAATAGTTCGAGCCTTCAAGGCCATTCTCTAGTGATTCTATGGTTATGTAAAAAACAGAATATATTATATGACCTCCACGAATTGAAATGTAGTGATGTGAATATAAACGTGTTTAAATACATTTACCTGCAACAGAAAACTGTGCCTTACACACTGAAATGTCAGTGTCTTGAAATCTGTGTTTTCTATTTGTTTCGGTTCACACATGCTGTTTTGCTGCTTTGGCGGCCTGACGTTTACAAATATGTTATGATCCCAAAGAGTGAAGCTAACCAAAGAATAAATGGAACAATAATTTAAAATCCTTTCTCTGTATATTTAGGTGTGTAGCCGAGGAAAGTTAAAAGGATAAGAAAGAAACAACACAAAAATAAAATAGAATAAAAATTTATATTAAAATACATGGTAAGGTGACAAACTTTTTAATTTCATTTAATTGTGTAGATGATCAGTAATTGGTTATTAGCAGAGCGATGCTACAGCTATCTATGAATTTTTTGTTCTGAAGATCTGTTTGCGCATTAAGTAGTGTATCAGGTTGACTTTTTAAACGACTGAAAATTTCGGTTTCTTCCAAGATATTCATTTGCTTCCATTTCTTAGCGTAATGCAGTATTTGGAGATTTCCCTTAATGTTTTTCGATGTATAGGTGTTGTTTAGGAATTGTAGTGCAAAGACACTCGTACTGTTATCGTTATATTTTATTGCTCTCTAAATCGAATCCGAAAGGTTCTTCCAGTTTGCTCGATGTATACTTTGCCACAATTATCACACCCAATTTGGTAGATTCCTGACTTATTAAATAAATCTGCAGTACTGGTGGTGTGTCTTATAATATTACTAGTATTGTTTTCAGTTTGGAACCTAATTTTGACATTTGCAGTTTTAAAAGTTTTGACTGTCTTATTGGAAATGATAACGTGAAAGGCAGAAGTACTAATTTTGTTTTTTGTGTGAGTTCTTCTCTTTCTAGAGTTATTTCATCTGCGTCTGATTATTGTTTACTTGTCAGTTTCTGTCTACACAATTTTTTGATTATTAATAGTTTGAAATTATTTATTTTCGCTAAATTTTCTAGTATTTCTAGTTCTTTGTTGATCTCATCTTCTTCAAGCTGAATATTTATTAATCGCAATGTCACAGAATGAAAATATGAGTTTAATAAGGTTCTCACAGGTATGATTTGTTATTAATTAATGTATCTGTGGCGATTTGTTTTCGAAAAAATCAAAATTTGCTCACTGTATTTTGTTTCCTGGTTGTGATATCTAAAAGGTTAATGTAGTTACGTATTTAAATTTCACGGGAGAATTTGCTTATATCACGAATAGTATTTAGTTGTGAATCTATAGTGGCCATGTCATCTTCTGTACCTTTTAGTAGGATTAATGTGTCACCAGCGTAACGTTTCTAAGAAACGAATTTGTCTGCTGTCTGACTAAATTTATCAAAAACTTTTGCTTCAGTATGGTTGATGTAAGGGTCGGCTAAGATTCCTGCAATGCAATTAACCATGGCTAAACCTATTTTTATCTGATTTGATATTCTTTAACGGCAAAAGGCAGTTTCTTGTCTCAGCACCTGTAAACCTCATTCTTAAAATTATTAGGTCAAGAAAAATCCCGTGAACAGTCGCAATGGACGATTTATTTAGCTATAAATGATTTCGGCTATCTTCAGACGCCAAATATCTCTGGAGCATGTTAAATGCTGTTAGAAAATCGTGAAGGGAGCGGTAGGAAGAGCAAGTAAGTTGGCTGTGTTCTTTTCAAAGGCGTCATTCTAACATTTACCTTATTCAGTTTAGAGAAATAGCAGAAAACCTAAATTTGGATGGACGGACGGGCATCTGAACTGTGTGAACTGCTAACTCACCTCACTCAGTAATTGATTGTAGAGTGAGAGTTTGTCGCTAATCTTTTCTGTCATTATTTTATACCTGTTGGCTACTTTATGCTACTGCATAATGTTTTTGGTTTCATCTTCTTCTTCACTTTCAGGTTTAGGCAATACGCCTGTTCCGACTTCACATTATTAAGACCCTCTTTTCCTCGCTCCTCCAACGTCTATTTTTCCTAAAGGCTTGAACTTGCACACAGTAACTGATATTCTGTCCATGCGTTTAAGATGTTGCCTCCATTTCTCCCAATATTCTTCCTCTTTGCCATTTAAGTTAAATGTTTCTAAGTACAACTGCGAGGAAGACTCTTGAGTCATCCTTGGGTAGTTCATTCAGTAGAGTACTTGCCCGCAAAAGGCGTAGGTCCCGAGTTCAAGTCTCCATCCGGCACACCGTTTTAATCTGCTAGGAAGTTTCAAATCGGCGCGCACTCCGTTGCAGAGAGAAATTTCGTTCTAAATATTTGTAATTCTTCTAATACATTCTCATTCCTTATAAGATCCTTTCTTCAACAACCTTCGACGGTTCTGAGAAATCTCATTTCATCCGTTTGCACGTTGCTGTTTGTCTTTCAGTCCAAAATTTATTACCGGCAAGGAGGAGAGGCACAGTCATTGCCTTGTAAAACTTTAATTTTATGTCTTTGCTCGCCTTGTTCTTTTGCTTATAATTCCGTATATGTGCTGTATTTTGTTGCTTTTATTCTCTACATCATTATAACCATCCAATAAACAGAGGTTGTAACCTCCCCACCGCAATTTTTTTTTAAAGAAAATAAATATAGCAATACTTAATAGAAATGGGGGCCTAGTGTAACCTCCCCACAAAAATTTTTAAAAGAAAATATCGATACTAATTAGAAATGCTGATGGACATGGGTCTATGCGTAACCTGCCCACAATGAAATGTACTGACAATGGCAACAAAAAATGTGAAATTCGCAATCTGACTCAAATATAAATCCTTCAAAAAAATTAAAGTCCATTCAGTGACAAGAAAATTCAATTAAACCGAAATACCGGTCTTTGGCCCTGTGTAAAAACAATCAGAATTAAAGTCTTACCTCAGAATAAATGGATGTCACATATCTGCTCTTGTTGTTGCGCACCACTTGGAGGAACTACATTGCAAATAATAATATTCTCCTTTTTTTTTTGTAATTCTAGTGAAATTTTTCTTCAAAAAGAAGTGGAATGAAATGGGAAGTGCAACGATATCTTTAGTTCAAAAAAAATTAAACTTTTGAGAAAATGCTTTTGAAATAAAAAATTATTATTGGGAGACTTGTTGGAGAATAATTACAATAAATAAAATTTTTCATTATCTAATGATTATATTAATTAACAGTATACCTTATTCCTCAACTTGACCATTGTTGCCGACCGCCTACATCACACAACCGCACTGGGCTGCTACTACTGACCGACCGCTCTGCATGACGACTACAGACTGAGTACTGCTCTCAACTAGACAGAGCTACAGACTCGCAACGACTGACTGACTGCTACTCTGCATAGCGACAACTAACTCGCAAAGACTACTACTGACTGAGAACCGCTCGCAACACTCGCGCGGTCAAGCGCATACTCTCTGGTCACAGATGTTACAATGCCTCGCCATCGCTGCTGCGTTACATACGTGTTTCAAGGTGAAGTACGGGGATATGTCAAACCACGCTAAAAAAAAAAATTAAGCAAAACACACCAATGTTCTTGGGATGGATTAATTACAAACACTGAACATGAAATATATGGAAGGCAGAATTTTGACTGTAAAATGTTGGCAAATTTAAATCAGTCAAAAAAGACAATGCTATAATTAATGTAATCAATAACAAACAATGGAAGAACGTTATGAAAAAGTATGGCATAATGAAACTGCTGTAACAAATAGCAAACACGTGACCCTCGGATAGAATAAGACGTTGACTCAGTAGCATTAGACAAGCACCAAGACGTTTTAAAAAGTCTACAGAATCGTAGATCGTGCGAACTAGATGGAATAGACAGGGAAGTCGTTAAGTATAGAGGTACACTGTAGGTTAAGGCATCTACATTTATTTAGTGAATGTTGGCGGAGTTATGAAGTCCCTGCTGAATAAGAGACGGCAGAGGTAATTCAGTTTTTTAAAAAAAGGTTAACAAATGCATGTGACTATTATGGAGGTATAAGTCTTTTAAATGCGGTTTATAAAACTTATTCATATATATTAAATAGTCACTTGAGAGAAATAGTAGATGTATTCCTGGTACAAAAACAAAATGGATTTAGGAAGGAACACACCATGAACGGTAATATCTTCAGAATTAAAAGAATTCCACAAAAACGACGCGAAGTCAGTCTTGAAACAGATATTGCTTATATTGACTTCGAGAGAGCTTTTGACATAGAACACCTAAGAATCTGTAACTATGAAAACAGCCATTCCACCACTGCCGAACACGTAATAAAGCGTGGGCGTAAACCACCTAACATGGAGCAGAATACGAAAATTGTGAGGATGAACAGTCACAACAGAAAACACCTAAGGTAGTGTAAAAACTTGCACATACACCGAGCCTTTGCAAGTAATAAATGACCAAATCAATATAACTAACAACTCATTAATCTCGTTAGCCTCTAAATCAATACCGAAAAGAAGCGTAGAACATATCCAGACCAAATAATAACCCAATATCCCAAAAACACACTCACATAGACACTACAACACAAACAAAAGACGAATGATAAACAACTGGCAACACTAGATACAGTAAACAAACAAAACTAAAAGACAATTAACGGTTTAAGTGGAGTATTAAGTGGAAATGTGTTCGTAAAACACCGAAAATCGGACAACGTGTACGTAAAACAACGAAGCAGAACTCCAGGATGGCACTTATGCACTAATAAGATCAAAGATGGTCAGTAGGGATAAATAGTAACTTAAACTCAAGAAACTCGTAAAAAAAATATTTCCCACCTAACAGAAACAGAATAACAGAGAACTGTAATGTAGTAAGAAATGCTTAATGGTTATATAACACAGTTCACAAAACATATAGGGAGTACAGGCCACTGAAGATGCTCCACAAATTAAATGAAGTGAAAAGCGTGTGGCAGAATACAAACAGCCTGCCATTTAGTTGCATTAGACGGTCCACATCCTAAGAAGATTCAAAGCTCTTTCGAGTTCCTGCCAGCATTTTGAAAACAGAAACAGTACAAAGAGTTCGCGCCGCACACGAACATAATCGATGTTTTCCATCACTCTTCGCTATCGGAAGCAGTGTCATCCGCTTTATTTGCTGATTTAATACATTTCAGAATCATTAGCAGTTGCAATTAAAATTCAAAAGAGGTGATTTTGTAACAATGAAAGTTCATCCGCACAGATGTACTGTATTTCAACTGTTGTGTTGGCAGATGAGCCAACACTGTGTTACTAGTGGAGGCCGAAATGTACGTGTTTTAGCTCACGCAGGCTGGCGTGAGGAGGCAAGGATTCTACTGACTTGAGGTCTGGAGCATGATAAGGAATTAGAATTCAGAAAGCTGACGTAATTAGTTTGATACTTAACTTTAATCCATTAATGATGAACGTCGTGCTTGAAATTACATGATTCACAATATCAATATCAATAGCAACTGAATATGGCGCCTTGCTAGGTCGTAGCAAATGACGTAGCTGAAGGCTATGCTAAACTGTCGTCTCGGCAAATGAGAGCTTATGTAGACAGTGAACCATCGCTAGCAAAGTCGGCTGTCCAACTGGGCGAGTGCTAGGGAGTCTCTCTAGACTACACCTGCCGTGTGGCGGCGCTCGGTCTGCAATCACTGATAGTGGCGACACGCCGGTCCGACGTATACTAACGGACCGCGGCCGATTTAAAGGCTACCACCTAGCAAGTGTGGTGTCTGGCGGTGACACCACAGCAACAATGAAAGAACATTACTTGTCACATAATGTGATTTGTTTCTTCTTATACTCACATCAAAATATTTTTGTTACTTTCTTGAATACACAAGTAACCATAAGTAAGTAAGAATGACTTGTTTTCTTCAGTATGTCCCAGTTTCGTAGACAATGTAGGAAAGAAATGGCCGCAGTTTTTCTACATAGTTTGTTGACTGCCACTAGTAAGTTCAAGCGAAGGCCTTTTATAAAGGCCTTTATAAACAATTTTTCCTGTCTAATTTTCAATCTCTTGCCACCGTTTTTACCCATATTTACAAAATAGACGTAGCTTTTATAACTACGGACAGATAACTTAGCAACAGGAGCGAAACACCATTTTTTGAGTGTCAAAATTTATCGTCTTTCGTTTCAATGTTACAAACTGATGAAACACGATGAGAATGGAGAGGTAAAATGTGTGACGGAATTATGATCTAAGAATACACTGAACACAATGAGAGAAGCATTTCATGTTTAAAAAGATTTGACTAATATTCTTATTGGAAATCGTCTCTGTTATAAAAGTTGGTTTTGAAAAAGGAACCGAATACTTATTATTACTGTGCAGGTGACGTGTTGTCTGTGTTACGTGTCTAATTAAACGACGTTTACGAAAAATTAAAACTCTAACTTCATGTTTTGATTTGGATGCGGAATTGGGTATGGTTGAACACCTGGAAGTTGTTGGGTACTGCCAGTTCCTGAGTACATTTTCGCCGCCTTATTATTACAATCACTTTGTGTATTTGTATGTCTGAAAGGTCTGCACAGACCACTTTCTGCGTAAAAGTGATGTACAAAAAAAAAAAAAAAAAAAAAAAAAAAAAAAAAAAAAAAAAAAAAAAAAAAAAAAAAAAAAAAAAAGAAAGGGTCAAATGGCTCTGAACACTATGGGACTTAAGTTCTAAGGTTATCAGTCCCCTAGAACTTAGAACTACTTAAACCTAACTAACCTAAAGACATCACACACATCCATGCCCGAGGCAGAATTTGAACCTGCGACCGTAGCAGTCTCGCGGTTCCGGACTGCGCGCCTAGAACCACTAGACCACCGCGGCCGGCAAGTTGTCTTCTTGTTGTGCGTTCGGTGGAGGACACACTGAACATTTGTGAAAGGTGAATGAAACCAATCTTGTATGCGAATGTTTGTATTAGGTACAGTCTCACAAAACTGGATACTCCATTTGAAAATAAATACTGTGGTCCTAGGTGTAAGAAAATGTTCAAATGTGTGTGAAATCTTATGGGAATTAACTGCTAAGGTCATCAGTCCCTAAGCTTACACACAACTTAACCTAAATTATCCTAAGGACAAACACACACACCCATGCCCGAGGGAGGACTCGAACATCCGCCGGGACCAGCCGCACAGACCATAACTGCAGCGCCTTAGACCGCTCGGCTAATCCTGCGCGGCCTAGGTGTAAGTTTCTATGATCATTCATGTAGAAAAGACAGTCTTATGCAATCGAATGAATCTTTATGGAACAGCCTGTACATTGTTTAAGTAGCTCAGCAACGAGACAGCTTGAAACGTCATACTTTTAGTGCGCACTCGGGGATCTGTATTCATACAAACACAGTGTGGTAGTCCACCAAAGCTCATATGCGTTGCACGTACCTAAGTACATGTCCAACGTTCAGCATTTGCCTTTTTGTCGCCGACGATTTTCTGGCTATAAACATGACTTTGACCTCAGTCAATGCACCACGTTATGCGTCTTACGTGAGCGATTTATGTGAGCTGCGCCCAGATAGAAAAACGGTAACGGAATGCCATCTACAACAGAACAACACTGAGGTGACAAAAGTCATGAGATAGCGATATGCACATATATAGATGGCGATAGTATCATTTACACAAGAGGGCAGTACATTAGCGGAGCCGTCATTTTTACTCACCTGATTTATGTGAAAAGATTTGCGACATTATTATTTCCGTACTACGTGAATTAACCGAGTTTGAACGCGGAATGGTCGACGCATAAGACATTCCATTTCGGATAGCGTTAGGAAGTCAATATTCCGAGGTCCACCGTGTCAAGATTGTGCCGAGGATAAAAATACCTCTCACCACGGACAACGCATTTATCGATGGCATTCACTTAAAGATCGAGAACAGCACCGTTTGCACAGAGATGTCAGTGCTAACAGACAAGAAACACTGCGTGAAATAACCGCAGAAATCAGTGTGGGACGGACAATGAACGTACCCCTTCAATCGTGCGGTGAAATTTGGCGTTAATGGGCAACGGACGACCGACGTGGGTGCCTTTGCTGACAGCACATCGCCTCTCCTGGGCTCGTCACCGTATCCGGGAAGACGTCTCCCTGTGAGACTGAAGCGCCTCGAACCGCTCGGCCACAAAAAAATGGTTCAAATGGCTCTGAGCACTAAGGGACTCAACCGCTGTGGTCATCAGTCTCCTAGAACTTAGAACCAATTAAACCTAACTAACCTAAGGACATCACACACATCCATGCCCGAGGCAGGATTCGAACCTGCGACCGCAGCAGCAGCGCGGCTCCGGACTGGAGCGCCTAGAACCGCACGACCACCGCGGCCGGCGCTCGGCCACATAGGCCGGCGCGTCATGACCTCCTGTGTGTGACGGTCGCTCGATATCAGCTTTGTTGGTACAGACGGACTTGCTGATATTTGCTCTCGGGAGAGTTTATAGTTAGAACAGTTAGGCACTGTACTGTTGCGAACCTATACGATTCTGGACTTCACCTCCGGGTAGGAAGTTGTCGTTCAGTACGCAGCGTTCAGTAATTGAGAGCAATTCCTCTGCCTATACTTACGCTGAGACGTTATCTGAACTCCGGCCTTGTGGCTGGGAGTTCACGTTTCTTGTCTGTAGAATACAGAGAGAGTATTAGAGTATATTAGTCAGAGGACCGCCTTCTGCCGTCATAGTGTTTGAAAGAGTTTTTATTTTTGTGGCTGGAGTTCTTCCATCGATGCAGACATGTACGAGAACCATCACTTTGACGCACCGGACGCAGTACATACGGTGATATCGCAAATTGCTTCTTCTTATTAGGACTATAAAAGCTAAACAGCTGTGATGACGTTAGTTTATTTCCAATGAGGTTCCATACCACCGTAGATCATCTTTGAAAGTAGTGTTTTCTAGTCTTTGGTACGCAGATGATGTCAGTCATTTCGCGTTTGTGATATTAGACTGCGCAGTCATAATAAGGGGCAGAGTTGGGCAATTGATTAGTAATTTTACATAGGAAATGTAAACTTTGTAATATAAAGGTCTTCTTTAATCTACAATAAATATATAAGCAGGAACAACGTTTATCACTTAGTAGGAGCAGTTGTCTTCTTCTTTCATTTATGTTTAGATTGTAATTTGTAGAATTAGGAGATCCTAAGATCTGCTTCAGGGGGTAGGCAGACAGAACCAAATCTTCGTTTTAGCGTTTATTATTCTCCGTTGCGCACATTCATTTTACACCTGCCTGCAGTAGCATCGTGGAAAAGACGCGACAAGAGAGGAGAAAAGACAATTTTATTCAAAGATAGTAATTACGCTGTTACCGCGATTTGTGATGGTACCCTGGACATTAAAAACGGTGGGGCTTGGTTTTTAGTAGGGTGTGTGATCACCACGGACGGCAATGCATGCTCAGCAACGGCTCCCATATTGCTCACAGTGGTAGGGCATCACATTCCTCCTTAACAACTGCTGGCTGGTCGTTGGTAAATCTGGACGCGGTGCAGTTCGTGTCCACAACGTACTCCACACGTGCTCGATGAGATGTAAGTCGGGGGAACGGGAAGGCCACTCCATTCACCGAATATCATCCCGTCAGAAGAGTTCCTCCACCTGTGCAGTTCATTCGGCCGCGCCTTTAACTCCATAAAAATGAAGTAAGGACCGAATGGACCCCTGAAAAGAGGCGCCTGGGGAAGAGAACACTGTTACAGTAATGCTGACCGGTAAGGGTACAGTGTTGAAAGATGTCAGCACTGCCAGGCAAAATTATGTCTCCCACACTGTAGCACGTAAACCACCGAAATGATCATGTTCGATAAGGTTCCTGCGTGCGTTAAGTGTTGCCAACTGTAATATTTCGGGCTTAGTCACTCATCATAATAGGCTCCAAGAAGCTGTTCCCAGAGCAGTGGAGATGCAAGAAGTATATAGACGACGAAATGTGGTGTGAGGTACCAGTGACAGATGTTAGATTCGGTACCATTCCCGTGAGAAAGACCGCCTGCATAATACTACTGCTCTGTGATTAGCTGCTGTGTTCGGAGCAAGGGCGCCAAAAAGTTAAAGTATAGTCATTATTATTAATTAAACTACTCATTGGGGTGACTTCACTTTTTAATATAAATATCTCTCAACGCCTGACTATCAATCGGTCATTTTAGAATTATTAAAAACAATTTAAATCAAAAACAAAAGACTGACGAAATTGCAGACGAAGCACTTGGGAAGCGTTCGGGTCACGCTTTTTCTGGTATGCCGCGCGAAGTATTTCGGGCTGTTCGTCACTCTGGATTAGGTAGTCGAGAAGAACAGACATGTTGTCTGTCGTAGGATGTGTTTCCAATTTTTATTTAAGTTTCTGTTCGTCACTCTGGATTAGGCAGTCGAGATATACAGTCATGTTGTCTGTAGCAGGATGTGTTTGCCAGTATTCAGTATTAAAAGATTCACTCCGGTAGTCATGAGGCACAGACACGTGCCACAGGTAGTGTAAAGATGCATTTTCGTAAACATTATGTTTGATCATGTACTTTTCTGTACCAGATGGTGTTGTATTAACAACATGTAGTCTTCTCGTGTCGCTATATTAAAATGCGCGAGTGGCATCCCCAAGAAGTGATACATTATTTCAGAACAGAACCTCGCTAAAAGTCAGTTTCAGCCTCAAGATACAGAACCTATGACCTGTGTGCTGTTTTCTGCGCTGGGAACATCACCTTGTAGACAGCAGCTTAGTGAACTATAACAGAACCTTCGTATTCCACACAGTACAGTGGAAACAACTAGGCGCCTCACGTGTACTGCATACACAGAACAAATGTGCTCAGCGACACGTCATCTGCAGTAACGCAGAGTAGGTAAAGGAGGATGATCGTTACTAACACCAACAATGAATTCATCTACATCTACATGATTACACTGCAATTCACATTTAAGTGCTTGGCAGAGGGTTCATCGAACCACAATCATACTATCTCATAACCAGTCCACTCCAGAACAGCGCGCGGGAAAAACGAACACCTAAACCTTTCCGTCCGAGCTCTGATTTCTCTTATTTTATTTTGATGATCATTCCTACCTATGTAGGTTGGACTCAACAAAATATTTTCGCATTCGGAAGCGAAAGTTGGTGACTGAAATTTCGTATATAGATCTCGCCGCGACGAAATACGTCCTTGCTTTAATGACTTCCATCCCAACTCGCATATCATATCTGCCACACTCTCTCCCCTATTACGTGATAATACAAAACGAGCTGCCCTTTTTTGCACCCTTTCGATGTCCTCTGTCAATCCCACCTGGTAAGGATCCCACACCGCGCAGCAATATTCTAACAGAGGACGAACGAGTGTAGTGTAAGCTGTCTCTTTAGTGGACTTGGTGCATCTTCTAAGTGTCCTGCCAATGAAACGCAACCTTTGGCTCGCCTTCCCCACAATATTATCTATGTGGTCTTTCCAACTGAAGTTGTTCGTAATTTTAACACCCAGGTACTTAGTTGAATTGACAGTTTTGAGAATTGTACTATTTATCGAGTAATCGAATTCCAACGGATTTCTTTTGGAACTCATGTGGATCACCTCACACTTTTCGTTAGTTAGCGTCAACTGCCACCTGCCGCACCATACAACAATCTTTTCTAAATCGCTTTGCAACTGATACTGGTCTTCGGATGACCGTATTAGACGGTAAATTACAGCATCATCTGCGAACAACCTAAGAGAACTGCTCAGATTGTCACCCAGGTCATTTATATAGATCAGGAACAGCAGAGGTCCCAGGACGCTTCCCTGGGGAACACCTGATACCACTTCAGTTTTACTCGATGATTTGCCGTCTATTACTGCGAACTGCGACCTTCCTGACAGGAAATCACGAATCCAGTCGCACAACTGAGACGATATCCCTTAGGCCCGCAGCTTGATTAGAAGTCGCTTGTGAGGAACGGTGTCAAAAGCTTTCCGGAAATCTAGAAATACGGAATCAACTTGAGATCCCCTGTCGATAGCGGCCATTACTTCGTGCGAACAAAGAGCTAGCTGCGTTGGACAAGAACGATGTTTTCTGAAACTATGCTGATTACGTATCAATAGATCGTTCCCTTCGAGGTGATTCATAATGTTTGAATACAGAATATGCTCTAAAACCCTACTGCAAACCGACGTCAATGATATAGGTCTGTAGTTCGATGGATTACTCCTACCACCCTTCTTAAACACTGGTGCGACATGTGCAATTTTCAAATCTGTAGGTACAGATCTATCGGTGAGCGAGCGGTTGTATATGATTGCTAAGTAGGGAGCTATTGTATCAGCGTAATCTGAAAGGAACCTAATCGGTATACAATCTGGACCTGAAGACTTGCCCGTATCAAGCGAATTGAGTTGCTTCGCAACCCCTAAGGTATCTACTTCTAAGAAACTCATGCTAGCAGCTGTTCGTGTTTCAAATTCTGGAATATTCCATTCGTCTTCCCTGGTGAAGGAATTTCGGAAAACTGCGCTCAATAACTCCGCTTTAGCGGCACAGTCGTCGGTACCATCGGCACTGCGCAACGAAGGTATTGACTGCGTCTTGCCGTTTGTGTACTTTACATACGACCAGAATTTCTTCGGATTTTCTACCAAATTTCGAGACAATGTTTCGTTGTGGAACCTATTAAAGGCAGCTCGCATTGAAGTCCGTGCCAAATTTCACGCGTCTCCCTTTCTGGCCGTACAACATAGCAGACTACGTCCAGCATTGTAGAATATGATCGTTTTGGTGGTCCAGTTGTTACTGTGGGGCATACTCCTTTCCCATTTGCGGATGGCATTTTACGGATGATCTTGCGCAACCGCAACGAACTGCGTAGTTGGAGGTACTCCTGGGATGGGAGGATATTCGGCGAAGGGGCTACAGAATGGAATAGAGAGTAACAAGCTTTCAGTTTGGCAGCGGTGGTAGTTGCAGAAGTACCGTTAGTTTTTCGGTTTCCGGCTGCAGGGACGCGGAACTCGGCTATCGTGCTGTGCCGGCGACACGGGCGGCCTCGCTCTTAATGCCGCACGGCCGGCGAACGTGGAGCGTGCGCGATTCCATCTTAACGGCAGCGCCCGGCGTCGTGGTACCGCGCGGGCCGCTCCGAATTGGGTCGCGGATGTTTGCTGGAGGTCGCCGTCCAGTGAAACAAACTCTCTTTGAAGGCGCCCGCGGCGATCCGACTACCGTGGGAACCGAGCTTTCCAACTCTGGGTATCTAACCTGTGACGTAAGCAACTCCAAGGTAACTTGACTGTAAGCGGCAGCAACAGATAACAGTATGGTGGAGCCGAAAATGAAGTTGTTCGTTGGTTCAAAAATGGTTGAAATGGCTCTGAGCACTATGGGACTTAGCATGTGAGGTCATCAGTCCCCTAGAACTTAGAACTAGTTAAATCTAACTAACCTAAGGAAATCACACACATCCATGCCCGAGGCAGGATACGAACCTGCGACCGGAGCGGTCGCGCGGTTCCAGACTGAAGCGCCTTGAACCGTTCGGCCACACTGGCCGGCGGTTCGTTGGACTCCACTGTTTGTACTTAACTCCGTTTTTACCTGCTGAGGCAATGAGCGAAGGTCAACCATTGCAAATAGCAGAATAATATTATTAGTTCCGAAAAAATAGTAGCGATGTCAAACAATCAGTCTGTGAACCCAAAATGTTCTTGGCAGATACTTACTACGATGTGACAGGCATGCGTGCGAAATCAATTAAGGGCAATTAATACGGAGCATTACAGTTTTGTTTTTGAGGGAATCTCTTATCTTTGTTTGAACATAAAATAAATGTCTGCTATTTTCTTGAGGACTACTTGGTTACTCGAATTGCTTGCGTTTTCTATCCCAGTTCTTATGAAAGAGTGGATGCTAAAACAATTAAGTGGGCTTTGTGATCTCGCGTTGATTGTGCATATCTGGTAAACTACTATGTTTCCATCCATTTCAGAGGACCACCTGATTTGTTATGTGCAAGACTTCTACAAAATGTTAATTTATTCATAAAATAAATCCTCTGGCAGACAGCGTCAAGGATAGTGCCACGGTTCTCTAAAAACAACTCAATAGTTTAAGCAACTAAAACACCTATCCTCGAAGGATATGTAGAAGTCTATTTGACGCAAGACCTAGAGGTACACGAACTAGGAAAATTTTCTTTGAATGTAGAAACATGCTTCCAGTATGGTAGGAATGTACAAATACGTATCACTGTGCACAGTAAACAGTTCTTTCCGCATGTGCAGAATATCCTGGTTCTCATTGCATTAGTTTCTAGCTTCGAATTCCCTATTCTGTACCCATAGCCACTTCAATTAAATGACGGGATATATTGTTCCGAATAGTATTTCTTTGAAGAAGTCACTAGTGAGATAAGCTACTGATACTACTCTCTAACAGAACACGGTTATGATTCACGATTTTACCTGTAGGTAATATGTTGTGAGAATGTGTAGTGTAGCGAAAGATTTGGGTCGATTTGTGTTTCGCCTGGGGACGAGGGCTTATTTTCAAATAACTTGCAATTACAACCATGTATTAGAACATATGTGGTGGAAGAATTAATGGAATAATGCAGCAAATGGGGGACTGAAGTTGAAATTCAGGACGATAGACACGGGAACGCAATCTGCAGATCTTGAAATATGAGACGATGTAACTATCACTCACAGAGAGTATAATTAATAAAGACGGAAAGTGAGAAAATGACTTGAGGAACGGATATAGTTCAGGAAGGAAAGCAATATCAAAACTGCGCTCCTTTTGTTGCCCACAAAAGTCTAGTTAGTACATACGAGGGTCATTCAATAAGTAATGTCCCACATTTTTTAAAAAAAGCTGTTAATATAATTAGACAAACGGCCTTGTTGGTGTTCACATTTGATATTTGTTCTGTGCGCCGGTGAAGTTTCGAAGCGTTGTGGCAGATGACAGAGCCGTAGTACAGCGTCAAAATGGTGTCTACATACGACTCACGTTACGAGCAGCGTGCTGCTGTTGAATTCTTGTTTGCAGAAAAAGAAACCGTGGTGAACATCCATAAGCGTTTGTGTGCAGTGTAGGCGATGCTGAAGTTGGTAGGAGTACAGCTGGGCGATGGGTGAAGAAAGTTACAGCCGCAGGAAATGCAGAAACAGAGCTCCGTGATCAGCCACGCTCGGAACGTCGTGTCACAGCCACTGCTCCGGACATACTGTATCGTGCTGATGCCATTATTCGTGCCGACCGGCGCATCACAACTCGACAAATGGCTCTACAGTTGTCGGTCAGCAACGGAAGTGCGTCTGCAGTGATGAGACTCTCGGATATTCTAAGAGGTGCTCACGATGGGTTCCCCTAATGCTCGCAGCGAACGACAAGATTCAGAGAAAGACCTTTTCATCTGAATTGTTGGGGCGTTTTGAGACCGGCGGAGAGGCCTTCCTGTCACGGATCGTTACGGGGGACGAAAGCTGGGTGCACCAGTTAGCGCCGGAAACAACAAAGCAATCGATGGAGTGGCATAATCGTCATTCACCAAAAAAGAAGAAATTCAAGACAACCTTCAATGCCGGAAAAGTCATGGTGACTGTCTTCTAGGATTATGATGGCATCATTCTCGAGCATGTGATGCCAAGAGAGTCAACCATCAATTCAGAGCCATACATGAAGACTCTGAATAAACTCAACAATCGTTTACGACGTGTTCGATTGGAGAATAATCCAGCAGAAATCTTGCTACAACACGATAATGCACGCCCACACGCAAGTCTGAGAATCCGGAAACACATCGCCAAATTGGGATGGAGATCACTGCTTCATCCACCCTACAGTCCAGACCTGGCACCCTCGGACTTCCATCCCTTTGAGCCGCTTGAAGGTTCTCTACAGGGAACACACTTTGAAGATGACGTGAATGTCAGTCATGCAATGAAAGCATGGCCACGCCTACAGGACATGAGCTTTTACCAGCAGGGAACACATACTCCTCCACAACCTTGGCGTACGGGCATAGAATGTGATGGAGACTCCGCAGAGAAATCGGACATGGACAAGACATGTTTTGGTCGTGCGGTAGCGTTCTCACTTCCCACGCCCGGGTTCCCGGTTTCGATTCCCGACGGGGTCAGGGATTTTCACTGTCTCGTGATGACTGGGTGTTTTGTGACGTCCTTAGGTTAGTTAGGTTTAAGTAGTTCTAAGTTCTAGGGGACTGATGACCATAGATGTTAAGTCCCATAGTGCTCAGAACCATTTTGAACCAAGACATGTTGATGTATATTGTCACCATATTCTGACTCTTAACAAAGTATAAATTCTGATAAAAAATGTGTGGCATTACTTACTGAACGACCCTCGTACATAAATATAAACCCATTATTGACCCAGTTGCCATGTATGTTCCGGTACGTTCGACGAACCGCAAAATCTGCGAAACCGTAGATATTGACTTACTAAGACGGATAACAGGGATCTCCCTTTTGCATCAAAGAACAAATGAGGATTTACTGGAAATAACACACAGAAAACATATCATAATGGATGAAAAAGAATGCAGGCAACTTTTTTGATTTTTAAACTTAATGAGAATCGTATGAACAGGAACTCCTATAAATATATCTGAATAAAACCGACAAACAGAAGACGCAGAGGAAGACCGTGAATTACATAGATGCAATGGATAAAAGGGAAAGGAGTACGACGAATAGAAATTCGACCGTTCGAGGCACACAAAATAAATTATTATTGAGGCTGACATGCAGGATGCCGAGGAGCCGTAGGACTGCCGCCAATATAACTCGTACAACGCAGCTCTTCATTGCTCGCTTGTAAACACTCGCTTTTTGAGTGGTCTTTGTAGTTAAGTCCTTGTTTCAGTCAGAACTGGTAATACGCACTCATTGTAAGCTGTGGATTTCAGACGCATATTGTTCTGACAGGCTTCGTCAAAAGACTAGAAGAGCAAGATCTTGACTTCCAAATGTTTTTCTAGTCCAAAAATTCCTCTGATCGTAGTGTTAGTTAACATCTGTGACCCAAAACAGGAGTAGGTGATAGTCTTATTGCTTGCTCTTCCGCCATGCAGCCCGTGTTTCAATAAGAAGCGCTGCAGATGTCAAGGCGATAGCTGGCCGTCGTGGTGATCGAAACGGCGCTGCTTTGCTAACTTCCAGCCTGTTTAGCCGAAGTATTTGTTGTATGTGGTGAGTAAACAGTGAACATGCGTTTTGTTACCTTTGTGTTACTTTCTCGCCTTCATTAATGTACCGATCTGATGAAGTAGGGATGTGGTGATACGCGAATAACATGCTGGTTGCATAATCACTCACACCGTGGTCGGTGTGGATCTTGTAGAGGTAACTCTCCATGTATTGTGCAGCCTGCTGTTGCCCTTTGATATTAAACAACTTTGTCGGTTGCATGTCTCTAACAGATCATTCAGACTATTTCTTAGTTTCGCGTTATGTCGCTGAGTGTAACCCTGTCTCAGTCATTCTGTTGCAGGAAATGAAAGCCATCCTAGAGCCTCCATGCACTTAGCCAGCAACGTCAGCCGCTAGACCGCATACGTGGCCCGGAAACAGGTCAAGAATGATTCCATGAAGTTTCAACTCCTTGCTGGTCAGGATAGTTCAGGATATGGAGAACCTCGTAATTTAACTGAAAGAGCTTTGTATAACAGGACAAGAGTGAATCATTTAAAACAAATCCATTTCTGAAGGGTACCGTGATACAAAAAATCAGTTTCTCTACAGACACAATGTAAGTAGGTCTTACAATACAATTCCGCCAGCACCGTATTGGGCACCAGTGCCAATGAATCGCATGCACAACCCCCCTCCCCATTAAGTGGAAGACATTCAGATTTACTCCAGGAACCTCAAAGCAGAGTAGGTGACGTCATCTATTTCCGTTGTTACATCTAATATGTGGAATTTGCAGCGCAGTGGGCATACTGTGTTTATCCGATCAGAGCTGTGCTGGACATATAAAGGGTGTTACAAAAAGGTACGGTCAAACTTTCAGGAAACATTCCTCACACACAAAGAAAGAAAATATGTTATGTGGACACGTGTCCGGAAACGCTTACTTTCCATGTTAGAGCTCATTTTATTACTTCTCTTCAAATCACATTAATCATGGAATGGAAACACACAGCAACAGAACGTACCAGCGTGACTTCAAACACTTTGTTACAGGAAATGTTCAAAATGTCCTCCGTTACCGAGGATAAATGCATCCACCCTGATGCGCTGATGCAGCCCTGGAGAATGGCGTATTGTATCACAGCCGTCCACAATACGAGCACAAAGAGTCTCTACATTTGGTACCGGGGTTGCGTAGACAAGAGCTTTCAAATGTCCCCATAAATGAAAGTCAAGAGGGTTGAGGTCAGGAGAGCTTGGAGGCCATGGAATTGGTCCGCCTCTACCAATCCATCGGTCACCGAATCTGTTGTTGAGAAGCGTACGAACACTTCGACTGAAATGTGCAGGAGCTCCATCGGGCATGAACCACATGTTGTGTCGTACTTGTAAAGGCTCATGTTCTAGCAGCACAGGTAGAGTATCCCGTATGAAATCATGATAACGTGCTCCATTGAGCGTAGGTGGACGAAACTAAAATGAGCTCTAACATGGAAATTATACGTTTCCGGACACATGTCCACATAACATCTTTTCTTTATTTGTGTGTGAGGAATGTTTCCTGAAAGTTTGGCCGTACCTTTTTGTAACACCCTGTACAATCGACCATTGTTATAACTGGGTGGGCACCTTCATAGTAGCACATCTGGTGACGCATACCAGGTCGGCTGTCAGTGTTCCGTTGTCTAGCTTAGTAGCGTTACACTTTGTCATTGCTCTCTAGTCACTGAATTCAATAGCAACACGAGTGCAGCTGTTTATCGGTTCGGTACAACAGTCCTCCTCCACACATAGGCCGCAGTTCGACTATGATTTGAATGAGTGCCCTTCATTTACCTCTAGTTTTTTGTCGAGGCTCATTTCACCTGAACGGTCACTTCACTAAGTAAAATTGCTGCTACTGGATCGCAGCCAATCCTAAACAGACGCATGAGAAACCCCTTCATTCGCAAAAAGTTACTATATGGGATGCGATGTCGGCTCGAGAAATAAATGGTCCGTACTTTTTCGAGGACGAGAGCGGTCGTGCAGTCACAGTAAATTCGAAACGTTATGTGACGATGTTAAATGAATTTTGGGTACCTGAACTGCAACATTTTCTGGTTACAACCAAAGAACATGGTTTCAGCAAGACGGCACCGCAGTAAAATGTGCCTGTACTGCGACGTTGTGAAATTTTCCCTGGAAAACTGAACTCCAGGGGGATAGTGACATAAACTGGCCCACATGCAGTCCAGATTTGAGCCCCACGGATTTTATCTCATGGGGATATGTAAAAACTGAAGTGTATGTCAATAATCCAACTTCTACGGAGCAACTGAAAGAAAATATCCGTAGCTAAGTGGCAACCATCTCAGTTCTACATACCAAACTGTCACGCAAAATTTTGTTCGTCGTTTAAATGAGTGCCGTAGGCGTGCTGCATTACATTTAAATGATATTATTTTTCAGAAATAAATTGCTAAATCGTATATTTCAATAATAAATAAAGATTTTATCGTTAGGCTTCAACCTCTATTTTATTTTGACACATCAAATATAAACTTTCTTTTGAGACGCTTTGTATGTAAATTGGCGGCTATTCTCGCAGAGGAAAGTCACCGTTATCAACACTGTCAGTAATTTGTATTTTCTTTCCGCTATATAAGCTATGAAGAACAAGAGAAGAGATATTTTCTTCTGTTAAAAAGTCATGAAATGTGTCCCATTCAGCCAAATAAAATACCTTCAGAAACAATGTCTGCATTAATTTTTTGTTCGTGACTGTGGCATTCTACCTGTCGTAGCGAGGTGATTAAGAATACTTGTAAAACTGTGTGCTTCTCTGTTCGCACTCCCGATCATGAATGCTCAAAGAATACCAAAATCCGGTGCAGGTAAGACCACACGCAATAACGGCGTAATACCGAATCCCCAGTACAGGCGGAGCGGTTTATTATGTCTAAATGTTAAGGCTTGGATAGATGTCTGCCTGTTGCACATTACGACCCTCTTCAACTGTCGGTGGTCTCTGTCAGTCAACAGACGAGGTCGGCCTGCACCCCATTGTGCTGTACGTGTCCCTTCACGTTTCCACTTCACTATCACGTCGGAAACAGTGGACCTAGGGATGTTTTGCAGTGTAGAAATCTCGCGTACAGACGTATGACACAAGTGACACCCAATCACCTGACCACGATCAAAGTCTGTGAGTTCCGTGGAGCGCCCCATTCTGCTGTCTCACGATGTCTAATGACTACTGAGGTCGCTGATACGGAGTACCTGGCAGTAGATGGCAGTACAATGCACCTAATGTGAAAAACGTATGTTTTTGGCGGGTGTCCGGATACTTCTGATCACATAATGTAGGTTCCGTCCCATCACATCTCTCTCCATCGAGATCTGCATGGAAACGATTATGAAAATCGTGTTAACTTCTGTACAAGGGCATTAAGACAGGATACCCCAGATGTATCATGTACTGACATCTTGTCTGTTGAAGAAGCCACATTTAACAATATGGCCAGTTGGTCTGTTGACAATCACCGTTGGCTTCCTCAAGTGGAACGCCAGCATCCACTGAGTGTAAACGTGTGGTGTGGCATAGCAAACCATAAGCTCGTAGACCCGTTTTTTATAGACCGAACGTTGAACGCCCACAAGTATCACAGCCTCCTAACAGAAATTCATAAACGGATGCTAGAAGATGTTCCTCTGCAGAGTATGAGGAACCTGTGGGTCTAGCACTATGGCTGTCCAGCCCATAGTGCACGAGGTACTACGGCATGTCTTCATGAATATTGTCCAGATCGTTGCTTTGGACGCAGAGGACCTGTACCTCAACCGTCCTGTTCCCAGCATTTGACACCTGCAGACTTTTTTCTGAGGGGAAAGCTGAAAGACGTCATCTACAAAGACATGCCAAGTACAATCGATGACATTGAACGACGTATTATTGCAGTGTGATCGGACATCTCCGATGAGATGCTAGCAGTCGTTCCATACCAGACTGCAAGCGTGTATTGTCGCTGCCGTTGGTCATTTTGGACGCAAACTGTGATGGCCAGCTGTCTCGTTACTGGTCACAATCCACATAACTTGTGTATGCAGTTGTGTAGCTTTTTTAGTGTCAGCTACCACAGGCATTGCACAAGTGTCAGTGTGGGAATTTTTCTAAATACACTCGTAAATATCTCGTATCTCGTAAATGACTCGCCCTAGAACCCTGCAACGAACACCACTGACATTTTAATTTACCCTACCTTTAGTTTGTTGATGTCTGTAACATTGTTCTATTTCGAAAAAAAACGTAAGTTTGCATAAAATATACACTTTGTAGGCATTATTATAATCCATCTATTGGCTAACAATACGACCACTGATTACCAATCCATTCTGTGAAAACAGTACGTCAATAGCACTTTCCATTTCCGCTATTCTTGTGGTGCAAGTTTTAGGTGATTCACCCTGTATACCCGCATCAGGGTAGCGCAATGTTTCATATACGCTGCAGCAAACGCCCTCAAACCGAAACTCTTTTGATCGTCCCATATACGTTCCATAAATTTATAAGGAGAATAAAATTTACGTACTTACGTTCGTCATAGGCAAACAGTTACATGACTTAAGATCGATATAGACGGAGTTTTGAAGATTTAGACACACGGTACTTTCAATCGCACCTTCAACAAAATTACCAATGGAAAAGGAAATGCTGCCATATTATGACAATGTCACTACTTGATGCGTTACCGTGCACAATCCTGTCAGGCGCACAGGGAAAATACGCAGTAAAGGAAGTGTCTACATTTAGAAAAGAAATTTGCAGCTACGACACATGACAATAGGTGACGATATTTCGTATTAGTAAAACGAACGGTTCTAGAATGTTAGAGATATTTCAGTCGTTTCCGTACAATAAGTGGATTTATATACTAAATTTCCTCATTTTGACTAGATAAATTTTTAAGAAAATGTATTATACCTTTCATCTGTCTCACATAATTTCGTTTAATATTAGTTGGCGAGCACAGTGGAGGCAATTACTGCCTCGTAATAAATTGCCTTGTCGGCTATCACGATATCAGTACGGCGACTCGTTCTTAAAAACGATGCCTCTGTGTTCGTATCATTTATGTTGCATATCTTACGGTATCCGCATATACTTACGACTAGAAACACAGCGTTAATTCGAACTCTACCGATAAAATTTCGGAACTTGTTCAGGTACATTTTCTGAGCAACTCATCTTTGTACAAGGAACGCTTGGTCTCCGATGGTTCGTAACAGAGTGTATATTTATGATTTTTTACCTCTGTTTCCGGAAAAAGACCTCCACAATAATGGAGAACACAATAACATGCCGTCACCAAAATGTAGAAAACAAAACACAGAATAATTATACAACTCTTACAAACTGAAGTACTATGATGTAGGATGAGAAAAGCCGACCGGCTAAAACCGATACCGGTATTTTAGTTCTGAATAATCGGTATTTTTCGGTATTTCTTTGATCTCAGTTACAACAGATTTCCTTCATTTTTACCAGTAACCGGGCAGAAAACCGGCGTATCATTTCACCATAGCGGAAATGCTAAGATTTTTCATTTTTAAATAAAACTTTTTTTAAAAAATGGCTTAATGTCTATTTGTTAAATCTGCACTGATTTGAAGTATTAAGTTATTACAGAAATTGGAAAAAGCAATCAGCATTATTTTAATTACAACGGCTACAGTTAGAAACCTTTGACGTAAAAATCGGTACAGCACTGCGGAAACGATAATGTATCTGAAATCACAATTAAATCACTACGCTTAACTGCATACAGGCGTTGATATACGTCAACGGGGACAGGTGAAAATGTGTGCCCCGACTGGGACTCGAACCCGGGATCTCGTGCTTACATGGCGGACGCTCTATCCATTTTTCTTTTTTCTTTTTTTTTTTTTTTCGTTGTTGATTTTTGTGTTTGGTCGTTTCGGACGTCACATGGCATCCGTTAAAGTTCGTTTGTTGATCGTTCCACTCAGTTTTTTTTTACAGAAGCCAACCAGCTCTCTGACCGAACACGCTGAGCTACCGTGCCGGCTGTCCATGTGAGCCACCGAGATCACAGAGGATAGTGCGACTGCAGGGACTTATCTCTGGCACGCCTCCCGTGAGACGCCGATTCTCAACTTATTGTCCCGCACTATATTCATAGTGCCCCTGTCCATTATACTCATTACTTGCGGCTTGTGAAGATGTCCGAAAGAACAGATACCATCTTTATATATATATATATATATATATATATATATATATATATATATATATATATATATATATATATATATATAAGGCTCACCGGCCATCTAACCATCTTCTTCTGCGCGGGTGCACAAACAGTGCCCTAACTCTTACGGGAATCGGCAAAAAGCCGCAAGTAATGAGTATAACGGGCAGGGGCACTATGAATATAGTACAGGACAACAAGTTGAGAAAATGGATCTCACGGGAGGCGTGCCGGAGATAAGTCCCTGCAGTCGCGCTATCCTCTGTGATCTCGGTGGCTCAGATGGATAGAGCGTCTGCCACGCAAGCAGGAGATCCTGGGTTGGAGTCCCAGCCGGAGCACAGATTTTCGCCTGTCCCCTTTGACGTACGTCAACGATAATTTATCTGTTGATGCGTGGCGTGATCCATTAGCCGGTATGCAGGTACGTGCAGTGTCCAAGATTTTGCATTTCCTGGTCCATACGGCAATTTCTCGCTGTCCTCGTCGAACATCAGTTTTATTGCAGAATGGCATCATGCCTAGTTTGGAAGTATTTTACAAAGCGCGGTAGTCGTGAAGCACCATGCTCCATTTATTTCAAAATATTAAAAACGGAAGGAAGGAGTATAAACTTACGACATCGTATAAGGAGAAAATATCCACAACGTTCTTTGGAAGAGAAGGTAAATTTGATTGATGTTCCCGTAATTTCGTTGACGTGGTAAACAAGAGATGATAATTTCGTTGACGTGCTAAACGAGGGATGATAAATGAACCCTTAATTTTGTTGTCGTTTCAGGGTGAAAAATTGAAGTTGTGAGGAGGTGTTCAACTTGCGACTTTTCACTCTTGCTAATGCTGCGTCCGCCTCTTTCGCCTTCGCCACCTTTGCTGGAGACAATGAGATCGATTTCTGCCACAGCCTCAACACAATATCGAACGTGATCTCCTACTCCTTCACCTTCATCGGAATTTTTCAGTCTTTGTCGACGTCTACGTTTATTACTGGAAGTAATAGAAATAAATATTCCGAAAATGGGTTGTTCCAGAATCCGTTTATTATGAGGGGTAATAGCAGTCTGATTAAACTGTAGCGGAAAAGAACAGATGTAACCGAAAACCGTTTGTTTCAGCGATGAACGCCATCCCTGCTGAGATGTGGCAACAGCGCAGTATAACCCGATTTCACCGGCTCTTCCGCTATGGTCAGCGAACTCATACAGGAGATGCGTATCGGAAAACTCTTCTTCTCTGAATCTATCCATACTGCTGTATATGATTGGTAACTGCTGGAAAAACAAACCTGAGGCAGAACCGAGCAGAACTAAATGCAAACTTTACGCAGTATAACGGCTGCTGTCACGTCATCTTCTGGTGTATACAGGGTGGTCCACCGCTCGTGACCGGGCCAAATATCTCACGAAATAAGCGTCAGACGAAAAAACTACAAAGAACGAAACTTGTCTAGCTTGAAGGGGGAAACCAGATGGCGCTATGGTTGGCCCGCTAGATGGCGCGGCCATAGGTCAAACGGATATCAACTGCGTTTTTTTAAATAGTACTTAAAGAAATATTAATGTTTTAGTTGGACCACTTTTTTCGCTTTGTGATAGATGGCACTGTAATAGTCACAAATATATGGCTTACAATTTAATCGAACACTTGGTAACAGATAGGTTTTCGGAATTAAAATACAGAACGTAAGCAAGTTTGAACATTTTATTTCGGTTGTTCCAATGTGATAAATGCATATTTCTGAGAACGCATGCTGTTACAGCGTGATTACCTATAAATACCACATTAATACAAATAATGCTCAAAGTGATGTCCGTCAGCCTCAATGCATTTGGCAATACGTGTAACGACATTCCTCTCAACAGCGAGTAGTTCGCCTTCCGTAATTTTCGCACATGCATTGACAATGCGCTGATCACGACAGCAAATATCCTGCAACTTTCCCCACAGAAAGAAATCCTGGGACGTCAGATCCGGTGAACGTGGTGCTTCGACCACCAATCCACCTCTCATGAAATATGCTATTCAGTACCGCTTCAACTGCACGCGAGCTATGTGCCGGACATACATCATGTTGGAAGTACATCGCCATTCTGTCATGCAGTGAAACATCTTGTAGTAACATCGGTAGAACATTACGTAGGAAATCAGCATACATTGCACCATTTAGATTGCCGTCGATAAAATGGGGGCCAATTATCCTTCCTCTCCTGATGCCGCACCATACATTAACCCGCCAAGGTCGCTGATGTTCCACTTGTCGCTGCTATCGTGGATTTTCCGTTGCCCAATAGCGCGTATTATGCCGGTTTACGTTACCGCTGTGAATGACACTTTGTCGCTAAATAAAATCTGTCATCGTCCCGTAATTTCTCTTGTGCCCAGTGGCAGAACTGTACACGACGTTCGAAGTCGTCGCCATGCAACTCCTGGTGCATGGAAATATGGTACGGGGGCAATCGATGTTGATGTAGCATTCTCAAGACCGACGTTTTTGAGATTCCCGATTCTCGCGCAACTTGTCTGCTACTGATGTGCGGATTAGCCGCGACAGCAGCTAAAACACCTACTTGGGCATCATCATTTGTTGCAGGTCGTGGTTGACGTTTCACGTGTGGCTGAACACTTCCTGTTTCCTTAAATAACGTAACTATCCGGCGAACGGTCCGGACACTTGGATGATGTCGTCCAGGATACCGAGCAGCATACATAGCACACGCCCGTTGGGCATTTTGATCACAATAGCCATACATCAACACGATATCGACCTTTTCCGCAATTGGTAAACGGTCCATTTTAACACGGGTAATGTATCACGAAGCAAATACCGTCCGCACTGGAGGAATGTGACGTGATACCACGTACTTATACGTTTGTGACTATTACAACGCCATCTACCACAAAGCGGAAGAAGTGGTTCAACTAAAACATCCATATTTCTTTACGTACTACACGAATATGTAATAAAAATGGGAGTTCCTATTTAAAAAAAATATCCGTTTGACCTATGGTAGCGCCATCTAGCAGGCCAACCATAGCGCCATGTGGTTTCCCCCTTCAAGATAGACGAGTTTCGTTCTTTGCAGTTTTTTCGTTTGATGCTTATTTCGTGAGATATTTGGCCCGGTCACTATCAATGGACCACCCTGTATGTGAATATAAGACCAAAGGAAAAAAGAACTGGTTGTGATGACAGGCTGCTCTGTAAGTTACCCCAGGTATAGGTTAGGTTGGGAGGTGACAGTCTGGTTGATGAATTTGAAAGTAAAATGAACGTGGTCCTGGTGACAGATCGATCTGCAGCTTTGCCTGATGGATAGGTTAGTTGGAAGGTGAGAGTTTGGTTGTGAATTGGCGAAAACAAAGAAAGTGAAACTAAAACAACCTGGTTGTGGTGACAGACTGATCAGTAGCATACCCAATCTGAGAAAGAAAATCTTCATTGATATCATCTTATAGTCACCATGTTGTTTACGGCATTTGTGGCGCGTTTCTTACGTCACTGGTCGAAGCCAGCGACTCGTATCGAATATTCTTCTTCATTCCTGGTATCAGCAGCAACTATTGAGAGTAAATGGAATGAGTTTGTTTTCAAACACAGTGCGTACCGTCAACTCAATGCAATACAGCTACGAAGGTAAATGGGGGCAAGAAATCAAACGAAACGCAACTATTCTTTAAGGAGTCTAGAGATCGTAGGCCCCTCGTAACAAAATACTCAGAATACTCAGAAGATGTCTCTAAACAAAATTCACAAATTTTGTTTTTCTAAATACAATGTTTTCAAGCTGTTCGGGATGCTACCTGACGAGTGCTGCTCATTCCTGGGAAGTTTCGCTACCGCTGTTCTCTGAAATTTAAAGTTTCTTCCTGACTGACCAAGATCTGCAAATTTTACTTCATACACTCCCTCTCTTCCCATCCAATTTTTGTCTGTGCTGATCTTCATGTTTCAGGCTTTGCTCAAGTTTGTTTTGCGCCAGCATTCCAGTTTTAATTTATTTGTTGCTCAATAACACCGGCGATAGCTATGTGCCTTCAAAGTGAGTAGCACTCGTTGAGAAGCATCGCGGACAACTTGAATGTACTTCAGTCGTAAGGAAAAGGTTAACTGCTGTCAAAAGTAGAGGAAAATGGCAACGGCCTTGCAGCAGTGGATACACCGGTTCCCGTGAATTACCGAAGTTAAGCGCTGTCGGGTGTGGTCGGCGCTTGGATGGGTGACCATCCAGGCCGCCATGCGTTGTTGCCATTTTTCGGGGTGCACTCAACCTCGTGATGCCAATTGAGGAGCTACTCGACCGAATAGTAGCGGCTTCGGTCAAGAATACCATCATAACGACCGGGAGAGCGGTGTGCTGACCCCACGCCCCTCCTATCCGCATCCCCCATGAGGATGACACGGCGGTCGGATGGTCCCGGTAGGCCACTCGTTGCTTGAAGGCGGAGTGCTAAAAGTAGAGGAAATAGAAATGTTTTATTCTTTCAGAGGTAAACGAAGAGGCAGAAGTGGGCATTTTACGGTGTGCCTTAGTGATGTTCTTCTATAAAGCAGCCATCAACTTAGATTCTTCAAAAATGGTTCAAATGGCTCTGAGCACTATGGGACTTAACAGCTGAGGTCATCAGTTCCCTAGAACTTAGAACTACTTAAACCCAACCAACATAAGGACATCACACACATCCATGCCCGAGGCAGGATTCGAACCTGCGACCGTAACAGTCGCGCGGCTCCGGACTCCACGCCTAGAACCGCTCGGCCACCGCGGCCGGCAACTTAGATTCTTCAAAAGACATTAAGTTTTTACGTTTCCAGTTTGTGATTGATAATGTATGCAATGAGCACATTTTGGAACACGGATCAAGCGCTAGTCATGAATATTCGATTGCCAAGGGTTGCGTGTGTGGTATGATACAGCAGCGTGAAACGCGTTTACAACTTATATGGAAACTAAATGGCAGTAATAAGAGTCGAGGGGAGTGAAACTGAAGAAGTGGTTCGAAAGGGAGTGAATTGGGGTTGTGGCCTATCCCCGAGGTTGTTCATTCTGTACACTAAGCAAGCAGTAAAGGAAACCAAAGAAATATCTGGAGTAGGAATTAAAGTTCAGGGAAGCAATAAAACTTTGAGGTTTCCTGATGACATTATAAATCTGTCAGAGAAAGCAAAGGTCTTGGAAGAGCAACTGAAGGGAATGGACAGCCTCTTGAGAGGAGGATATAAGATGAACATCAACGAAAGCAAAAAAAAAGCATAATGAAATGTAGTCGAACTGAATCAGGTGATGCTGAGAGAATTAGATTAGGAAATGAGACCAAGCGGTAGATGGTTTTTGCTACTTGTCATGGACGAAGTAGAGAGATATAAAATGTAGACTGGCAGTGGCAAGAAAAGCGCATCCAAAGAAGAGAAACTGGCTAATATCGAATATAAATTTAAGTGTTAGGAAGTATTTTTTGAAGGTATTTGTCTGGAGTACAGCCAGGTATGGAAGTGAAACATGGATGATAAACAGTTTAGACAAGAATAGAATGGAAGCTTTTGAAACGTGAAGCTAAGGAAGAGTGCTGGAGATTAGATGGGTAGTTCATGTTACTAATGGGGAGGTACTAGATAGAACTGGAGACAACAGGAATTTGTGGCACATTCTGACTAGAAAAAGGGATCGGTTGATAGGACAGATTCTGCGATATCACTGGATTACCAGTTTAGTACTGAAGGGAAGTGTGACGGATAACATCGTAGAGAGGGACCAAGAGATGGATGCAGTAAGCAGTTATAGAAGCATGTAGGCTGCAGTGGTTATTCGGTGATGAACAGGCTTGCACAGGATAGAATAGCATGGGGAGCTGCATCGAAGCAGTTTTCGGACTGAAGATCACAACACTTAATCTCCATACAGATATCGTGATACTGTTTCTTTTTTCTACTGATTCACAACAGATAACTCCAAAAGTTTCTCGGTGGAGTTGAATGAATTATGTGTTCCTTTGGAAGTCAGGTCTGGAAGCTGAAGACGTCTGGAGAGATTGAATAAAAATCTCTGACCGTTCTTTTCACCAACCTGTCGTCTTCCAAAGTTGTGTCCCCAGCGCAGAAGACAGCTCGTCGGTCGTGGGATCTTCTTCGGCGGAGGATGCTACGCTGTCAGTGCGAACCTGTGATTGTGCTTTTTGGGGGATACCACTTGCCCAGGTTAGTCTCTGTATCTACAGAGGGAAAGATCTGTAGTACTGACAATGACGGTAGGCTACACTTCTCATTAATGTATCCTGTTTGATTATTATTCAAATATTCACACATTTACACCGTCTTTTACAACACTCGACATAGCTTTCTTAATTGTATGGTAACTCTTCCATCCGACTTCCGAAATACATTACTGGCCATTAAAATTGCTACACCAAGAAGATGACGTGCTACAGACGCGAAATTTAACCGACAGGAAGAAGATGCTGTGTTATGCAAATGATTAGCTTTTCAGAGCATTCACACAAGATTGGCGCCGGTGGCGACACCTACAACGTGTTGACATGAGGAAAGCTTAAAACCGATTTCTCATACACAAACAGCAGTTGACCGGCGTTGCCTGGAGAAACGTTGTTGTGATGCCTCGTGTAAGGAGGAGAAATGCGTACTATCACGTTTCCGACGTTGATAAAGGTCGGATTGTAGCCTATCGCGATTGCGGTTTATCGTATCGCGACATTGCTGTTCGCGTTGGTCGACATCCAATGACTGTTAGCAGAATATGGAATCGGTGGGTTCAGGAGGGTAATACGGAACGTCGTGCTGGATCCCAACGGCGTCGTATCGCTAGCAGTCGAAATGACAGGCATCTTATCCACATGGCTGGATCGTCCAGCCACGTCTCGATCCCTGAGTCAACAGATGGAGACGTTCGCAAGACAACAACCGTCTGCACGAATAGTTCGACGACGTTTGCAGCAGGATGGACTATCAGCTCGTATACCATGGCTGCATCACATACGGAGCGCCTGCGATGGTGTATTCAACGACGAACCTGGATGCGCGAATGGCAAAACGTCATTTATTCGGATGAATCCAGGTTCTCTTTACAGCATCATGATGGTCGCATCCGTGTTTGGTGATATCGCGGTGAACGCACATTGGAAGCGTGTATTCGTCATTGCCATACTGGCGTATCACCCGGCGTGATGGTATGGGGTGCCATTGGTTACACGTCGCGGACGCCTCTCGTTCGCATTGACGGCACTTTGAACAGTGGACGTTACATTTCAGATGTGTTACGACCCCTGGCTCTACTCTTCATTCGATCTCTGCGAAACCCTGCATTTCAGCAGGATAATGCACGACCGCATGTTGCAGGTCCTGTACGGGCCTTTCTGGATACAGAAAATGTTCGACTGCTGCCCTGGCCAGCACATTCTCCAGATCTCTTACCAATTGAAAACGTCTGGTCAATGGTGGCCGAGCAACTGGCTCGTCACAATACGCCAGTCACTACTCTTGATGAACTGTGGTATCGTGTTGAAGCTGCATGGGCAGCTGTACCTGTACCCGCCATCCACGCTCTGTTCGACTCAACGCCCAGGCGTATCAAGGCCGCTATTACGGCCAGTGGTGGTTGTTCTGAGTACTGATTTCTCAGGATCTATGCACCACACGTTGCGTGTAAATGTAATCACATGTCAGTTCTAGTAGAATATATTTGTCCAATGAATACCCGTTTATCATCTGCATTTGTTCTTGGTGTTGCAATTTGAATGGCCAGTAGTGTATGATACACATGTCCGGCTCTCCGGTACGCACTAGACAGAGCGAGTGTTACATATTCACAACTACGTTACGCCCCGTATACAGTACAACATGTCCGGCTCTGAAGAACACCCAAAAAAGAGCGACTATAAAATATTCACATCTAAGTAACGAACGATTGTGAGATACGTGTCCGACCCTCCAAAACGTCCAAAACAAGAGACAGGTGTCCGGCTTTCCAGAACGCCTGAAACAGAGTGACCAGCTCTGACTTCGTCTCCCAGGCGCGCCAAAGCGACCCGAAGGTGTCCAAAGCACTTCGCTTGCAATGTCGTTACTCTTACGTTTCTCAAGGCTAGTGAAATTTAATAAACAAATGATAGACTCATAAGGTAACCATGATAGGCTGTCATACTAAAAAACCGGGTTAAATACAATGAAAAGTATGTAAATAATTATTAAGAGAAGTTGGGCGGCTTGTTGCCAAGCAGCCGAACGTGTCGACCAATCACAAGCAAGTTCAGTACAACTGGCGGACTCTCCCACGGGACTGGTACGTACTACTGGGGTGTTCCACAAGGTTCGACCATGGGTCCCCTCCTGTTCTTGATGTGTGTGAATGATCTCCCTTCTTATGTGAAACAAGATGCTGAAGTGACACTGTTTGCTGATGATGCAAGCGTAATTATTAATCCAGTAAAAGAAAGTCCGATAGAAAATGATACAAATAAGGTCTTTGGAAAAGTTATTAATTGGTTTTCTGCGAATGAGCTTGCTCTGAACTTTGAAAAAAACACAGTACGTACAATTTTCTGCTGCAAAAAGTATAATTCCTTCAATAAACATAACACATCAAAAGAGGTCAGTAGCCAGGGTAGAGCATACTAAGTTTTTTGGTGTACATATAGATGAGAATCTTAATTGGAAAATTCATATTTTGGATCTCCTGAAGCGACTAGGTTCAGCAACTTATGTAATCAAAATAGTTGGCAATTTTGAGGATGTAGAAATTAGTAAGCTAACATACTTTGCATACTTCCACTCTCTGATGTCATACGGAATAATATTCTGGGGCAGCTCAACACACAGGCAAAAGATATTCACTGCTCAAAAGAAAGTAGTTAGAATAATGTGTGGGGTTTATAGTCGCACATCTTGTACGCATCTGTTTAAAAGATTAGGAATTCTTACAACTGCTTCACAGTACATTTACTCAGTAATGAATTTTTTTGTCAATAAGATGGACCAGTTTAGAATCAACAGCGACATTCATGATTACAATACCAGAAAAAATAAAGACCTACACTATTCTTTACTTAACCTGTCCTCGGCACAGAAAGTGGTAAAATATACTGCTATAAAACTTTTTGATAAATTATCAGATGAAATAAATGTCTGACAGACAACAGTAATAGTTTCAAAAACAAATTGAAATCATACCTCCTTGACAACTCCTTCTATACCACAGATGAGTTCTTGAATATGAGCAAATAAATCTGGAGATATAATATATGCATTTTGTGGCATTTAAGGGAATGGGAAAGATAATAGAAATATTTAGGTATAACAATATCATATAAAAAAACTTGTTTCCTGTGCGCATTTCTTGTGCATTTGACACGTTCCACATCATAACGGTTTTTCCGTGCTATTGATCAATGGAACACGTAATTAACTAAGTAACTAACTAACTGTACCAGCTGTCGCTTGCACCTCACTCCACTTTTGTACGGTATGCTAGGCGAGTTTCTAGCAAAATAAAATACTGGCGGCCACAGCCAGGAATATCACAGTTGTCCGCAGCTCGTGGTCGTGCGGTAGCGTTCTCGCTTCCCACGCCCGGGTTCCCGGGTTCGATTCCCGGCGGGGTCAGGGATTTTCTCTGCCTCGTGATGACTGGGTGTTGTGTGCTGTCTTTAGGTTAGTTAGGTTTAAGTAGTTCTAAGTTCTAGGGGACTGATGACCATAGATGTTAAGTCCTATAGTGCTCAGAGCCATTTGAACCAATATCACAGTTGAAACTCCCTAGCGCATTAAAACTGTGTGCCAGACTGAGACTCAATCTCGGGACCTTTGTCTTTCGCGGGCAAGTGCTCTACCATCTGAGCTACCCAAGCACCGTCCACACAGCTTCAGTTCCGCCAGTACCCCGTCTCCTACCTTCCAAATATCACAGAAGCTCTCCTGCGAACCTTGCATTCTGGAATATGACAATTGGTGATAACCCTGTACATCTTTCCAAGGAAAATGTCTAAAATGGCTCTGAGCAGTATGGGACTTAACATCTACGGTCATCAATCCCCTAGAACTTAGAACTACTTAAACCTAACTAGCCTAAGTACATCACACAACACCCAGTCATCGCGAGGCAGCGAAAATCCCTGACCCCGCCGGGAATCGAACCCGCGGGAAGCGAGAACGCTACCGGGAAAATGTCTTTCATATGTCTTTTACATTTCCCTCTAGACGACAATTTCGCATATCCAGTACTCTGGGCAGCGAACGCGTCAGTGTACCGTAGACTTGCCTGATGTCTGAGCTGAGGGAACGTCCTGATGCATTACACATGACGCACGTCACCAGCGTGACTGACAGGGACGCGCATCTCTGTCCGGCACGCGTCAGTCACGCGGCCGATACATCAAGGAATTAGTGTCCGCTGATGTGAATTAGTGAGGAATTATGTGCCGCGGCCAGTGGGACCGCACGCCGCCCCCGCGTGCTCCGGAGCACACGTCTCTGTCAGCCGAGAGCCGGCCGTGGCGCGACAGCTGACGCCTCGCCTGAAGGCCTCGCGCCCGGCGTCGGCTTTTTGCGAGCTGGCGGCTATCCGCTTCCAATAAATTTCGCGCCGGCTACAATTTATCATTCCCCCGCTCGCGAATTCAAATCTGAGTGACGCGGCGCCGTGACAGAATAAAATGCGCGAGTTCCGTGATTTATCAGACGAGGCGTCAGCCGAGCCGAGCACGTGCGCGTTAATAACGGAGTTTTCCCCTCGGCTGAAAATCAAAGGTGACTCGAGGCGTTGATTGGCGGCTGAGATTGGGGGAGGGGGGGGGGGCGGCTGTGAAGGGGGCTGGGATGATGAGTGGGGCAGGCGTCTGTGTCAGCAAGTGACATCTGGATGAAGGGGCGTCCGGCGGCTCTATTAAACGGCCCAGCTGCACTCCCAAGTTATTGTTTTACCGACAGCAGCTTCATTCTGCCTGCTACGTCAGTTCAAATAGGAGAAAAAGCTAACAGCGTCTCTGAAGTTTAGCTCGACCGTGCGTTGCTCCACAGTTGAAAGACTATCAGCTGATTACCAAAGAGTTGAAGGACACTGACCTGCAGTAGGAAGTTTCTCAGTGACTTCATTTGCATTACAGGTTTGAAATATGATAATACAGTCGAACCTGACTATAGCAACACCCAAAGGACCTTGAAAATTGTGTTGTTGTAAACGAGTGTCGTTTTAACCGAGATTCGTATTTTAGTCCATTGTGGTGGCAAATGGAAAAGAACAAATTTATTTAGCCTTAAACTGTTTTTGATGTTGCTGGGCAACAGTCGTACAATATTTGTTAAAGGAACAACCCGCCATTTAACTGTTTTATTGTTTATTTACTGTAAGTACAGCCCAGGTTTCCGCCTTTTATGCCATTTACAAGTATTTGATTTTATGTCTTTAACATACATTGCAGGGCACTTAACATGTTGTCAAGCTCAATCTTGGCCATAAATTAAGTAAAATATTGGCTCCCCACGAAATGCCAGATGTAAAATCACCTTCTGGCTGTTGTACTTACAGTAAATAAACAATAAAACAGTCAGATGGCGGCGGGTTCCTTTAAAAAAATAAAAAAATAAAAAATTTAGCCTCGTTTTATTTTACATACAGTATTCACTCTTAAGCTTACATGAGTACAATGTATACAGCACTGTGTCGAGTTCTCAACAAACTTCTACACTTACAAGTGAAGTAATCAGTCACTTTGTTTTTTTGTCTATTTGCCCAACACTCACTTTCTAAATTACGTTCTATGTACATTATTTGATTTGCAATATCATTGCTCGCTCCCTTGCTTCATAGAACATGTTCGCAATTCTAATGGCTTCTAAAGAGCTACTCCGGCAGGGAGAGACACCTTATTTCTTTTTCCTTGCTCTTCTTCATCTCCCGCGCTCACTTTATGGTCGCCGCGGCCAAGATTCCTCACTTCAGTCGCAATTTCTTCAGTATGCGCTTCGGTTGTAACAAGGCCATCATCTATTGTTGCGTACATTTCACAGTCGCAGTGATTCAGAATATCACAGCTGATTTTTGGCAGCAATACAGACAGTGGCAGATCATCAGTGTCACCGAACGCGTCTCCAGTTTCAGCGGCATTAATTCTTTCAGTTGTGATTCCCACATGGTTTGGGCCTGTGACCCGTCCCCAAGCTATGGTAAAGCATCTGACATCATTCATCTGTGTAATGGAATAATCCTGCTTTTTCTCAATGCATTGCATCATTTTCAGTGATATGAGCTTGCGATAGTGGAATTTTGGACTCCTAATTACTCCTTAATCCATGGCTGCAATAAGATTGTCGTATCTGCACGAAGAAAAACAAGCTTAATACTCTATACACCAAAAGAGTGCAGCATGGGCTGGACGGTTGTCAATAAGAACCAGTATTGTCGCGCGGGATTAGCCGAGCGGTCTCAGGCGCTGCATTCATGGACTGTGTTGCTGGTCCCGGCGGAGGTTCGAGTCCTCCCTCGGGCATGGGTGTGTGTTTTTGTCCATAGGATAATTTAGGTTAAGTAGTGTGTAAGTTTAGGGACTGATGACCTTAGCAGTTAAGTCGCATAAGATTTCACGCACATTTGAAGAACCACTGTCTTCCTTTTGCGACTTCTAAACATCCGATCCCAACGCCTAGTTTCAGCTTCAAAGAGTTCGCAGGTCATCCTGGACTTTTTATTAGCATTGTAGTGCACTTGCAGATTTTTTTACATGCTTAAAACACCTAGGATTTTTTAATTTTACCTATCACGAGCATTTCTTCTTCTCAGTTTCATCCGCGTAACACAAACCAGAACTGTTATTCGTTCTTTGGATAACTTACCACCAACACATTAGTCACGTCTGCATTAAAGATGTCTCCGTCTCCACATCCTTGACGAATTGTAGGCAGCACGGTGGTGAGCCATTGTTGAATGTTACAGTATTCACACTGTTGACTTCACTGCTCACTTTTCCAAAAGTATTGCCGTGACGTCGCTTGAATCTGTCAATCGAGTCACTGCTGAACACAAATTCCTCATCGTTTAATTTCTTCGCAAAATTCTTTTGCTTTCACCATAAGGAGATGTCTACTTAATGGATACATTGATACTTCTCTGTTGCTTGAACAGCACTTCAACCACGTCGCTCCGTTCAACTTTTCGTAAACGCTTAATTTTAGATCCCTTTTGTTCAACTGCAGTAACAATTTTATCCTTGTTCTTCCAAATCGTTTAGACTGCGAAATTTACAAAGCCAAATTGGCTGGTTCAAATGGCTCTGAGCACTATGCGACTTAACTTCTCAGGTCATCAGTCACCTAGAACTTAGAACTAATTAAACCTAACTAACCTAAGGACATCACACACATCCATGCCCGAGGCAGGATTCGAACCTGCGACCGTAGCGGTCGCTCGGTTCCAGACTGTAGCGCCTAGAACCACACGGCCACTCCGGCCGGCCAATGCCAAATTGGCGACACTCGATTTCATGAATCACTTTCACCTTTTCTTCCAACACTAAAGCTTTTCCTTTAGAGGTCACGCTGTTCTAAAATGAGTGTACTTCATAAGAAGCTGTTAAGGAAACTGATATTGTATGTACTGTCGGCTAGTTCTGTGATTGTCACCACTACTGTAGTATGAATGCGTTTGGGTAACAATAAGGTGAGGACTCTGTACTACAGCTATTGTTGACGGAAGGTCCGAGAGAAGTATATGCCAAGTTGCCATATGACAACAGATTTTCTTCTAGAACGTTGATTCTTGGAAAATCGTGTTGCTGACTGAGGCTGAAAATACGAGGTACACGCATATACATTTGTCGCATTAAGCAAGGATGAGAAGTATTTTTCTTACGAGGAATATGGCCGTACCACAGAAATCACGACGATACAGCCGAGTTGTCGTGGTAACCGACGTCATTGTAAGAAAGTTCAGCTATAGGTATCTGTACATATATAACCCGTAAGCCGCCATGCGTTTTGTATCGTATGGTACCTACGGTTTCCTGAACTGAATTTGGTTTCGATGCTTGACAGAGCATGCCAACAACATTAAATACGGAACACTTCTCCGATGTTCTTCGAAATATTATTTACTTGATAACGACCCGATTTTCGGCTTCTTAGGCCGCAGTCAGATAACAACTAAAAGTAGCAACCACAGATAAAAACGACACGCGACTTACTCAGACATGACTGATGCAGAATAAAATGAAAAATAAAATTTTAAAGTGGAAATCGTTGTATTTCTTAATAAACGAAAAATGAAACTGAAGTTACTTTTGTAATCTAGCACCTGAATAAATAAAACTTAATTTAACCTCTGTTAGAGTACACTATAAATTCAACTTTTTATTGCATCTGTTGTTAAGTGCCAAGTTTTATGCGTAACACGAGAACCCAATACTCTCCTCTGTAAACAGTCTGTGTCTCACATTTCTATGTATCTTCTATATCTGTAATATCAGCCGGCCGCTGTGGCCGAGCGGTTCTAGGCATTTCAGTCCGGAACCGCGCTGCTGCTACTGTCGCAGGTTCGAATCCTGCCTCGGGCATGGATCTGTGTGATGTTTAGTTAGGTTTAAGTAGTTCTAAGTATAGGGGACTGATGACCTCAGATGTTAAGTCCCATAGTACTTAGACCCATTTGAACCATTTTTCTGTAATATCTATGTAAGACGCCATAGAGTAGGAATATCTATGGAATTAGCTTAGCGTAGGGGACTGATGGCTTCAGACGTTAAGTCCCATAGTGCTTAGACCCATTTTTCTGTAATATCTATGTAAGACGCCATAGAGCAGGAATATCTGTGGAATTAGCTTTGCGTAGTGTGCACAAAGACCTTGTAAAAAATAACTAGACTCACTTACGGCGCTGCAGTGGCGGGATAATTTGAACCTTCGGCTGGACGCCATTATAGTATAGTGGTTGTAGTGTGATGTGTTGTGTAGTATTGTTGTTTATGAAGACCCTGATTCAACGTTGTATATTTGTTGGGGCGTACATACAGTATTTGTTACTCGTAATTCTACTGTCTATACGTTCCAATCAAAAGAAGTACAATGGTGAAGAGTTGTGCAGCGATTAATTGTACAAATAAATTCGAGAAAGGAACGAATATTACATTTCACAGGTATGTGGATATTTTAAGTTGTTTTGTATGTCAGTACACTTGCTTAATAAATGTTTTTGTAACACGGTAATAGCTTAATGTCTGTGCATCTATTTGCAGGTTTCCTTTCTCAAAACCACAGCTGTTACAAAAATGGTTACACGCTGTCAGGAGGCAAGATTTCGACCGACAGAATACTATTTTATATGATCTGATCATTTTGATGAAAGTTGGCTGATCGGTAGTGTTTTCATGGTCTAGGTTCGGTTGAAACTTGATAATTTGGTCGTGAGTTGCCAAAGCACTATGCCATATATAACGCGCTTCTCGTCATAAAATCTAAAGCAAGGTAGAGTCAGAAAATATCTATTAATATAGTGGCCAAATCTTCGAGTATTTTGATGCATTTTGCGTACATCTATCGTAAATGAACTACGAAAAACGCTAGGGGTCCAGTACATAACTTTTAGCAACGGCAGATTCCATGTAGTACGTAAGATAAATTCATAAACAGTGACTAGTTGCTGTTTGTTCATAAATTAAAAAAAGTATATTGTAGTAACGTATTTAAATGAGGCATTATGTTTGTGACCTAACTCGAGGAAAGGCATTTTATAACCAAAAGCGATGTATAAACATTCGAACTCCGCGCGTCAGTTTACCACTCTAATGGCCGCCGCCCAGCTATTCAATTTGTCCGCTCTTCACAGTCGACCACTCGTGCGGTTGTGGGGGCCTGAGTGTGCATGTCACCAATATCAAACAGAAATAGTCACGGGACACTGGTCTAAAATTGTTGACATTATGTGTTAAGGCATAAACCGCAGGCGTAAGTAGATATCTGCAATAATAATTGCTTGGCTGCTCTTGTAAATAATTCACTTAACGACCGGTTTCGTAGCCTACAAGTCGCATCTTCAGGGAAAATGTGCCAACCCATGACGTTAAAACCTGCAATATGGACGGGACCAAACATTCCTCGTCTATGAGTAAACGTCGCAGTTAGCCGATAGTCTGCTAAGCGGAACCGTGGAGGCCGCTAGCCTGTGTTCGCATCGGATTGCTTATAAAGGGAGGGTCTGACACGTGGAACCGCGCGGCATTAGCCGAGCGGTCCTAGACGCTGCAGTCGGACTGTGCGGCTGGTCCCGGCGGAGGTTCGAGTCCTCCCTTGGGCATGGGTGTGTGTGTGTTTGTCCTTAGGATAATTTAGGTTAGGTAGTGTGAAAGCTTAGGGACTGATGACCTTAGCAGTTAAGTCTCATAAGATTTCACACACATTTGAACATTTTTGGAACCGTGGACTCATAGTTTACGCATGCCTGCTCGGGCCTTGCTGAAGGAGCGGGCACTTAACCACTCGTAGGGTGAACGAGTGAGGCTAGTGCCTCCCCCCCCCCCCCCCCTCATTCGCTCTGCCTCAAGCGACACGAACGGGTGTACATCCTGCCACTCAACCGGGATGAGCGCGATTCCCACGAGTCAGGTAAGCTGGAGCGCGCCTAGATAGCAGAGCCCATGGGAGAAACAAGCGACACTTGGGTTGTCCCATGCGATGCATCTGTTTCCCTCTACCGCGCCGCAGCGGGAAAGCGAGGCAACTGTCCCCCAATTGAAACAGCTGATCGCCGCCATTTGCAGAGATGAATCCTAGTACTGGGGTTGTGATTTGACGTATATGAGACGCAACAAGAGCAAATTGAAGCACAAATTAAACACGTTTGTTTAAAAAAGTACTGAGTTTTCGAATCTATTTTAAAAGTATACTTAAATGAATGAAGTTTCCTAATTTCCGAAATACGTCTGCATAGAGACGCGAAATTTAAGAATGTAAGGCTCTTTCTTGACAAGGTGGAGCGAGTTTACATCGAGTTTACATCTCCTTGATGTTGCCTATTTTATACATGGACTACTCAGTTTGTATATTTTGCTTATTTTTTTCACCGTTCCACACAACTTCTTCCTGTTTTCTCGATTGATCTGTGTGCAGTTTTTCAGGGCCTATCCACTGTGCTAACTTATAACTAAATCTGAGGGGGGTGCGATGGGGAGGTTCCCTTGTAAGTCTATGGTTTCCCCATCGCCTCATACCTCTACGCAGCAGCCTGCAGATGACTGACTGCCGCTAGCAGCGCCTTCAACTGTTCGCAAACTGTGGCCGGCTCCTCCTGCGTCCGCACACAGCAGTCACACTCCCTGTCCATCCTGCTACTAAAATTGTAATGAATAAGTGGGCATAAAAATAAACAAAAAAGAGCCCCGTTGCATTGATAGAAATGGAGCTCTGCTGTCTTTTTAGGCACAGATTTATACAACCGAGCTTATTAAGAAGTCAAATGCAAGCTTTGTCTCGAAACCTGGAAGAAAGTGCAAAGGGATTCTGGTCGTATGTGAAGTATCTTAGCGGCAAGAAATAATCAATGCCTTCTCTGCGCGATAGCAATGGAGATACTATAGAAGACAGTGCTGTCAAAGCAGAGTTACTGAACACAGCCTTCCGGAATGCCTTCACAAAAGAAGTCGTAGTAAATATTCCTGAATTCGAATCAAGAACAGCTGCCAACATGAGTAACGTAGAAGTAAATATCCTCGGAGTAGTGAAGCAACTTAAATCACTTAATAAAAGCAAGTCCTCTTTTAGAAGACTTCTGCGCGGTGTGGGATCCTTATCAGATAGGACTGACGGAGTACATCGAAAAAGTTCTAATAAGGGCAGCAAGTTTTGTATTATCTCGAAGTATGGGAGAGTGTGACACTGAAATGATACAGGATTTGGGCTGGACATCATTAAAAGAAACCTCAGGGAGTCACACCTAGTGATACATGGCTGGCGACCACGAGGCCCCGAGCTGAGTCCTGGCATTGCTTCCACTTACTTATGCCAGGCTCCTCCCTCTTATCTTTCCTATCTGGCCACCCTCGGCCAGCTCTTGTTCTTTTCCGACCCTGACGCTATTAGGTTTCGAGGGCTAGGGGTCTTTCATTTTCCAACCTATACTTCTCATGCAGCGTCTGACCCGGAGCGGGCGGCTGCAAAAGGCGTCTGTATCCCATGTTAGGGGCGGCCTCCAGAACTGCGGAAGGCAACGGAATACCACCGCAGATTATCTTCCCTGCATAATGCAGTCTCCATTTTATGCACAAAAAATGGCTTCCTCTCATGTTAAATCAGTGTCCGGACGTAAAATAGTCCCCCATTCGGATCTCCAGGGGGGACAACTTGAAAGGAGGCAAAAAATCAAAACGAGAATTGGTACCTGGAATGTCAGAACTCTGCTACAAGCAGGAAAACTAGAAAACCTTAAAAGAGAGATGGAAAAGAATCATATGGACCTCGTAGGAGTTGCTGAGGTAAGATGGAATGGACATGGAGAGTTGCAGTAAGATGAATATGTATTCTACTACTCAGGAGGAGAAGTAAAAGGAATTAACGGAGTAGGAATGATTATGACAAAGGAATTGGCTAAATGTGTGGAATATGTAGACTATGCAAATGACCGGGTTATTGGTGTAAGGCTGAAAGGAGCACAAAAAGATTTACTGATTGTCCAGGTGTATATGCCAACTTCAGAACATGATGACCAAATTGTAGAGGAAACGTACAATGTAATAGAGAGAATAATGGACGAAAATAAAAAATGCTGCAAAATAGTAATGGGAGACTGGAACGTCATTGTGGGAGAAGGGAAAGAGGGTAACATAGTAGGCAGTCATGGTCTTGGAAAGAGAAATGACAGAGGTGAATGGTTAATTGACTTCTGCAGGGAAAGGCAGCTGATAGTGGCAAACACATGGTTCAAGAACCATAAGAGGAGGCTCTACACTTGGAAATCACCAGGGGATAAATATAGAAACCAAACCGATTTTATACTGGTAGAAGAAAGATACAGGAATGGAATCAAGAAGGTGCACACATTACCAGGTGCAGATGTTAATAGTGACCACAACTTACTTATGGCAGAAATAGAAATAAGAATGAAAAAACTGAAAAAGGCGACAATGGTGAAGAAATGGGATCTAGAGAAGATAACGTCCAACAAAGAACAAATTACAGAAATGCTGTCTCTGGACTTTCTAAACACATTACGAGACAAAGAAGCACCTGATAATGCCAACGAGTACTGGAATATGCTGAAAGAAGGAATCATTAAAGCAGAACAGCAAAATATAGGATATGTAAAAGGGAAAAGGTAAAAAAAACCATGGGTCACACAAGAAATGATTTCCAAGATGGAGGAGAGAAGAAAATTGAAAAACAAGAACACTGAAGATGCAAGAAAGATATACCGAAGGTTAAATAACGAACTGCGAAGAGAAACAGAGCAGACTAGGAAAAAATGGCTAAAAGAGGAATGTGATAAAATTGAAGAACTGGACAGGAAGGGAAGATACGACTTACTATACAACAGAGTAAAGACTATGACATGGGAACAAAACAGAGCATGAAGTGCTACTATGGAAATTTTGAGTAAAGACGAAGAAGTAGTGTATAAAGATCGTGACGATGTCCTCCAGAGATGGGAAGAATATATAAAAGAGCTATATGACACAAATAGCAAACCAGAAACTCTGGAACTTGAATCACACAACAGTGTAAGTGATGAAGAGAAAGGACCGACCATCATAATGGAAGAAGTAAAGTCTGCCATTGCTGCAATGAAAAATGGCAAAGCAGTAGGTACAGATACAATACCGGGAGAAATACTAAAATGCTTGAACCACATTGGAATAAGAGAAATATTGAGGTTATGTAATAAAATATATGACAGTGGTGAATGGCCTGAGGACTTTTTGACAACAATAATGATTCCATTACCGAAAAAACAAGGAACCAAGAACTGCAGCGAGCACAGGACAATCAGCCTCATTTCACATGCAGCCAAAGTGATGTTAAGAATAATTAATAAAAGACTTGAAAAAGTAATAGCGGAGAATCTCGGCGAGGAGCAGTTTGGCTTTAGACGGAATACGGGCACCAGAGATGCAATAGGGCTCCTACGAATCTTGGGAGAAAGGTTTATTGAAAAAGGAAGAGACCTATACATTTGCTTCATCGATTTAGAAAAGGCATTTGACAATGTGGTTTGGGACAAGCTGGCGACTACTATGAGGGAAAAGAGAGTGGACTGGAAAACCAGAAGACTTATAAACTCATTGTACCTTAATCAAAAAGTTTCAGTTAAAGTGAGAGGAGAAAGTACAAACTGGATCAGACTAGGGAAAGGAGTAAGACAAGGATGCTGTTTATCACCTACTCTTTTCAACCTGTACTTGGAAAATATGATTGACCAATGCTCATTAGATGACAAAGGAGTAGAAATTGGAGGAAGAAGAGTAGGGTGCTTGAGATTTGCTGATGACATGGTCCTTCTAGCCACAGGGGAAAAAGAATTACAGGATTTGGTGGACACCATTGCAACTAACCGAAAAAAATATGGAATGAAAATTAACACAAATAAAACAAAAGTATTGGCTATAGGAGGAAATAAGGAAATAAAAATTGTGCTGAATGGAGAAACACTAGAACAGGTGTAAAATTTTAAGTATCTTGGAAGCAGGATAGACACCGACTGGAAGTGCACCACAGAAATTAAAACAAGGATAGCAATGGCAAAAGAGGCGTTTTATAAGAAAAGGAGAATCTTCTGCAGCGGTATGGACAGAGAACTCAGAAAGAGACTCATAAAATGTCTTGTATGGAGTGTTCTTCTATATGGCGCTGAAACATGGACTATGAGGAAAAAAGACAGAGAAAGGCTGGAGGCTTTTGAGATCTGGACATGGCGGAAGATGGAGAGAAGAAGTTGGATGGACAGAGTAAAAAATGAAGAGGTACTGAGAAGAGTGGGAGAGAAAAGGCAGTTACTAGATGTAATAAAGAGAAGAAAAAGAAATTGGATTGGGCATATATTAAGAAAGAATGACGAACTGATAAAAACTGTTTTAGAAGGTTATGTAGAAGGGAAAAGGAAGCGAGGGAGGAAGAGATTCCAGATACTGGATGACATGATGGACGGTACAACATACAGCAGCCTTAAGAAGGAAGCAATGGATCGCAGAAAATGGAGAGGCAAAGGACCTGCTAATATAGCAGATAACTGATGATGATGATCATTAAAAGAAAGGACTTTTTCGTTGCGACGGAATCTTCTCACGAAATTCCAATCACCAAATTTCTCCTCCGAATGTGAAAATATTTTGTTGGCACCGGCCTACATAGGGAAAAAAGATCACCACGATAAAATAAGGGAAATCAGAGCTCGCACGCAAAGATATAGGTGTTCGTTCTTTCCGCGCGCTATACGAGATTGGAATAATAGAGCATTGTGAAGGTGGTTCGATGCACTCTCTGCCAGGCACTTAAATGTGATTTGCAGAGTATCCATGTAGATGTAGATGAAGCTCCTGGAAAGAGTCTTTCACCAAACCATTCCGCTTATTTTAAATTAGTCGAAATAGGAGTCTGTGGTACTGGTTTTATTTTTGATGGGGTGAAGGAAGATTAAACATTCATAAAATAAAAACGGAAGAAATTCGTCCTCCTATGTATTTCAAAATGCGATAAATCACGAATTTGCTGCACTTCATGTTTCCAAATTCGATGTTTTGCGGAACACTTTGACTTGGCGCTCTAAGAAGCCATCTTGCATTCCCGCCACGCTATAATTTACGGAAACAGGAACGCAATGATACCATACAAAATGTCTCGTACATATAGTGCTCTACAGCTTGTAGAAATTTCTAATGTGTCATATTAGTGATTAATTACTTTACGTAAGCTGCTTGTTGATAGCAGTGTTGTTTTACCGTACTACTTTCGGGAGTTGCCCATTATTAGACGTTTCTGTATTACACACAAGACAGATATTTCTTATAATACGTTACTTAAGGTTTATATAATACCGTTTAATGCGCCTACAATTATTTAGTTCATTGCAGTTGTAGTTGGTGAATGCTGCAGAACATTATATACAAATAATTTAAGTCACATTGCAATGCACTGAAAAATCAAATACGATTAAAACACTACTACATAGACTATAAGTAGCGTATTACAAGAAATGTGTGTCTTTTGTGTAATACAGATACTGCTGATGATGGGCAATGTCAGAAATTTATCCGGTGAAACAGGCTACTACCAACAAGCAGTTTACGTGAGGCAATTATTAATATTACGATAAAGTCCAGTACAACACCTAAAAATGGCGGTGCTACCCACTCTTTTCATGCAACAGAAAATAGCGACATCGCAGCTGTGATACTTATGGCAAACAAGCCAAACGCCAGTGCATTAGTCCCCTAAAATCTTTGATCCCATTCCAGGTATCGAACCCACATTATTAAGATGCCTATGAAACGCATGTACAAAATGCCTGATACCTTGAAACATAACCAGTCGATATCAGCGACGTAATTACTTTCGAACTCGGACAAATTTCATGCCACAACATGCCAGTAATAACGTGATTGTCGGAAGCAATGTACGTTGGTGGCAAAAATTCCGTTCTGCGCACCTGAATGCTCACTACATAGATACATTATACGTGATTGCCACACTTAGTTGTCACCTGGCGATTCCCTAAGAAACAGAAATCCGGTAGACGATTAAATAAATACACTACTGGCCATTAAAATTGCTACACCACGAAGATGACGTGATGCAGACGCGAAATTTAACCGACAAGAAGAAGACGCTGTGATATGTAAATGATTAGCTTTTCAGAGCATTCACGCAAGGTTGGCGCCGGTGGCGACGCCTACAACGTGCTGGCACGAGGAAAGTTTCCAATCGGTTTCTCATACACAAACAGCAGTTCACCGGCGTTGCCTGGTGAAACGTTATTGTGATGCCTCGTGTAAGGAGGAGAAATGCGTACCATCACGTTTCCGACTTCGATAAAGGTCGGATTGTAGCCCAACGCGATTGCGGTTTATCGTATCGCGACATTGCTGCTCACGTTGGACGAGATCCAATGACTGTTAGCAGAATATGGAATCGGAGGGTCCAGGAGGGTAATACAGAACACCGTGCTGGATCCCAACGGCCTCGTATCACTAGCAGTCGAAATGACAGGCATCTTATCCACATGGCTGTAACAGATAATGCATCAATGTCTCGATCCCTGAGTCAACAGATGGGGACGTTTGCAAGACAACAATCATCTGCACGAACAGTTCGACGACGTTTGCAGCAGCATGGACTATCAGCTCGGAGACCATGGCTACGGTTACCCTTGATGCTGCATCACAGACAGGAGCGCCTGCGATGGTGTATTCAACGACGAACCTTGGTGCACGAATAGCAAAACGTCATTTTTTCGGATGAATTCAGGTTCTGTCTACAGCATGATGATGGTCGCATCTGTGTTGGCGACATCGCGGTGAACGCATATTGGAAGCGTGTATTCGTCATCGCCATACTGGCGTACCACCCGGCGTGATGGTGTGGGGTGCCATTGGTTACACGTCTCGGTCATCTCTTGTTCGCATTGACGGCACTTTGAACAGTGGACGTAACATTTCAGATGTGTTACGACCCCTGGCTCTACCCTTCATTCGATTCCTGCGAAACCCTACATTTCAGCAGGATAATCCACGACCGCATGTTGCAGGTCCTGCGCGGGGCTTTCTGGATACAGAAAATGTTCAACTGCTGCCCTGGCCAGCACATTCTGCAAATCTCTCACCAATTGAAAACCTCTGGTCAATGGTCGCCGAGCAACTGGCTCGTCACAATACGCCAGTCACTACTCTTGATGAACTGTGGAATCGTGTTGAAGCTGCGTGGGCAGCTGTACCTGTACACACCATCCAAGCTCTTCCACAAGATTTCGGATCTCATCGACTTCTTTCCACGATATTTCGGCTGACAACCTTGCAGCCATCTTCAGGCGAGTGTCAAACACTCGCCTGAAGATGGCTGTAAGGTTGTCAGCCGAAATATCGTGGAAAGAAGTCGATGAGATCCGGCTGCAATCCCGAAATCTTGTGGAATATTCGATACGCCGGGAAAACTTCAAGAGTCACATCCAAGCTCTGTTTGACACAATGCCCAGGCGTGTCAAGGCTCTTATTACGGCCAGAGGAGGTTGTTCTGGGTACTGGCTTCTCAGGATCTATGCACTCAAATTGCGTGGAAATGTAATAACATGTCAGTTCTTGTATAATATATTTGTCCAATGAATACCCGTTTATCATCTGCATTTCTTCTTAATGTATCACTTTTAATGCCAGTAGTGTAATATTTTACAGAAGATCAGGAATGTGTTTCTGCTTCAATATTTCTATCGTTTCCCCTCTTCTCTCTTCCAGTAGAGTACGTTGCGCAGGAAGAACGACAATAGCTAAATCTCTGTATGAGGCATAGTTTCTCTGATTTACTCGTCTTGGTCATTTCCCGAGATAGATATATGGGGAAGAAACATACTACCTGACGTTCCTTGGAATTTATTCTCTCGCCTTTTGTACGGTAACCGTCTCCGAGATACAGCTCTCTTGCACGGTCAGAAACTAGGGTTTCCATGAACACCGCCGTCACTATCTTGCGCTCACTAAACGATCTAGTGATGAATCGTGCTTTGTAATTTATCGACCTTCTCTGTTACTCCCGACCAGCGGCCTTACCGTAGTGGTGACACCGAACCCCGACATATCACCGAAGCTGATCACTGTCGGACTGGGCTACCACTTGGATGGGTGACCGTCCAGTTCTGCCAAACGCTGTTGGCAAGCGGGGTGCACTCAGCCCTTCTGAGGCCGACTGAGGAGTTACTTGATGGAGAAGTAGCGGCCCCGGTCGCGAAAAGTGACAACGGCCAGGAGAGTGGTGTGCTGACCACATGCCCCTACATATCCGCATCCAATGACGCCTGTCGGCTGAGGATGACACGGTGGTCGGTCGGTGCCGTTGGACCTTCCGAGGCCTGGTCGGACGGAGTTTTGTTACTCCCACGTGCTAACGGTTCCAATATAACGAGCAGTCGGACGACTCTTCTGTAATTCGTCCCTTTATACGAGGGTCATTCAGTAATTAAAGAGACAAATTGGTTTGGAGAAAAAAGCGTTTATTTTTACAAAACAATACTTTTTCTACTTTTCAACATAATCCCCTTGAACATTTATGCACTTGTTCCAACGGGATACAGGCTCTTTTATTCTGGCTGCAAAGAACTCTTTATCTTGATGTTTGAACCAATTTCCCACAAACTTCTTCACGTCCTCGTTGTCCTGGAACCTCTTCCCACGGAATGCCTCCTTCAGCGCACCAAACAAATGGAAATCACTAGGTGCTAAATTAGGACTGTAAGGGGGATGAGGCAGTACTTCCCAGTCCATTTTGTTGATTGTTTCGTGGGTTAGTTGAGCATATGAGGACGTGCATTGTCTTACTGGAGAATCACACCTCTCCTCTGCGATCCACGACGTCTCTTTCTCATGGCTGGCTTCACCTTGTTTAAAAGCAAATACGAGTAGTATTGGCTGCTCATTATACGCTACTATTCGAGATAATCACAAAGAAAACTGGACCTTCAGCATCCCAAAACAGCATAAATATGAGTTTTCCTCCTGACGCTTGAGTTTTGAATTTTTTTCTTGACAGGTGGTGTGCTTCCACTCTAAGCTTTGTCTTTTGGATTCTGGCCTATAATAGTGAACCCAAGTTTCATCATAAGTTAAAATTTTGTTGAGGAAGTGCTTACCTTCTCTTTCATAACGTTTCTGTAGCTCTATGCAAACTCTCAACCTTGTTTCCTTGTGAAGCTGCGCCAACTCCTTTGGGACCCATCTTGCACATGTTTTGCGGTACTTCAGCTTGTTACAGATAATGTTATGAACTGTGCGTGTACTAATTTGAACCTTATCAACTATCATTTCCACAGTCACACGCCGGTCGGCACGAATAATCTCATCAATTCGACTTTCAAGTGAGGGAGTTGGAACTGTAACTGGTCTGCCAGAACGTGTTCGTCAGTCACTGAGTCGCAACCATTTTTGAACTGCTCTACCTATTTGTAAAACATTGCACGGTTCATACAACGTTCACCATAAACTTTAGACATTCTACAGAATATATTTAGTGGTTTCTCGCCTTCAGCAAGTAAAAAACGAATAACAGAAAGTTGTTAAACTAATGTGGACGTTTCAAGCGGACTCGCCATCTTGAAATGTAGTTTTGAGGTTATAAACAAAACAATGTCGATACATCAGATGATCAGGGCTCATCCCAGTGATGCCAACTTAAAGCCATAAAGTACCAAACTTGTCCAGACCAATTTGCCTCTTTAATTATGGAATGACCCTGGTATTTTCCCTATCTGCTCTAGTAATTCTACCTACTAACCGACGAAAAATACTAAAGAATCGATCGAACGAATCCTCTGGAAGTCACTTCTTTCAGAGATTATCGTTTTCTTAGGATTCTTATAACGAACCACTTCCTCTACAACTAGATTTGTGTGCACATTCTACTTAGTACCATTCCAGATTGTTGCTTCTGGATGTTTCACAGTAACTACAGCCTTCAGTGGTCTATCACCAGTACTGTAATGTGTCAGCAATTCGCCTCTCCGCCTACTAATACGCAGTACGATACATTTATTTACTCTGAAGGTGACCAGGTCAGTCCCTGTACCATTCGTGGGTCTTCTGTAGATCCTTCTGCATTTCGGCACAGTCTTCTAGCGTTGTAATCTATATACTCGTATATGCGAAAGGAAATTATCTGACTGATTCACTGACTCTTCACCGCTCAGCCCAAACCGCTAAGCAGATAAACTTTAAATTCGGGAAGGGTGTTGATCTTATGCTGCAGGCATCGTGTAAGAAAGGATTTTCTCGAATTGCACCCCTAAAGGGGTGAAATAGGCAACGAAATGTTTCCTGAAAATATGACGCTATTAAGGAAATTCGAAAATTGGTATTTGGTTTCTCGGTCAGCAATAAAAAAATACGTGTTTCAGTATTTTTGGAAATTCAATCCCTAATAGGGTGAAATAGTAGGTGAAAGTTTTGTTTGCAGATAAGTCATTATTGAAGAACTACGAAGAATTTTTAAAGTTACATCTATGAAAACTGGTATTTGACTTCTAGGCTGGATATTTTTTAAAAAAAATACGTTTTTCAGTGTTTTTGGAAAGTCAGCCTCTGAGGGGCTGAAATAGGGGATGAAAACTTTCATGATTCGTTGCATTAAAGCATTTTGAAAGCCTACTCAATGAAAACTACTGTTTAACTTCTCGGGAAGAAATACAGAAATATGTATTAAGGGATGAAAGTTTCTACGCAAATATCATCAGAAGAACTCAAAAGTCGGGATTAATAAAAACTTCAGACTCCAGCTACCAGAATCGCGTTTTTGTGTGAAGCACATTCAGAAAAGACAATGCAGTCTTAATTAGTGTGAAAAGTTTAGAAGATGTTGCATATTGTGAACTACATCATAGAAAGCTATTTAACAGTCATTACTACAAGTCAGATTCGTCAGAATTACACAGAAAAAGAAACGATTCCTTAATAGATTAATTTTTCAATAGGCCTAAGACATGTTTATAAAATTATTTTTGCTGCGAAGCAGAGGGCACTAGGCTAATTTTTCTATATACGAGTACAGCGGCATCATTTGCGTACTGCCTCATGGATCAAAAATGGTTCAAATGGCTCTGAGCACTATGGGACTTAACTGCTGTGGTCATCAGTCCCCTAGAACTTAGAACTACTTAAACCTAACTAACCTAAGGACATCACACACATCCATGCCCGAGGCAGGATTCGAACCTGCGACCGTAGCGGGCGCGCGGCTCCAGACTGTAGTGCCTAGAACCGCTCGGCCACCCCGGCCGGCTCTGCCTCATGGAGCTTCCAACATTACGCACTACATCATTTGCATACTCGTATGTCGTTAAGAGTGCACACCCCTATGACACGGCCTACGGATTCTGCCGAAGATATTGTGTCTGATGATTTTGCTGCTTCAAGAACAACGTGGTGATTTCCAGCTTCTAGGCAGTCATGAATACAGTCACTAAGCTGGCCCGATATTCCGCAAACGAGAGTACGGAACTGCATCTAACGCCTACTGGAAATGAAGGAACATAGTATCAACCAGGGAGGCGGTAACTACTATCACGTGGACCTGATGAGCGAACAGAGCAATCTGTGTATCACAGGGCCTGTGTTTTCGGAATGCAGTTTAATTCCTGTAAAGGAGATACCCCATTAGAAATTGAATCACAAGTAAGGGAAGTGAGAAAGATACAACAGTTATAGCGTCTCATCAAATCACTGAGGAATTATAACAGATACACCACGAAGGGAAGCAAATCGTCCATATCTCAGTCGAAGACACCATCCCAGTATTCATCTGAACTCATTTTAGGATATCTAGACAGGTCGGACAGATGAAGATTTGAACATCTATGGTCCCGAATATAGGTTAAGGACCTCAACCAAATCTTCGGAAACTTTCTACCGGAAGCTTTGTCAGCATGAGAACCAGACAATCCGCATTTACTCTGTCGTGTCACACTAGTCTGACCACCTCTCAAAAGCCTGATTGATCACCTTTTGCAATGCAGACCTGCAGTAAGAGAGTCAATTACATTCTCCAAGGTACCGACAGGGTCGTGTAGTAGCCATGCCGAAACGGTGCTGTGTCGACCTGCGCTTGGTTTCTAGGTGGAGAATCCATGGCGCAAACAGCCAGATCGAGGTGGTCTCACAGATCCTCGTTTGGGTTTAAATCTGGAGTGTCTGGTGGCCGAGGGAGTGCGGTAAACGCATCCTGGCCCTCTTCGAACCACATACAGACAGTGAGAGTTCCTGCTGGTAGATGCCAACGGCGCTACGGTCGCAGGTTCGAATCCTGCTTCGGGCATGGATGTTTGTGATGTCCTTAGGTTAGTTAGGTTTAATTAGTTCTAAGTTCTAGGGGACTAATGACCTCAGCAGTTGAGTCCCATAGTGCTCAGAGCCATTTGAACCATTTTAGCCATTTAGATGCCAACGGCGGAGGAAAAACAAACTGCATAGTCACCGAGGTCACATAAATACTTGTATTGACCCATTGTACTTTCCAGAATGACGATATCACCATGGGAAAGCCACAAAAACAATCCCCCAGACTCTCTCTTCCGGCGTGGACACTTTCGATAATGGCTGCAAGGCGTTTTCTTTCAATCGAGTGGAGCATAAAACGCGATTCATCTGAAAAGTCACTCAGTAGACGTTCGGTTGGCGTGTTGGAGTGCAAATTCCAACCATCGTCGCCAGTGAACAGCAGTCACATCTACATCTACATCTACAAGGATACTCTGCAAATCACATTTAAGTGCCTGGCAGAGGGTTCATCGAACCACGTTCACAATTCTCTATTGTTCCAATGTCGTATAGCGCGCGGAAGGAATGAAAACCTGTATCTTTCCGTACGAGCTCTGATTTCCCTTATTTTATCGTGGTGATCGTTCCGCCCTATGCAGATCAGTGTCAACAAAATATTTTCGCATTCGGAGGAGAGAGTCGATGATTGGAATTTCTTGAGAAGATTCCATCGCAACGAAAATCGCCTTTCTTTTAATGATTTCCAGCCAAAATCCTGTATCATTTCTGTGACATTCTCTCCCATATTTCGCGATAATACAAAACGTGCTGCCTTTTTTTTAACTTCTTCGATGTAATCCGTCAGCCCTACCTGGTAAGGATGCAACACCGCGCAGCAGTATTCTAAAAGAGGACGGACAAGCGTAGTGTAGGCAGTCTCCTTACAAGGTCCGTTACATTTTCTATGTGTCCTGCCAATAAAACGCAGTCTTCCCCACAACATTTTCTATGTGTTGTTTCCAATTTAAGCTGTTCGGAATTGTAATACCTATCAATTTAGTGAATTTACGGCTTTTAAATTAGACTGATTTATCGTGTAACCGAAGTTCAACGAGTTCCTTTTATCACTCATGTGGGTGACCTCACACTTTTCATTATTTAGGGTCAACTGCCACTTTTCGCACCATGCAGATATTTTTTCTAAATCGTTTTGCAATTTATTTTGATTTTCTGATGACTTTATTAGTCGATAAACGATGGTGTCATCCTCAAACAACTTACGACGGCTGCTCAGATTGTCTCCCATATCGTTTATATAGATAAGGAACAGCAAAGGGCCTATAACACTACCTTGGGGAACGCCAGAAATCACTTCTGTTTTACTCGATGACTTTTCGTCAATTACTACGAACTGTGACCTCTATGACAGGAAATCGCAAATCCAGTCACATAACTGAGACGATATTCCATAAGCACACAATTACACTACGAGCCGCTTGTGTGGTACAGTGTAAAAAGCCTTCCGGAAATCCAGGAATACGGAATCGATCTGAAATCCTTTGTCAATAGCACTCAGCACTTCACGTGAATAAAGAGCTAGTTGTGTAGCACAGGAACCATGTTTCCTAAACCCATGTTGAGTGTGTGTCAATAGACAGTTTCCTTCGAGGTAATTCATAATGTTCAAACACAATATATGTTCTAAAATCCTACTGTATATCGATGTTAACGATATGGGCATGTAGTTTAGTGAGTTACGCCTACTACATTTCTTGAATATTGGTGTGACCTGTGCAACTTTCCAGTCTTAGGGTACGGATCTTTCGTTGAGCGAACGGTTGTATATGATTGTTAAGTATGGGTCTAATGCATCTGCATACTCAGAAAGGAACCTAATTGGTATACAGCCTGGACTAGAAGACTTGTTTTTATTAAGTGATTTGAGTTGCTTCACTACTCCGAGGATATTCGCTTCTACGTTACTCATGTTGGCAGCTGTTCTCGATTCGGATTCTGGAATATTTACTGCGTCTCCTTTTGTGAAGGCATTTCGGAAGGCTGTGTTTAGTAAATCTGCTTTGGCAGCACTGTCTTCGGTAGTATTTCCATTGTTATCGCGCAGGGAGGGCATTGATTATTTCCCATGGGTACATGAACCAGGCGCCTCCTACTCAGGACCATACGCAGCAGCGTTCACGGAACGGTCGTGGGGACACCATTGGTAGCCCTTTTGTTCATCTGGACGGCCAGCTGCTCAACAGTTGCACGTCTGTTCGCCCATAGACATCACCGCAGCCGCCGTTCTCCCCTGTCATCTGTTGGCCAATGTGCACTACACTTGCCTCAGCGCCGGTTTCGGAGAGCGCCATTTTGCCATGCACGGTTTACTTTAACCAATATGTCACGCGAACAGCTTATAGACTTAACCGTTTCGTATATGCTTCCACCTTCGGCCCGAAAGCCAATGATCATGCCGTTTTAGACAGCAGATAAAACGCTCCGTTTGCGCATTACGACATCGACTGTACTGTTGTCCGCGTCCCACGGACAAGCTTGATATGTCCTCAACTGCTAGGGCTGCCAACTGTCATCTGTGAGTGATTTTTACACACTGACGTCGAACATAGGCGGCTGTCACCTTAACTCGACTGTGTATTTAGACTACGCGGTGGTTCAATAAATACGACCTTTACAGATGGGATCTTTATTTCTACTTACATTTCAACCAGTACTCTGTACGAATAGGATTTCTATATATAGATAGGGGTTCTATGATTTCCTTTTCGCACTTCGGAGAAAGTCATCAATGATCATACGTCTATTCACTAGTCCATCATGTGAGTTAACGAGCATTGCGCTCTCATTTAAGTATATGGCCGAAAGAGTGTAACCTCCCCACAAAAATTTATAAGGAATGTAATGACAATACTTTATAGAAATGGGAGCCAAACGTAACCTCCCTGCAATTAAATTTAATGACAATAAAAGTGAGAATCGCAATCTGACTCAAGTATAAGTTCTTCATAAAAAAATTAAGGTCCATTCAGTGATAATGATTATTTAATTAAACCGAAATATCGGTCTTTGGCCCTGTGCAAAAAAATCAAAATTAAATTCTTACCTCATTGCAACACCTAGTCAAATTTCTGCTCTTGTTGTTGCGCACCGCTTGGAGGAACTGCATTGCAAATAATAATATTCCTTTTTTTTTTTTTTTTTTTTTGTAATCTAATTGAAAACTGAAACTTTTGTTTAGGGGAAGTGGAACGAAATAGTTCAATAAAAAATGAAAATTTTTATGTAAAATTGCTTTTGAAATCAAAGTTATTATTGGGGGCACTTGTTGAAAATTAGTTACAATAATTAAACTTTACATTATCCGATGATTATCTTAATTAACAGTATACCTCATTCAGCATCTTGACCAGTGTTGTCGCCAGACCACATCACGCAATCCCACTGGACTGCTACCACTGACCGACCGCTCTGCATGACGACTACTAGCGTACTGCACGCCACTGAACAGAGCTACTGCTCGCGACGACTACTGACAGAGTACTGCCCTCAACTAGACAGAGCTACAGACTCGCAACGACTGACTGACAGACTGAGAACCGCTCGCAACACTCGCGCGGTCAAGCGCATACTCTCTGGTCACAGATGCTACAATGCCTCGCCATCGCTGCTATGTTACATACGTGTTTCAAGAGTCAGCCTACAGGAATTGTGAAACGAACCCTGTCGTCCAGGACCGAGTGCCACAAAGGGCGCAGATTCACCACGAGATGGGGAAATTCATATCCGTTAATTTATTTCCCGATATTATTACTATTGTTATTAAATGTTATATTAACTTTTTATTTCGCAAACTTGCCATCAGCCAGACAATTTAACCAAAGGGTCACAAGTGTCTAATTTAGGGCGTGTAATGCGACACGTGCGGTTCAACCCCTAGACGAGTTTGAGCCAAGACATTTCGACGAAGAGGAACCGCATGTGAGCCCGAACATCTATGGGATGTTATCTCGCAGTCATAGCATCAGCAATTGCGAAATTTTACGAGAAATGTTAAAAAAGGTACCAAAGTATTTTTGCTTATCAAGAGTGACAGGAGAAAAATTGCAGAGTAACTGAGTAGTCACCATCAAATAGTCAGCTCTGAAGACGAACAGGTGGAGCACAAATTGATAAAATTATGAAACATTGTACAATTTGCCTCAGATCAATATTTGCCGAGCAAGGCTGTGAAGGATGCAAAACACCCAATATTGTTCAGTAGGAGAGTTAGGTAGCACGAAAGCAAAGAGAGCTACATCGCAGATTTAAACGAAGCTAAAGCCTAAGTGTCAAACAAAAGCTGAACGACACCGAAATGACTGTAAGGATAACAATATGAAAAGCAGTCTAAAAGTTCGAAAATAATATTCTGCGTTCCAACCTGATTAGCAATTCGAAGAAGTTTTGCTTCCACATAAAGTCAGTAATCGGAATCAAATCGTCTATACAGTTGCTCAGTGATCTTGCTGGCACTGGAAAGTAAAGTGGCAGGGAAGAATCCACAATACTGAGTCAACTAAAACAGCGGCAAGCTATCTGCATCATATGAGAAGCCTGTGCGATTCTACAGAGATTAGGCAGAAGCCTTTATTGTCCTTCTAGCATTAGTTTATCGTACGTCGTTGGTACAACGAAGGGTGTCAAGAGATTGGAAAAGAAAACGCATGACGTTCCCGTTTTCAAAAAGAGTCGTCGATCAGATGCACATAATTACAGGCCGGTATCCGTGGCGTGTGTTTTAGAATTATGGAACACGTTTCATGCCCACACATTATAACTTTTTTGGAGAATGAAAATTTACTCTGTAAGAATCAGTTCGGATTTCGCAAGCAGAGATGTTACGAAATTCAGCTCGCTCTGTTCGTCCATAAAACTCAGAGCGCCGTAGACAATGGTGTTGAATTTGACGCCGTGTTCCTTGGCTATCGATAAGTATTTGATACAGTTCCGCGCTGCGGTTTAGTGATCAGAACGCAAGTTTACCGAGCATCGCACCAGGTTCGTTCTGGATTAATGACTTTCTTGCATATAGAACGCAACACATCGTTCTTAAAGGCGCAAAATCGTCAAAAATAAAGGTTGTACCCTAATTGAGGCTGGTCGAATCGACACGTTACAATGCACAGTAATGATCAAATGCTGTGTAACCTGGTCTCTAACGTTCACTAGTGTATATTGAAGCCTTTATGGAGGGCGGCAGGCGGTAGGGATTTTGAAAACATTATCATTAGGTTTTCATAAAATTTTGACAAAGTTTTTGGTGAGTAATTAATATTACATGCTTTAACTTGCAGTAATTCTACTTTAGGAGGAAAATTTGATACGTGAGTCAGCTTACGTTAACTGCATACGTTCCTGTATTTAAATTATTCATTGACGACAAGGAAAACCTCGATCAAAAAAATGGTTCAAATGGCTCTGAGCACTATGGGACTCAACATCTGTGGTCATCAGTCCCCTAGAACTTAGAACTACTTAAACCTAACTAACCTAAGGACATCACACACATCCATGCCCGAGGCAGGATTCGAACCTGCGACCGCAGCGGTCACGCTGTTCCAGACTGAAGCGCCTAGAACCGCACGGCCACACCTGCCGGCCAAAACATCGATCAAACACTGGACTTGGTTCGAGTACATTTCCAATCTGTCCCGATGTCTGAAATAAATGAGACACGAAGAAAGCATTCCACGTTATTTTTCACATAATTTCACACTTGTTTGTATTCAGAGGAAGAAACATTTTCTTTTAGAAATTTTTTAATCCAGCCTGATTACCAAAGGTCAAAGACCGACTGCGGTTTGTGTGGCAAACGCAGTAAGCAAGCAAGCTTGATGAAATTCTTGCCTGCGTTCTTTCCTGAGCAAATATGCTCACCGTATTAGATAATCTCCAACACGTACTCTTGCACTCGTTCCACGGAATTATTCCTACCTGATGTTCCTCCCGTTTGCAGGATAACTAATCGTGGATGCCACAATCTGCTATCTACGTAACACAGAAAAATTTTTCAAAGAATTCTTTCTTTACGCGTCCAGTATAATATTTCTATGTTTGGTAATTAACGTGTAAATTTGCGTAATAGTCCAACGAATTTCAGTACAGTATCATCAGTTTCTTTGTTACGGGTTTCAGTTTAGTCAGTGCTGTTTTCCGCACTTGCACTTCCAGAATTACTCCTGCAGGTAAAACGAAATGTATTGAGTCGTGGGGGAGTAGCTGGTGCCAGTGATTCTCGTATCTACTAGGGGCAGTAATCCCGCTCGTTCTGGCATGCGCGTTTTCTATTTGGTTTTCCTCTTCTGGCCGCTATTTAAGAGCGGCGCTTCCGGGTATGGCTCTCTCGTTTTTCCACCTCGGGGCCCTGGTGGCCGTCCTTGTCCGTTGCTTGGGCATTTGTTGTGTTGGCGAGCCTTGGAGTGACCGTTACGGAGGAATGCTGGTTGTTCGCGGCGCTGTGTAACGATTTGAGACGTGTGTCGGCGGCGGGCTGGTGGTGCGTAACTGCCGTCTGTGTCACGTCTGCTGTGCAGCGAGCTATGTTAATTTAAGCATTAACTGTATTTTTCTTACTTGTCACTTCTTCTTCCGTGTGTTTTTGCTTTCAGGAAGCTTTAATTTTCGAGTGCTAGTAATAGTGTTCCATAGATTACGTGTTTGTTTTGAATACAGTCAGAGAGAGTCCCTTTAGTCAGCCACAATGCCAGTAGTGCTAGTGTTTATTTTGAATACAGTCCAGAGACAGGTAGTGCTATTTTCATTGTTTTCTACATGAAGTGGCTAGCAATCACAGTTTAGTCAATAATCAGCCGCCTTTAGTGAATTAGCAGTCTAGTTAAAAGTCGATTAACTCCCTACAGTAAATTGATTTCTTAGGATGGATAGGACGTGTGACTGCTGTGTACGGACGCAGGAGGAGCTGGCCACTGTTCGCGAACAGCTGAACGTGTTGATGGCCGCGGTCAGCCGTCTTCAGGCTGCTGCCTCGGAGTCTAGCGGCAGTGGGGAGTCTGGTGCGTCGCATGGTACACCCCAGGTGTTATATGCTTCACCCACTGTCCCTGCTGTCGAGACATCTTCGCGGGTACCGGGCGCGGTTGGTCCACCCTCTCCCCAAGGGGAGTGGCGGGTTCAGCGGCGTTCGCGGAGCACGAGGCGGAGGGTCAATGTGGAGGCTGGCCGTGTGGCATCGCCCGCTCTGCCTGTGAGTGGACATGTGGCCGCTCCTTCAGCAAGCTCCGAGCAGCCACACGGGGGGAGGGGTTTATTAGTGATTGGGAGCTCCAACGTTAGGCGGGTGATGGAGCCCCTTAGGGAAACAGTGGAAAGGTTGGGGAGGAAGGCCAGTGTTCACTCTGTCTGCTTGCCGGGGGGTCTCATCTGTGATGTGGAGGAGGCCCTGCTGGCTGCGATAGAGAGCAGTGGCTGCAACCGACTACAAATTGTTGCTCATGTCGGCACCAATGACTCCTGCCATCTGGGTTCAGAGGTAATCCTCAGTTCATACAGGCGGTTGGCGGAGTTGGTGAAGGTGGAAAGCCTCGCTCGCGGGGTGGTATCTGTGCTAACTATTTGTAGTATCGTTCCCAGAACCGATCGCGGTCCTCTGGTTTGGAGCCGAGTGGAAGGCTTAAACCAGAGGCTTAGACGATTCTGCGAAGATCTGGGGTGCAAATTTCTCGACCTCCGCTATCGGGTGGAGAAATGTAGGGTCCTCTTGGATAGGTCAGGCGTGCACTACACGCCGGAAGCGGCTAAAAGGGTAGCAGAGTACGTGTGGAGTGCACATGTGGGTTTTTTAGGTTAGAGAATTCCCTCCCTAGGCCCGACAAGACGCCTCCTGAGACGCGGCAAGGTAGGAGTAGGCAAAATGCAACAGGGAATAACAATATTAATCTGCTAATAGTAAACTGCAGGAGCGTCTATAGAAAGGTCCCAGAACCGCTCTCATTAATAAACGGTCACAATGCCCACATAGTACTAGCGAGAGAAAGTTGGCTGAAGCCAGATGTAAACAGTAATGAAATTCTAAACTCAGATTGGAATGTATACTGCAGAGACAGGCTGGACAGTGAAGGGGGAGGCGTGTTTATAGCGATAAGAAGTGCAATAGTATCGAAGGAAATTGACGGAGATCCGAAATGTGAAATAATTTAGGTGAAGGTCACGGCTCAGACATGGCAATTGGATGTCTCTATAGGCCCCCTGGCTCAGCAGCTGTTGTGGCTGAGCACTTGAAGGATAATTTGGAAAACATTTCGAGTAGATTTCCCCATCATGTTATAGTTCTGGGTGGAGATTTTAATTTCCGGATTACACTGGGAGACTCAAACGTTCATAATGGATGGCAGGAACAAAGAATCCAGTGAAATTTTTTTAGGTGCTTTATCTGAAAACTACCTTGAGCAGTTAAACAGAGAACCGACTCGTGGCGATAACATATTAGACCTTCTGGTGACACACGGACCCGAATATTTGAAACAGTTAACGCAGAACAGGGAATCAGCAATCATAAAGCGGTTACTACATCGATGATTTCAGCCGTAAATAGAAATATTAAGAAGGTAGGAAGATGTTTCTGTTTAGCAAAAGGACAAAATGCAGATTTCAGAGTACCTGATGGCTCAACACAAAAGTTTTGTCTCAAGTACAGATAGTGTTGAGGATCAGTGGACAAAGTTCAAAACCATCGTACAATATGTGTTAGATGAGAATGTGCCAAGCAAGATCGTAAGAGATGGAAAAGAGCCACCTTGGTACAACAACCGAGTTAGAAAACTGCTCCGGAAGTAAAGGGAACTTCACAGCAAACATAAACATAGCCAAAGCCTTGCAGACAAACAAAAATTACGCGAAGCGAAATGTTGTGTGAGGAGAGCTATGCGAGAGGCGTTCAATGAATTCGAAAGTAAAGTTCTATGTACTGACTTGGCAGAAAATCCTAAGAAATTTTGGTCTTATGTCAAAGCGGTAGGTGGATCAAAACAAAATGTCCAGACACTCTGTGACCAAAATGGTACTGAAACAGAGGATGACAGACTAAAGGCCGAAACACTAAATGTCTTTTTCCAAAGCTGTTTCACAGAGGAAGACTGCACTGTAGTTCTTTCTCTAGATTGTCGCACAGATGACAAAATGGTAGATATCGAAATAGACGACAGAGGGATAGAGAAACAATTAAAAACGCTCAAAAGAGGAAAGACCGCTGGACCTGATGGGATACCAGTTCGATTTTACACAGAGTACGCGAAGGAACTTGCCCCTCTTCTTGCAGCGGTGTACCGTCGGTCTCTAGAAGAGCGTAGCGTTCCATAGGATTGGAAAAGGGCACAGGTCATCCCCGTTTCCAAGAAGGGACGTCGAACAGACGTGCAGAACTGTAGACCTATATCTCTAACGTCGGTCAGTTGTAAAATTTTGGAACACATATTATGTTTGAGCATAATGACTTTTCTGGAGACTAGAAATCTACTCTGTAGGAATCAGCATGGGTTTCGAAAAAGACGATCGTGTGAAACCCAGCTCGGGCTATTCGTCCACGAGACTCAGAGGGCCATAGACACCGGTTCCCGGGTAGATGCCGTGTTTCTTGACTTCCGCAAGGCGTTCGATACAGTTCCCCACAGTCGTTTAATGAACAAAGTAAGAGCATATGGACTATCGGACCAATTGTGTGATTGGATTGAAGAGTTCCTAGATAACAGAACGCAGCATGTCATTCTCAATGGAGAGAAGTCGTCCGAAGTAAGAGTGATTTCAGGTGTTCCGCAGGGGAGTGTCGTAGGCCCGTTGCTATTCACAATATACATAAATGACCTTGTGGATAACATCGGAAGTTTACTGAGGCTTTTTGAGGATGATGCTGTGGTATATCGAGAGGTTGTAACAATGGAAAATTGTACTGAAATGCAGGAGGATCTGCAGCGAATTAACGCATGGTGCAGGGAATGGCAATTGAATCTCAATGTAGACAAGTGTAATGTGCTGGGAATACATAGAAAGAAAGATCCCTTATCATTTAGCTACAATATATCAGGTCAGCAACTGTAAGCAGTTAATTCCATAAATTATCTGGGAGTACGCATTAGGAGTGATTTAAAATGGAATAATCATATAAAGTTGATCGTCGGTAAAGCAGATGCCAGACTGAGATCCGTGGAAGAATCCTAAGGAAATGCAATCCGAAAACAAAGGAAGTAGGTGACAGTACGCTTGTTCGCCCACTGCTTGAATACTGCTCAGCAGTGTGGGATCCGTACCAGATAGGGTTGATAGAAGAGATAGAGAAGGTCCAACGGAGAGTAGCGCGCTTCGTTACAGGATCATTTAGCAATCGCGAAAGCGTTACGGATATGATAGATAAACTCCAGTGGAAGACTCTGCAGGAGAGACGCTCAGTAGCTCGGTACGGGCTTTTGTTGAAATTTCGAGAACATACCGTCGCCGAGGAGTCAAGCAGTATATTGCTCCCTCCTACGTATATCTCCCGAAGAGACCATGAAGATAAAATCAGAGAGATTAGAGCCCACACAGAAGCATACCGACAATCCTTCTTTCCACGAACAATACGAGACTGGAATAGAAGGGAGAGCCGATAGAGGTACTCAAGGTACGCTCCGCCACACACTGTCAGGTGCCTTGCGGAGTATGGATATAGATGTAGATGTAGATATATAGTACTACCTGATACTGGATGCCTATGTATGCTATGTGGATTCTCGTCGTTTTCTGCTACTAACCGTGGGCATCTGTTACTTCATTGAAGTTGTGTTTTGTGATCAATCTGATCGTAGTTTGTGTTCACAGTGATTTGTATGTGATTATCCCCGCCGTGGCGGGAATAAGGAATTCAGTCTCGGTTACGACGTATATTGAGTAGTGGTGTTAAGAGTGTAAAAGACTGCTCAGTCACTACGTGAGTTGGGTGAAGGCTGCATGAGTCATTCTAGAATAGTCCGCAGACCATGTTTAGTGTTAAGACAGTGTGCTTGTAATGTTACTTGAGCATCTTATGGTTCTTGTACTATGAGTTTTAATGCTCTTGGTTAGGCAGGCCATTAACTTCTCGCGACTTGATATTTGTTATTGGGGTCTGCCTGTAAGAGTAAAGAATTACGAGCTGTAAGAAGTGGAATGTTATTTGTCCGAGGTCTTGAATGTGTTAAGGGATTAAATTTAAAGGGGGGAGGGGGGCATAACTCTGAAATAAGAGGGCTTGTGTTGTGTCCTTTTGTTTGGGTGTCTCTCCCTTTTTTTAATGATACAGTGTACTACGAGCGGCGGGCACAATCAATTCCGGATTGACCAATACAGGGGGCGGTGCCTTGATTGATATGTGTTCGGACGCCGTTAGCTCGGCCAGCCACGCCTCGGTGACGCTCAGCGCTTCTTGGCTGTATCCTGTCAGAATCGCTGCTTGCCCCAGTAGTTGACAGAAGTTGAGTATTCTCTCTCTTGCAATTATTTGGAGACTCCTCTCGTTAATGTGTTTGGGCTGAGCCAAGGTGCGTCCCCTGTTCCTAGTAGTTTGGTCATTCTTGTTTTAGGGTGGGTCATCCGTTGGGCTGAACCCGCTGTTGCGTGGAACTGAAACTGACTATTAATACAACTGTCTTTTCTGCCTAAATATTGTTGTTACCTAAATGTTATTGTTATACTTGAAAGGGATTTCACGAGCGAGTTCAGTGGAATAATTCACTATATAATTGGTGGAAATCTGTTTTCTCTGATCTGTTTATAGGTCTAAGATTTCCGTTGGGGAATTTGCTCCTTCATTTAAAATTTGTTATTTAATATTCTATACTGTTGCTTGTTTTGCCAACGGGGATGTAGTCCTGGTAAATCTCAGTTAAATTTGTAGGCAGTTATGCTTGTCATCTATATTTATCTGGGACTATTTATTATTTAGCTGAAAGGAAGAATCTTTACTTAACTTATTTCATTCCGTATAATCTTACAAAGGCTGTATAAGGTTAATTATATTTATTGGTGGCTATTGGAAGGCCGGTTTGTAAAAGATTTTGTAAAGCTGTTTTTGGGGATAGATGTAATAAATCTTCGTGAACTAGGAGCTTGCGTTTGCGTTTTCTTGTAACTCACGTCCCATGTATGATACCAGAAAATTTCTTTCGTTGAAGAAGTTATCATTGCTTGTGGCACCCGGTTCTTTACATTTTTATATTTCTTCTGTCTTACTTGATTTGGTTTCAAATGCATCTGGAATAAATCATTTTTTAAACTTTCTCTTTCTGCGTTTACCTGTTTACTTGCGTATTACCTTTCTTACTGGTCATCTTTATTATTTTTGCCCCGCTATTGTTAATCCTTAATTGGGATGCACAGCTACGCAGAGTACATATCCCGTTAATTGGGTCGTGTAGGTCTTTCTTACCTTCAATCGGAAACAAATGTAATTCCGAGCGATGGTGTTAGTATCTCGTCCTTTAGAACTTTTATTCTTGCCGTGCTCTGTTATTTTCATTTTCTTCGTTGCTCTTCGAGCGCAAATTTTAGGCAGGAGAGGTAATAAAATGAGATCCTTACATATCTCGATAAGATGTTTGATATTCTTGAGAAAGGGACTGACTTCGATGGAAGATCTGTGCGGTGCCAGATCTTCGGGCACTTAGCTAGTCATTCTGAATAGCGTCTCTAGTCTCACGAAGTGCAGAAGTGGGTGTCTTGATGACTGTTAACTAAAGTGTGGTTAAATCATTTCACAATAATGGTTACTTACTAAGAGAGTGGTGTGTTTACAAAAATCAAGAGGACATTTTTAAATTGCCTATCGCCAAAAATGTTGCCACGATTGAAGACGGAAAATCTTTCGCATATACTGCTACAGCCATTCGTATAATGCCAAAACTCAATTAAATAACATCTGATGAGATTAGTGTTGACATTTTCGAATTATCTGAGATATAATTAGCGAGCTAGACTCTTCGATAGAATGTCATTCGTCTTTTGTCTAGTGTGAAGACAACATAACTCTCGTAGCATATTCGATCTTCTTGCGCTGATCGTCTTTTTTAGCTAGACATGCACTAGGCAGATCTGAGTTTTCATTTTCTGTATTATAAGTCGTATGTCTATAGTAAGATTTTACGTACGCTCAGGGGGCTCTAGGGGCAACTGTAATTTTCTGTTACAGTCAAGAATACATGAAAAACGGTAAAAAATTGGATTTTTAGCATTGCTCCTGGTAGTTCGTGTTTAAGTCAATGTTCAAGCGAACTGAAGTCGTGCCGTCTAAGATTTCTCCACCGGAGGTGTGATATAAGTAAGCAGCTCCGAGGGATAAATTACCAGTAGACGTTGCCGACTGCACCGCCATGTCCTCGCGGACTGTATTGTTGCAACTAATAGCGTGCCTGTAGACATTTAAATTCACGGTCTAGCAACAATTTAATTAGTATTATTTACAGTGCCTGTACTCAAATAATTCCATGAATCTCATAGAGAAATGCATGTGTATGTTACACTTCTATCATATCACCTTTAAACAGGAGATATACAGACGTTAACCAATATGAAGGAGACGCCACATCCGCCATAGCCCTCGCAATTGCCGAGATCACTCAGCTACCGTGCAATAAAAGCAAATGAAAGCGCAGGACGTAGGCTATATCTGCAGAAACGCGCTACGTCGGTACGTGCTGTGCTTTTAAGGAGGGGGGGGGGGGGGGGGGGGGAAGAAGCAACGACGATGCAGTATAAGCTGTGTTATTTCGGGAAGAGATGGGGGCTGCTGTGTTTGTTAGGTAAACTGATTTTGTTTCTGAATGTCTTATGCATACAGGCGACTACCACAAGTAACGTGGAATTTATGTTCCCTGATGCGCATGTTAAAGCAGGTAATACGCGAGAGGTAAGCACGCGCTGATGTATGGATGTATGGAACTCATACATTTCCATGTATAGGTCGGAGTATCTTATTGAAATAACTTGCTTAGCTGGCATGAAAAGTCGACAATTAACTTAAAAGAAACAACACATTGCACAGAGGATTCTGTAACCGCTTGTTGTAGCTACGCAGACCTCGGATATATCATGTAAATTTGTATTGTTCTTCCGCGAGAGATTTAAATATAGTACTCACATTAATATTAACACTGGTTCAGCATAATATGATCTCAACGACTATGGTTTGTTCCGCTAAAGCGCCGAAGTAATATTGCAAACAGAAACAGCATCCCTCTGCTTTGGAAAACATTGCGTTTCATTTACATATGCGAAACTACTCTGTCCAATCACATTAAGGTTACCACCTGTGAGAAGCCTGAGAGACGTGCAGGAAGAGTGTCATTAGAGTTTCTGGTTGGTACCGACAGGGACGCGGCACCAGCGGACTACAGTACGTTGTCAGCTGCGCTGGGTTTCTAGGCTGAGGATGCGTGACGCGAACAGCCCGAACGAGGTGATCACACAGATTCCTCGATTGGGTTTAAATCGAGGGAGTTTTGTGGCCACGGGCGTGCGGTGAAATCATCCTGGTGCTTTTCAAACCACGCCCGTACACTGCGAACTGTTTGACATGCTGCATTGTCCTGCTGGTAGATGTCATCGTGCCGAGGAAAAACATGCATGAAGGACAGAAAATGGTCCTTAAGGAGAGATGATTACTTGTGTCGATCCTTTGTTCCTTCCAGAATGATAAGATCACCCGGGAAATGCCAAGAAAATTTTCCATTTACCATGACAATCCCTCATTGTTTGCTTTCAGACGTTTTACGTCTTACATGCCAACAGCCGTTTGTCCGATGGAGCATAAAACGTGATTCATCTGGAAAGGTCAAGTGTCGATATTCGCTGGACGTCTAGTTGCGGTACTGGGGTGCAAATTCCAGCCTTTGCCGCCGATGAACAGCAGTTACCATGGGTGCATAGAACAGGTGCCTGCTGCGGAGGTCCATACTCAGCAACATTTGCTGAACGATCTTGACTCACTGGGCGGTCAGTAGCTCAACAGTTGTACGTCTGTTCGCCTGTACAGGTCTCCGCAACCGTTGTTCATCCCTGTCATCTCTGTCCCGTGACGCACCACAGCTACTTCGGCACCGGTTTCGAGTAGCGCCTTTTTCTTTCCCACGCGCGGTATACTTCAACTACGGTGGCACTCGGTCTATCAAACCTTGCTGTTTCATTAATTCTTCAACTCTTGGCGCTAAAGCCAACGATCATACACATTTGGGCTTCAGATGGATCTCTCCGTTTCCACATTACGACAACGACTGCAATGTTTGACGCGTCTCTCCAACACGCTTTATATACCTTTTACTGATAATGCTGCCACCGGCAGTCTGGCTCTGAGCACTATGGGACGTAACATCTGAGGTCATCAGTCCCCTAGAACTTAGAACTACTTAAACCTAACTAACCTAAGGACATCACACACATCCATGCCCGAGGCAGGATTCGAACCTGCGACCGTAGCGGTCGCGCGGTTCCAGACTGAAGCGCCTAGAACCGCTCGGCCACACCAGCCGGACCACCGGCAGTCTGTCAGTGGTCATCGCACGTTTATGTCGAACGTAGGCACTGGTCACATTAATGTAACTGGACATGTAGCTATCTCTAGAAAACATTATAAAAATGAACATGCAACTTTTTGTCAGACAGGCTGTCCCATTTATCTTGACCACTGCAAATAAGTTTTTGTCCAGAAAAAAAGTGTGAAATAAAAGTTGTTTAGCTACTAGTGGAACATTAACCAGCATGATTATCTTGCCGGCCGCTGTGGCCGAGCGGTTCTAGGTGCTTCAGTCCGGAATCGCTCTGCTGCTACGGTCACAGGTTCGAATACTGCCTCGGGCATGCGTGTGTGTGATGTCCTTAGGTTAGTTGGGTTTAAGTAGTTCTACGTCCAGGGGACTGATGACCTCCGATGTTCAGTCCCAGAGTGCTTAGAGCCATGTTCAGTCCCAGAGTGCTTAGAGCCATTTCATTATCTTTGTTGTAAATTTGTTCGTTACAAAGATACGAACAGCAGAACGTCAATTTTAAGTAGCACCCTATAATTCCTGTATATTTTTACGTTTTCAATAACGTGATGTGTACGTCAAGGGCACACTGTCATACGCCCTTGAACAGGTGTTGAGGAGGGGACGTGAATTAATGCAATTAATTAGAAGTGCCAGAATCTTTCTACAGATTTAATACGAGTTAGTAAACCGTTTCAAGAGATCACACCGAAATTAATTCCGCTTTGGTGAAGACAGGGTGACATTCTGCTGCCCACAGACAAATTCTCTCTCATTATGTATATCTGCCTTGGGTCGGAGCACATTTTTTCCGTGTAACCTAAGTATGGACATAGGTAGAAGCGCCACTGAATCTTAACCCTGGTGCAAGTGTAAAATCATACAGTGTTCTTCGTTAATATACTGAACTCCTTTTTTGTCAACAATTATTAGTTAATGAATGTTGCATTATTCATCGTGTTGGCAGGACATTGGCTAGTAGCAGAAGAACAGGAAAATATATGCACAAGTTTGATTTTACTTGACAGTTTTGTCCAGATCTGTATTATATATATACGAGGGCCGTTCAGAAAGTAACCTCCGGTTGATTTAAAAAAATACACCAAGTTAAATAAAAATATTTTAATATATACATCTTACAACTACATCTTTGCACTATTTTTCTACATAGTCTCCATAGCGATTGAGGCACTTATCGTATCTCTTCACAAGCTTTGAAATTCCTTCTGCATAAAAATCACCCGCTTGTGCCTGGAGCCAGCCTGTGACCGCATCTTTGAGCTCTTCGTCGTCATCAAACCGTTGTGACCCGAGCCATTTCTTCAAATGCATGAAGAGGTGATAATCACTTGGCGCCAGGTCTGGGCTGTAAGGTGGATGGTTGATAACGTCCCACTTGAAGGACTCAAGAAGGGCCGTTGTTCTGCGAGCAGAGTGAGGACGGGCGTTATCGTGCAAAAAAACGATACCGGAAGTCAGCATACCACGGCGTTTGTTCTGCATAGCCCGTCGTAACTTTCTTATTGTTTCACAGTACACGTCTTGATTAATGGTCGTACCACGTTCCATGAATTCAACCAACAACACCCCTTTGGCATCCCAAAACACCGTTGTCATCAGTTTTCTGGCAGAAAAATCTTGAGAGGCTTTTCTTGGTTTGGTAGGCGAATTTGAATGTGCCCACATCTTTGATTGTTCTTTTGTCTCAGGGTTCACGTACTTAATCCAGGTTTCGTCACCGGTCACGATTCTGTTTAACAATGGTTCTCCTTCGTCCTCATAACGTGACAGAAAGTCTAATGCAGAGGCCATTCTTTGAGTTTTGTGGTGGTCGGTAAGAATTTTGGGCACCCATCGTGCACAGAACTTACGGTAACCCAATCTTGCTGTCACTATCTCGTACAAGAGAGTCTTAGAAATCTGTGGAAAACCAGTAGACAACTCCGACATTGAGAAACGTCGATTTTCACGAACTTGGTCTGGGACCACGTGACCGCTACGGTCGCAGGTTCGAATCCTGCCTCGGGCATGGATGTGTGTGATTTCCTTAGGTTAGTTAGGTTTAAGTAGTTCTAAGTTCTAGGGGACTGATGACCACAGATGTTAAGTCCCATAGTGCTCAGAGCCATTTGAACCATTTGAATATATATATGTAAATAAACAACACACGTTCGTTTTGATGAAACGGAGAATCTAAACATTTACCAGCTTTATTTAGTCCTTTTGAAAGTTTAATTGTATAGCACATGGTAAACCAGATTAGATATTTAATCATAATGGTACGAAGCCTTATGAAATGGCACAATAAGAGGAATTCAATTATAAAATGAAAGATATAGTTAAACTTCTCGTCTACATCCATGCGATTAGGAACGGGTCCATGTTTTTGGTTCTAGATTAGATGAGCAGGGATAAAGGAATGCAGCGGTCACGGTTTATCAAAAGAACCATTCAGGTAATCAAAAAATGGCTCTGAGCACTATGGGACTCAACTGCTGAGGTCATAAGTCCCCTAGAACTTAGAACTACTTAAACCTAACTAACCTAAGGACATCACACACATCCATGCCCGAGGCAGGATTCGAACCTGCGACCGTAGCGGTCGCGCGGTTCCAGACTGTAGCGCCTAGAACCGCTCGGCCACTCCGGCCGGCCATTCAGGTAATCGCTTTAAACTGTTTACGGAACCGCTGGAATATCCTAATAGCCACTCATGGCTATAACAGAATTTCAGCGGCACCTGTGTTAAGTACTAGTCAGTGTCTTATCTCGCTAACGGCCTTACCGCAGTGGTAACACTGAACTTAAGCACAGTCGGGGTGGGCTAGCACTTGGATGGGTGACCATCCGGTCTGCCGAGCGCTGCTGGCGAGCGGGGTGCACTCAGCCCTTGTGAGACAAGCTGAGGAGCTACTTGATTGAGAAGTAGCGGCTCCGGTCTGGTAAACTGACATACGGCAGGGAGAGCGGTGTGCTGACCACATGCCCCTCCATATCCGCATTCAGTGACGCCTGTGGTCTGAGGATCACACGGCGGCTGGTCGGTACCGTTGGGCCTTCGTGGCCTGTTCAGGAGGAGGAGTTTTTGGCATATCTCGCTAGGTAAAAAATTTGGTGTAAAACTACGTGACCGATTTAAACTGTATGACGCACCAGGACTCGAACCTGGAACCACCCTTTTCCGGATAATGCTTTTACCTACTAAGCTATGGCGGCACGTGCCACAACTCGCTGGCACAGCTTCATTTCTGCTAGCAGCCCCTCAGCCTAATTTCCCAGTGTCATAGCAACACTGTAGCGCACCCTTCTGGAGTGGCACTGCAAGAACGAAGTGTGCCGCAGAGATATAGCCTAGAGTGTGAAACACCATGGCTGACTGATACAGTGTGCCGTAATGGGACTCAAACCCAGAACTCTTTTCGCGGGAAATATTCTTATCGACTGAGCTACTCAAACACGACTGCGGCTCTGCAGGCACCTGCCCCCTACACTACACCAGTACGTAATATTCGGATCAAGACGAAGGAGGTGGGGTAGTAGTGAGACACTGTACTCGCATTTTTGGGGCGGAAGCTTCAGATCCTCGTCAAGTCATCCAGATTTAAGTTTCCCGTGATATCCCCAGATCTGTAAAAGACGAATGATGGAACGGTTCCTTTCAAAGAATACGACAGATTTCCTTCCACATCTTTCCCCAATGTGCAGTTGTGCTTGCATTGTTCCCTATAAGAGGATGCCTAGAACTTAGAACTACTTAAACCTAACTAACCTATGGACATCACACACACTCATACCCGAGACAGGATTCGAACCTGTGATCGTGACAGCAGCGCGGTTCCGGACTGAAGCGCCCAGAACCGCTCGGACACAGCGGCCGGCACTGGATGTCCAAAATCATTTCTGAACCCCATAAATTAAAATTACGCGACAAATTCATCTACTGGATCTCACTGATTACTGTGACGTATTTAAAATGGCTGCAGTACATTTCAGGAGATTGGCACCTAGGTTCACTTACGCTGTGTTCCATGTATTAATAAATAAGTCGAAACATTAATTCAAAGTTGTGTTTTATTGGCAAACATAGTTCACACTATTAACAGAAATCACAGTTCACGAAATAACAAAGCGTCGGCCACATTGTTTTAGAGTTGCCAACTTAATTTTGGCAGATAATCCCAAAAACCACATGACTGCTAAGTGACACGACCCACCCAAACATCTTGCAAGCAGTTGATGTTGGCGTCTCCCATAAAGCATATATACAAGAAGACATGCCTGTCCCCACCAGATTAGGATATGTGAGGTCACGAAAACGAAATACAGATATGTACTTCATAGTTGAAGTATGCTTGCTGGTGACAAGCAACGTTTTAATTTGTAATACTTTTAACTCAAAAGAGACTGACAGTTGCAAATTAAATCTGTTAGTGTATACAAAAGCTAGAGCACCAATACTTAAATCATCTATTTTATTACAAAGCATTCTGCCGTGTTTACAAAATAAAATAAATGTGGTTTTTACAAAATTTAATGTGACTGTAAAATTACTGTAAAACGTTTCACAGTAAAGCCTTCGTTGTGCTGTTTCCAAAACTGATCTTAGGTTTCATGTAACCACCATATTTCCGAAGTTATGGATGGCAAAATATTGAGATTAAGACGGTTAAATATTTTATTTGTATTAATTCACCTGATATGTTTGAAATCCAATTGTAGGTATAAAACACGATCTTTTGTCCGCTAACGTAAGTTGAATGACTCATACATTTGAAAACATCTTTCAGTTGGATTTTTATATTGCACTGTGAATTCCTGTGCCCACACGTGATACAGTTTTGTAATTAGCCAAAAGAGTACGTACCCCATGAAACTTATTATTCTATCTTTAGTTGTTGTTCTACATCCTCAGTTTATGGCAGCAGAATGTGGAGTAATGGATTTATCTTCCATAACATTCGAAATATGGATTTGGTACAGAGCTCTGAAAACAAATTTACTGATGGCTTTTCTAGTATTTACGAAATCAGCAACAACTCAGCAACGTTATGTCGATATTAGAAACATGTCTTGTGCATAACAAAAATAGAATTTATATGATATCGGGTTAGATAAAAGAGTCAGCCACAAGGTGTTGCGATCGACTTCGCTCCCATAATCGATAAGCGATTACTTAAATTGTATCCCATACTCCGGCTCTAATGAACTCGTCGACGACGTTAAAGTCAAACACCACCACACTCATTAACAGATAAGAGTAAAAAGAAATTACCACTGTTCGTTCTTTTAATTCCATTACTGGTTGATTAATTGTAATCTGTTTCATATATTGGTTTTGTGTTACGTCGCATGGGATGAGTTTCAGGTGGATGTCACGATACACACTGGCTGACAAAACTGTGAAGCGTCCAGACGACAGTGTCGGATGTCAATGTAACCTCGTACACGTACACAATATCAGCGGGTTTGAACACAACTGACCATTAAAATTGCTACACGAAGGATAAATGCGCATGATAAACGGGTATTCATTGGACAAATATATGGTATTGGAACTGCCATGTGATTACATTTTCACGCAGTTTGGGTGCATAGATCCTGAGAAGTCAGTGCCCAGGACAACCACCTCTAGCCGTAATAACGGCCTTGATACGCCTGGGCATTGAATCATACAGAGCTTGGATGGCGCGTACAGGTACAGCTGCCCGTGCAGCTTCAACACGATACCACAGTTCATCAAGAGTAGTGACTGGCGTATTGTGACGAGCCCGTTGCTCGGCCACCATTGACCAGACGTTTTCAGTTCGTGAGAGATCTGGAGAATGTGCTGGCCAGGGCAGCAGTCGAACATTTTCTGGTTCAAAAATGGCTCTGAGCACTATGGGACTTAACATCTATGGTCATCAGTCCCCTACAACTTAGAACTACTTAAACCTAACTAACCTAAGGACAGCACACAACACCCAGCCATCACGAGGTAGAGAAAATCCCTGACCCCGCCGGGAATCGAACCCGGGAACCCGGGCGTGGGCAGCGAGAACGCTACCGCACGACCACGAGATGCGAAACATTTTCTGGATCCAGAAACGCCCGTACAGGACCTGAAACATGCGTCGTGAATTATCCTGCTGAAATGTAGGGTTTCGCAGGAATCGAATGAAGGGCAGAGCCACGGGTCGTAACACATCTGAAATGTAACGTCCACTGTTCAAAGTGCCGTCAGTGAGAACCAGAGGTGACCGAGACGTGTAACCAATGGCACTCCATACCATTACGCCGGGTGATACGCCAGTATGGCGATGACCAATACACGCTTCCAATGTGCGTTCACCGCGATGTCACCAAACAAGGATGCGACCATCATTATGCTGTAAAGATAGCCTGGATTCATCCGAAAACATGACGTTTCGCTATTCGTGCATCCAGGTTCGTCGTCGAGTACACCACCGCAGGCGCTCCTGTCTGTGATGCAGCGTCAAGGGTAACCGCAGCTATGGTCTCCTAGCTGGTAGTCCATGCTGCTGCAAACGTCGTCGAACTGTTCATGCAAATGGTTGTTGTCTTCCCAATGTCCCCATCTGTTGACTCGGGGGCCGAGACGTGGCTGCACGATCCGTTACAGCCATGTGGATAAGATGCCTGTCATCTCGACTGCTAGTGATACGAGGCCGTTGGGATCCAACACGGCGTTCCGTATTACCCTCCTGAACCCACCGATTCCATATTCTGCTAACAGTCATTGGATCTCTACCAACGCGAGCAGCAATGTCGCGATACGATAAACAGTAATCGCGATAGGCTGCTATCTGACCTTTATCAAAGTCGGAAACGTGATAGTACGCATTTCTCCTCCTTACACGAGGGATCACAGCAGCGTTTCAGCAGCAACGCCGGTCAACTGCTGTTTGTGTATGAGAAATCGGTTGGAAACTTTCCTCATGTCAGCACGTTGTAGGCGTCGCCACCGGCATCAACCTTGTGTGAATGCTCTTAAAAGCTAATCATTTGCGTATCACAGCATCTTCTTCCTGTCGGTTAAATTTCGCGTCTGTAGCACGTCATCGTCGTGGTGTAGCAATTTTAATGGCCAGTAGTGTAACTAATTTGAGTTTTAAATCTCTGTATCAGGTAAAACGGTCACCAGAGTGCAATTCTGTTCGTGTTTGTTACCAGGTCTCGTAGGATAAGTAAGGGGCGTGAGCCGAGTCAGATGTTGAGTGATAGCAGTGAAGGACACGGAGATGCGACGAACTCGCCTGAAAGAGGGTTATCAGCACCTAAAAAAGGTCGCATAGGGCCTCATTGTTGATGAGGCATTAGGATATGACAGTGGCCCGATGTTGGACTGCATGGGACCATGAGGGCAAGAATACTCATCGACAGGGTTGCGGTAGACCATAGTGCACCAAACGTCCCTTAACCCCTCCACATCCGCGCCTTTCATCCAAGAACAAGTAAGATGCTCCCCGCAAGATCTTGTGTCCTCCCGCACCTTTGGTTGGCGACCGTCGGCAGCTGGACTGAGGAAATACCGTCACATGGGTAGGCTGCCGTCATGACCATTATACAAGAGGCTGCATCTGGAGTGGTGTCATGACTGGGAGACATGGACTGCTAATCGTACTGTGTTCAGCGACGAATCGCAGCTCTGCTCTACCTCCAATGACCATTGTCGGCTAGTATGACAGTGATCTTGGGATAGGTCCCATTCGTCCAGTGTCTTGGGGAGGCACAGTGGTGTGGGGACCCGCTGGATATGACTTGCCTTCACAAAAGAAGACGAAGTAAATATTGCAGAATTCGAATCAAGAACAGCTGCCAACAAGAGTAATGTAGTAGATATCCTCGTGGTAGTGAAGCAACTTAAATCACTTAACAAGTCTTCTGGTCCGGAGTGTATACCAGTTAGATTCCTTTCAGAGGATTCTGATGCAATAGCTCCATACTTAAATCATATACAACCGTTCGCTCTATGAAATAACCGTACCCAACGACTGGAAAGTTGCATAGGTCACACCAATATTCAAGAAAGGTAGTAGGAGTAATCCCCTAAATTACAGACCCATATCGTTAACGTGCAAATACAGTAGGATTTTGGAACATATATTGTGTTCCAACATTATGAATTACCTCGAAGAAAACGGTGTATTGACACACAGTCAACACGGGTTTAGAAAACATCGTTCTTGTGATACACAACTAGCTCTTCACTCGCTTGAAGTGTTGAGTGCTATTGACAAGCGATATCAAATTGATTCCGTATTTCTGGATTTCCGGAAGGCTTTTGACACTGTACCATACAAGCGGCATGTAGTGAAATTGCGTGCTTATGGAATCTCGTCTAAGTTATGTGACTGGATTTGTAATTTCCTGTCAGAGAGGTCACAGTTCGTAGTAACTGACGGAAAGTCATCACGTAAAACGGAAGTGATTTCTGGCGTTCCCCAAGACAGTGTTATAGGGCCTTTGCTGTTCCTTAGCTATATAAACGATATGGGAGACAATCTGAGCAGCCGTCATAGGTTGTTTGCGGATGAGGCCGTACGTTTATCAACTAGTAAAACCATCAGAGATGAAAACAAATTGAAAAACGATTTAGAAAAGATACCTGCATGGTGCGAAAATTGTCAGATGACCCTAAATTACGAAAAGTGTGAGGTTATCCACATGAGTGCTAAAAGGAATCCGTTAAACTTCAGTTACAAGATGAATCAGTCAAATCGAAAGGCCGTAAATTTAACTAAATAGCTAGGAATTACAATTACGAACAACTTAAATTGGAAGGAACAAATATAAAATGTTGTAGGGAAGGCTAAGCAAAGACTGCGTTTTATTGGCTGGACACTTAGAAAATGTAACAGATCTACTCAGGAGACTGCCTACACTAAGCTTGTCCGTCCTCTTTTAGAATACTGCTCCGCGGTGTTGGATCCTTACTAGATAGGATTGACAGAGTACACCTAAAAAGTTGAAAGAAGGCAGCATGTTGTGTATTATCGCGAAATAGAGAAGGGAGTCTCACTGAAATGGCACAGGATTTGGGATGGACATCATTAAAACAAAGGCGTTTTTCGTTGCGGAGCAATCTTCTCACGAAATTCCAATCACCAACTTTCTCCTACGAATGCGAAAATATTTTGTTGACGCCGACCTACATAGCGAGAAACGATCACCATGATAAAATAAGGGAAATCAGAGCCCGTAGGGAAAGATATAGGTGTTCGTTCTTTCCGCGTGCTACACGAGATTGGAATAATATAGATTTGTGAAGGTGTTCGGTGAACTCTCTTCCATGTACATGCAGATGTATATGTAGACTTCGCGGCTGGTTAATCAGAGCGTGCATCCATACAAGATGGAGTCATACTGACAAGTAGCCTCCCATTGCGAAATTCTTGCTAAATTTTACTCGATTTTGCAGTCAATGCAATAGTGTCACATATACTCTCAATCCGTGAAGTTGTATTTGGCGTTCTGGGTGTGCCACTATTTTCTGCTACAGTACAGTGTGTAACTTGTCTCCATGATGGAGAGCCTGGTTAATTTTCGTTCCGAATTTGTCTGGAAAAGAACTTGTTTTGGTTTCATAACTTTGAAAAGCCCATTAGTTCCTTGATTCAAATGTAGGGATTCTCGGCGAAGGAGTACGCAAATTCACTTCTGCCGCGAATGTGAACGAATGTGATCAAGTCATGAAGAAAAGAACACAACCGCCGCAAGAAGCGAGGCGGGACAACAAATGTACAAGCGAATACATTTGTTCCATTTTACGCCCATGAAGTTTCAAGTAGAGCATAGCTTAAAGTTCCTTTGTTGTGGCTCTAATTCTCCCCGGAAACAGTCTCACATTTTCCGCCAGCCAGTACAAGAACACCACGACAGACATTAAAAGTAAGGACCAAAGTTTCTCTGTTTTTCGACCCTGTTTGTGTATTTTGCAGCAGTTTCACAGCACTCTTAGTGTTTTGCTGTTTCTTTTTACAGAGATGTTTTAGTACGATAAATACAGATGCTGACCATTATGTGAACTGTTTAGATCGCACAAACTGCTGAAAGTACAATTCGGAGCACGTTTCCAATTTACGCTGGAATGTAAGAGTAATCAAGAACACCTATCACCAATAAGAAGACCTAAAAATTTACATAAGTAACAGGACGGACTAATTTATTATTGCTTCTTATTTTTAATTTTATGCGCAAATATGTGTCCAGATTGTCTGCGTATAACACTACTGAGACATTAAGGCTAAAACGAGGATTTCGACCTTCAGAAAGTTCTAATTATTCATTTAGATTAGAATGTACCACTTCATCGAGATCGAGGTCTTCAGAGAAGGAGTAGCAGAAGAAGAAATGTTGGGACAGGCGATAGCAGAAAATCTAAGATACGGAAAGGCTAAATCAGACAGACCCTGCACGCATGCAGGGTCTTTCTACTGTTATTATGAATTTAAAATGAAATGCATATTTCAGTGATCCATTACAGTTGACGCATGTACCACCTCATCATTTCATAACGAGAAATGTTTACTCAAAAAGAGCCGTAGCAGTTCGTAAATACGAAAAGCAAGTCGACTCATACGCGTATGTTAACAAAAGACACAAGGGAACAGAACACAGTTGACAGCTTGGAGAACACTTCACTGCAAATTCCCAAAAGAAATACCCTTTCCCTCCAGTTGGAATAAGAATTTCCTTTTACCTCAAGAAGCAAAGAAAGTTGTTGACAACGTAGTAGATCCTTTGTGGAATGAGTAAACTGTAAGAAACATCCAGCTGTTGTTGATTTCACTTTATACAAATTTCTGCTTGTATCTGTTTATTTCATAAAGTCATCAACTTAAGGTCATATGGTTGTTTATTTATGGCTGCATCTTTAGGCACATCATAAAGATGCAAGGGATAATCTACTTCCGTAAAATATGTTTGCTCGAATTTTCCGGACCATTACGACAATCATTCATCGACTCTCAGCTTGGAATCATACGTCAGCAGTTATTGGTGTCTTATGTCTGCTAAAATGACATCTCTTGTTGGTCTGGTTGAAATGAATTCAGTTTTCTGTAGTTTTAGTGGGTTTGTTGATACAGGATTGCAGTGTGGGAACCGGTCAACTTTTATACACACATCAAAAAAAGTTTTGCATCACCTGGGTTCCGAGAGTTCCGGAACCTGTACAGAAAATTGGAACAGAGCTCAACATAAACATCATTTCCGCCCTTTTTATTGCTCATGACAACCACACGTTGCATATTGTATCACCATACAGCGAGACCCTCACAGCTGGTGGTCCAAATTGTTGTACACACCGGTACCTCTAATACCCAGTAGCACGTCCTCTTGCATTGGTGCATGCCCGTATACGTTCAAATGGTTCAAATGGCTCTAAACACTATGGGGCTTAACATCTGAGGTCATCAGTCCCCTACACTTAGAACTACTTAACCCTAACTAACCTAAGGACATCACACACATCCATGCCAGAGGCAGAAATCGAAATTACGACAGTAGGAGCAGCGCGGTTCTAGACTGAAGCGCCTAGAACCACTCGGCCACAGCGGCCGGCCCTGTATTCGTCATTGCATACTATCCACAAGTCCATCAACGCACTGTTGGTCAAGATTGTCCCACTCCTCAACGGCGATTTGGCATAGATATCTCAGAGTGGTTTGTGGGTCATGTTGCACGTAAAAAGCCCTTTTTAATCAATCCCAGGCATGTTAGATAGGGTTCATGGCTGGAAAACATGCAGGTCACTCTAGTCGAGCGACGTCCGTAGGAAGGAAGTGAATCACAAGATGTGCACAATGGGGGCGCAAATTGTCACCCATGGAGACCAATGCCTCGCCAATATGTTGCCGATATGGTTGCACTATCGGTCGGAGGATGTCATTGCTGTTACGGCGCCTAAGACGTACATCGGCCTCACATAATGCCGCCACAAAACAGCAGGGAACCTCCATCTTGCTGCACTCGCTGGACAATGTGTCTAAGGCGTTCAGCCTGATCGGGTTGCATCCAAACACGTCTCCGACGATTGTCTGGTTGAAGGCATATGCGACACTCATCGGTGCAGAGAATGTGATGCCAATCCTGAGATGTCCATTCGGCATGTTGTTGGGCCAATCTGTAAAGCGCTACATGGTGTCGTGATTGCAAAGATGGATCTCGCCATGGACGTCGGCAGTGAAGTCGCGCATCATGCAGCCTATTGCGCTCAGTTTGAGTCATAACACGGCTGTGGCTGCACGGAAAGTATATTCAACATGGTGGCGTTCCTGTCAGGGTTCCTCAGAGTCATAATCCGTAGATAGCGCCCATGCACTGCAGTAGTAGCCCTTGGGCGCTCTCGGCGAAGCATTTCATCAACATTCCTGTCTCTCTGTAGCTCCTCCATGTCCGAACAACATCGCTTTAGTTCACTACGAGACGCTTGGCATCTTCCCTTATTGAGAGCCCTTCCTGGCACAAGGTAACAATGCGGACGCGATCGAACCTCCGTATTGACCGTCTAGGCATGGTTGAACTACAGAAAACACGAGCCGTGTACCTCCTTCCTGGTGGAGTGGCTGAAACTGATCGGCTGTCGGACCCCATCCGTCTAATAGGCGCTGCTCATGCAAGGTTGTTTATCTTTGGACGGGTTTAGTGACATCTCTGAACAGTCAAAGGGACTGTGTCTGTGATACAATATTCACAGTCAACATCTATCTTCAGTTCTGGGAACCGGGGTGATGCAAAACATTTTTTGGTGTATGTAGTAAGGTTCTGGAAAAGTCTAGTAAGTATTATTTGCGGAAGTTAGTTAAACCATAAAGTTACGAAACCTGACAAAAGCCAGGGGAGCGGTGTGTTGACCACGTGCCCATCCATATTTGCAGCTTGCGAAACCTATCGTTTGAGGATGACACGGCGGTCGGTCGGTACCGTTGGTCATTCGCAGGCCTTTTTCGGACGGAGAGTCTGACTAATCCATGCTTCTCTGGCAGGCAGCCGCGGAACAAACGGATAATAACCTATCACCCATTCCATACAAAAATAACTTTGGAAGCGCTCATAGTCTACAGTTCACAATTTTAAAATTTGACAGCTAGCTTTTGGTGAATATGATAACATGAAAGCTAAGAGTTTCGAAAATGGCAAGGAATCCTACAAATTACAAGCTAAATTTAACACAGGACACCTTTCAGATGAAAGTGAGAAGGTCGGACCATGTGGATGAGCTTAACACTCGCCTCATGTAAAGTCACAAAGTCCCAGGCTGACAATACTTGCTACCAACAACAAATCCGATACGGTTCATAAGACCGTAAGTAGAACCGATAAACTATTGCAGGGTGAGATAAGGAAGACAGAAAGGGAAAGACTCTTCACCTAGAAAGAAAAAAAGACAGTAAATCTTATTTCTCGAACATAGGTGGAAACGACTGACAGAAATAGAATTTCTCTCATTTACATGCTCACATAGTCGTGGTTTTCAGGTGTTTTCAGTTAGTGATGATGGGATTCGGATAATGGTGAGTGCATGCTCTGATTTTATACTTTGTAAAAGTTGTGAAAGTTTGTTACTGTTGTAGTTCTTAGGTTAATTGCATGACACGTTGTTCCCAAATTTTAGGGGGAATGCGTTTCAAATGCTATATTTATTGGATGACATCCTAAAGCCATGTATAATTACTAATGTAAACTAATTATTATTGTTAACATTAGTGTTCAAATGGTTCAAATGGCTCTGAGCACTATGGGACTTAACATCTGAGGTCATTAGTCCCGTAGAACTTAGAACTACTTAAACCCAACTAACTTGAGGACATACACACGTTCATGCCCGAAGCAGGATTGGAACCTGCGAACATAGCGGTCCCGCGGTTCCAGACTGAAGCGCCTAGAACCGCTCTGCCACTGCGGCCGGCTATTGTACTCCGTTTTATATCACACACCCATCGTGTGGTATTATTAATTTTAGTTTTTGACAAACAGAAAACTAGGTTCTGAGTTTACATTAGCAGCAGGATTTTCTTTTATAGTATTGTGGCAGTTACAAGTCGTATATACACGGTGTTTCCGATATGCGTTTTTCTCTGCAACTTACCAAATAATAAATGGAAACGAATGCTTATTTAGAGACGCGATCGTGAGAAACGTTTCTATTGTGAATACAGTTTGTACAGTTATTTGACAGAGAGGTACAGCAACAAGCTGTAATTATTTAAATATAACGTTATTGTTTTCTACCATGCAGCTGATCCATTTAAGAAGCTGTGTGCAAATCAGTTTAAATCAAATTTCAATCAATTTTAGCATGCTGTTCGTAGGTGGCTGCATTCAGGTGGATGTTTCGGTGACGGGATGTTCATGTACGTGAGGGGCGTTCAAACGAGCTCCTTTTTTCCTGAATGCATAACCAGATCAGCTTTCTAAATAACCTGCGGACGAGATGTGAAGTTGCTGGTGTCACGGAATAATAAGCTTCCTCGCTGATTCAACAGATATGGTGTTTGTTTATTCCACGTCAGTATCCGTAGCAGACCAAAACTCATTTGTATGGCATTCTGACACGCCTTTACATGGCACTGTGTGTATACATTTTACAATCTAGCCGAACATGACTTCAAGCAGCACACAGAGGAAGCTTGTTACTTCATGACGCCAGCAACCCAATGTCTCGTCCACATGTAGTTTAGGAGGCGCGTTAAGTTACGCATCCAGTAAAGTGAACATTCGTTTGAACAGCTCATCTGAATGAACAGTCGTCACCGGAGTATCCATCTGAACATAGCCAGTCACGTACAGCACGTTACATGTCTGAAATCTTCAACGTTTCTAGCTCCCTAGAAAAAACAAAATTGATACAAATTCAGTTTAAAGTGATTTGTACACAGTTTGTTTAAACACATCGGTTACGTAAGAGGAAACACTATTATTCCATTTAAAAATTTGTAAGTGCTTGTTGTAGCTATTTGGAAAATAACTGTATAATGTACGTTCATTATACAGAAAGAGTAAGGTTCATTATACATACATATCAAAACACATTTTGCGTCATCTCGGTTCCGAAAGTTCCGGAACCTGTACAGAAAATTGGAATAGAGCTCAACATAAACATCATTTCCGCCCGTTTTATTGCTCATGAAAACTACACGTTGCATATTGTGCCACCATACAGCGAGACCTTCAGAGGTGGTGGTCCAGACTGCTGTACACACCGGTACCTCTAATGCCCAGTAGCTCGTCCTCTTGCGTTTGAGCATGCCTGTATTCGTCATGGCATACTATCCACAAGTTCATCAAGTCACTGTTGGTCCAGATTGTCCGAAGCCTCAACGGCGATTCGGTGTAAATCCCTCAGAGTGGTTGGTGGGACACATCGACCTTAAACAGCCCTTTTCAATCTATCTCAGGCATGGTCGATAGTGTTCATGTCTGGAGAACATGCTGGCCACTCTAGTCGAGTGATGTAGTTATCCTGAAGGACGTGATTCACAAGATGTGCACAATGGGGCCGCGAATTGTCACCCATGGAGACGAATGCCTCACCAATATGCTGCCGATATGGTTGCACTATCGGTCGGAGGATGGCATTCACGAATCTTACAGCCGTTACGGCGCCTTCCATGACCACCAGCGACGTACATCGGCCCCACATAATGCCACCCGAAAACAGGAGGAAACCTCCACCTTGCTGCACTCGCTGGACAGGTTCGAATCCTGCCTCGGGCATGGATGTTAGTGATGTCCTTAGGTTAGTTAGGTTTAACTAGTTCTAAGTTCTAGGGGACTAATGACCTCAGCAGTTGAGTCCCATAGTGCTCAGAGCCATTTGAACCATTTGAGGTGTTCATCGTTACCGGGTTGCATCCAAACACGTGTCCGACGATTAGTTGGTTGAAGGCATATGCGACGCTCATCGGTGAAGAGAATGTGATGCCAATTCTGAGCGGTCCATTCAGCATATTGTTGGGCCCATCTGTACCGTGCTGCATGGTGTCTTGGTTGCAAAGATGGATCGCGCCTTGTACGTCGGGAGTGAAGGCGGCAGTTTGCGCACAGTTTGAGTCGTAACACTCCAAGTTTAAACGCAGCCAAAACCTCTCAGACAAACAGAAGCTAAACGATGTCAAAGTTAGCGTAAGGAGGGCTATGCGTGAAGCGTTCAGTGAATTCGAAAGTAAAATTCTATGTACCGACTTGACAGAAAATCCTAGGAAGTTCTGGTCTTACGTTAAATCAGTAAGTGGCTCGAAACAGCATATCCACACACTCCGGGATGATGATGGCATTGAAACAGAGGATGTCACGCGTAAAGCTGAAATACTAAACACCTTTTTCCAAAGCTGTTTCACAGAGGAAGACCGCACTGCAGTTCCTTCTCTAAATCCTCGCACAAACGAAAAAATGGCTGACATCGAAATAAGTGTCCAAGGAATAGAAAAGCAACTGGAATCACTCAATAGACGAAAGTCCACTGGACCTGACGGGATACCAATGCGATTCTACACAGAGTACGCGAAAGAACTTGCCCCCCTTCTAACAGCCGTGTACCGCAAGTCTCTGGAGGAACGGAGGGTTCCAGATGATTGGAAAAGAGCACAGGTAGTCCCAGTCTTCAAGAAGGGTCGTCGAGCAGATGCGCAAAACTATAGACCTATATCTCTTACGTCGATCTCTTGTAGAATTTTAGAACATGTTTTTTGCTCGAGTATCATGTCGTTTTTGGAAATCCATCATCTACTATGTAGGAATCAACATGGATTCCGGAAACAGCGATCGTGTGAGACCCAACTCGCTTTATTTGTTCATGAGACCCAGAAAATATTAGATACAGGCTCCCAGGTAGATGCTATTTTTCTTGACTTCCGGAAGGCGTTCGATACAGTTCCGCACTGTCGCCTGATAAACAAAGTAAGAGCCTACGGAATATCAGACCAGCTGTGTGGCTGGATTGAAGAGTTTTTAGCAAACAGAACACAGCATGTTGTTATCAATGGAGTGACGTCTACAGACGTTAAAGTAACCTCTGGCGTGCCACAGGGGAGTGTTATGGGACCATTGCTTTTCACAATATATATAAATGACCTAGTAGATAGTGTCGGAAGTTCCATGCGGCTTTTCGCGGATGATGCTGTAGTATACAGAGAAGTTGCAGCATTAGAAAATCGTAGCGAAATGCAGGAAGATCTGCAGCGGATAGGCACTTGGTGCAGGGAGTGGCAACTGTCCCTTAACATAGACAAATGTAATGTATTGCGAATACATAGAAAGAAGGATCCATTATTGCATGATTATATGATAGCGGAACAAACTCTGGTAGCAGTTACTTCTGTAAAATATCTGGGAGTATGCGTGCGGAACGATTTGAAGTGTAATGATCATATAAAATTAATTGTTGGTAAGGCGGGTACCAGGTTGAGATTCATTGGGAGAGTGCTTAGAAAATGTAGTCCATCAACAAAGGAGGTGGCTTACAAAACACTCGTTCGACCTATACTTGAGTATTGCTCATCAGTGTGGGATCCGTACCAGATCGGTTTGACGGAGGAGATAGAGAAGATCCAAAGAAGAGCGGCGCGTTTCGTCACAGGGTTATTTGGTAACCGTGATAGCGTTACGGAGATGTTTAATAAACTCAAGTGGCAGACTCTGCAAGAGAGGCGCTCTGCATCGCGGTGTAGCTTGCTCGCCAGGTTTCGAGAGGGTGCGTTTCTGGATGAGGTATCGAATATATTGCTTCCCCCTACTTAAACCTCCCGAGGAGATCACGAATGTAAAATTAGAGAGATTAGAGCGCGCACGGAGGCTTTCAGACAGTCGTTCTTCCCGCGAACCATACGCGACTGGAACAGAAAAGGGAGGTAATGACAGTGGCACGTAAAGTGCCCTCCGCCACACACCGTTGGGTGGCTTGCGGAGTATAAATGTAGATGTAGAACACGATGTCCTGTGGCTGCACGAAAAGCATTATTCAACATGGTGGCGTTGTTGTCAGTGTACCTCCGAGCCATAATCAGTAGGCAGCGGTCATCCACCGCAGTAGTAGCCCTTGGGCGGCATGAGCGAGGAATTCCATCAACAGTTGCTGTCTTTCTGTAACTACTCCATGTCCGAACAACATCGCTTTGGGTCATTCCGAAACGCCTGGGCACTTCCCTAGTTGAGAGCCATTCCTGCCTAAAATAACGATGTAAACGCGATCGAACCGCGGTATTGACCATCCAGACGTGGTTGAACTACAGACGACACGAGCCGTGTACCTCCTTCCTGGTGGAGTGACTGAAACTGATCGGCTGTCGGATCTCCTCCGTCTAACAGGCGCTGCTCATGCATAGTTCTTTACATTTTTGGGCGGGTTTAGTGACAACTCTGAACAATCAAAGAGACTGTGTCCGTGATACAATATTCACAGTCAACGTCTGTCTTCAGGAGTTCTGGTTACCGAAGTGAGGCAAAAATCTTTTTGATCTGTGTGTTTGAAAAATTGTAACTGCTTGCTGTGGCTCTTTGGAACATAACTGTGCCGGCCTCGGTGGCCGAGCGGTTCTAGGCACTTCAGACCGGAACCGCGCGACTGCTACGGTCGCAGGTTGGAATCCTGCCTCGGGCATGGATGTGTGTGATGTCCTCAGGTTAGTTAGGTTTAAGTAGTTCTAGGTTCTAGGGGACTGATGACCTCAGATGTTTAGTCCCATAGTGCTCAGAGCCATTTGAACCATTTTGAACGTAACTGTATAATGTACTTTCATTATACAGAAATAGTAAGGTTCGTTAAATAGAAACAGTAAGTTTTCTTAAGTTTGTCCATGTAAATAAATTTTCCTTTGTTTTATCATTGTGTAAGTTACAGACAAGAACTCTGTAAGTATATGCACACAGGCCATGAAACTTTGTCATAACTAAAGCCCTTCTAATAGTTGCGTTACGTACATGTAAATCCGATTTTTAAAAACTTCCTTGTACTTATGAACTGTTGAGTGTCCATGATGTGTTGCGTATTCGTCATATAGCAGCACTTGCCGCTGTGCGTGGGACGTTGCGTGTGGTTATAATTAAAGTGCGGCTACAGCCGTAGTTCCAGTGTGGGCTGTAATTATCGTGTGGCAGCGAGAGTTGGTAGATATGCTAATGCGCTAATGCGGAACCGCTTTACGCTGGAAAGCAAATTAGTTCCAATTGTGGCCACAAGGCGCAAATCTGACACACTACACTGTTCGTATGACATCCACGCTGTTATTTGTCAAGCCACAACGTGAGTGAACAGTAGGGTTATCGCTAAGGGAGACGTAACGCCACTACCCTTTGGAAGCAAAAATGAAAAATATAATTCTAGTCCTCACACCCCAGTACAAGCCTCAATCTCAAGACCCAAATTTCACGAAAAGAAAAACAATGTCCCTGTGTACTAATATCGCATGACTAGTAGCAAGTAGACTGAAAAGAAAGTAATATAAAAAAGAAATAGAAAAGAATCTTGGTAGCAAAGTAACTTAATGTCTTGAAAAAGAATAAAAAAAATAGAATCCATTAGTTTCAAGATAAAATAATAGTAGATCGCAAAGTAGTAGACTTGTAGATCGCGGAGTATAAGTGACCTCAAAGAATACTCCTTGTGAGTACGCTTTGAGGACAGTGCGAAATACAGAAACTAAAGTTGTACGTTGTTAATGTGTTCTGGCGCTTGCCTTGTCGTGTCGTAACTGAACTTGTGCGCTCGTATGTTAATGTTGATAGGCGATACGAGATAGTTTGTTACATTTGAAGATTTGCTATCTGCTAGAAATGATTAAAAACTGAAAGAGGTAAATCTGCAACTTTGAAAATATCTTTGAAGTAATTCAAGCTAGGAAAATAACCGAATATATTGTCTTAATTTGATTATTATCAACGAAATACTGAACTTAGACACAATGCGATAGATAATTAATAGTTCAACTGATAGGAAGTGATGAATAGTGTAAACTGTGAGCAATATACCTAAACTTCCTGGCAGATTAAAACTGTGTGCCCGACCGAGAATATTCTGGAATATACCTAAAGTGCGTTAAAATAAATAGCGTAATGTGGTTCTTGCTGTAAACTCTTTGGCTGAAGTTAATTAATTCCACCCATCTGAAAGACAGGTTACTTCTTTAAGACAATGATAGGATGTGCACAGACTAGAATAAACCAACACAAAGTGAATTTGCAGTGTTTGACGTTTCTTTAAACCCATTTAATATTACGTGCTCATGAAACATTTATCTGTGCGACAACATAGATTACCAACAGAGCGCAACATTCATAGATATTGTTTGGCGCTCTAGAAAGTTATCGTACTGATTCAGATTATTGAGCTCACGTAAACTGTAAACTTTCGTAGATAAGCTCTGGATGTATATATATATATATATATATATATATATATATATATATATATATATATATATAGACTGTAATCATGATTAGGGCAATAATCTCAGTTTGCATGCATTTACGTGTAGCTAGGCTCGTACACGTAGGGGAGCAAATATTCATATGAGTAAGCTGGTACAACTAACAAGCACTCGGCGTAAATATAGCGCAGCAAGACCATTCTTTTTTGTGACTTTCCTCGAAGACATTCTACCGCAAACTAGCCGGAGCCTGAGCATCATTCGTTAACAATCAATAAAAAAGGGGCAGTTACCGAGTCCGTGCGGTGTTAGAGAAATTGTTTCAGGCGAACGGCTGCAAATTACAGAGCTACATTGGGAGAGTATCACCAACTGAAAGGTCTGAGGAGAGGCTCGATGTCATTAAATTGTGTAAAGAAGATAATGGGATTCGAAAACACGGGTGAGCTTGGTGGCACCTGGAACAAGGAGGCGTCCTATCCTGGTGAAAGTTATTGATAAAGTTGATGCTGCTGTGACCGACCATGCAGCATTTGCTGCTGCTCGTGCAGTGTCACGAGAATTGTCCATCCATTGGTCAACAGTATGGAGAGTTTTGTGGTCAATTTTACACTGATACCCGTACAAGATCAAGACGGTTCAACAACTGGATCTTATAACCCGGAGCAACATTCTGAATTTGCTCTTCGGTTTCTGAAACAGACAGAAGTTGATGACATCTTTTCGGACAATATTCTGTGGAGTGAAGAGGCATATACAGTGAATACACAGAACTGCCAAACTAGGGTACTGTTACATGTGACTGTGTACCGTGGATTCACAAGCACCTTTATTCTCGGTCCGTTATTCTTTGAATAGGATAAACCCAGAGGACGTGTCAGGTGCACGGTAACGTCTGCACGTTATCAACCTTGCACAGCACTTGATTCCTGCTTTAGAAGAACGCAACTGCATGGAAACCACGGTTTTCATGCAAGATGGGGTAACACATCTTGTCGCTCGTCCAGTGTTACCTCCAGAGGTCTTCCTGATGCAGGGCCTGCTGAATCACCTGAAGTGAACCCATGTGACTTTTGGACCTTTCAGTATCTAAAAGAACGCTTTTACCAAGGACACGGCAGCCGGCCGAAGTGGCCGTGCGGTTAAAGGCGCTGCAGTCTGGAACCGCAAGACCGCTACGGTCGCAGGTTCGAATCCTGCCTCGGGCATGGATGTTTGTGATGTCCTTAGGTTAGTTAGGTTTAACTAGTTCTAAGTTCTAGGGGACTAATGACCTCAGCAGTTGAGTCCCATAGTGCTCAGAGCCAGCCAACCAAGGACACGTTTGGTCTCTACCTGATCCGAAGGCCAGGAACACACTGCTCGTGTTCCACCGGAACTGCTGCGAGGAACTGTTGAACACGTTGTTTTACGCATCCAGCATCTCGTCAACGTCTCCGGTGTTCATACTGAAGATATTGTGTAAGCGGCGGTTAACAATAAAATCAACATCATGCTTTCCTCACTTGTTTGATCTTTTCTGTCCACTTCCCGTCCTTCACCCATTGCATATAGAAACATTTCTGTACGTCTTTCTTGCATTCACAGTGCCAGATGTGCACCAGGTGGCCAAAATTCGAGCTCATTTTTTTCCCCTGGCTTAAATAGCTTCCACACTAATGCATTAGAATATGTATCAATTTTCGCTGCCATACAATAATTACAGCCCATACTGGACGTCTGTCAGTAGCTACACTTCAAATGTAAGCCTGGTGTATTAGGTCCCTTTAGACCGTTGAAGATAACATGAACTGATCAAGTAAGGATTGTCATGCAGCGTGCCGACAGTAATAATTCATAATAAACAACATAATGAATCGAAGAGAGAGAACAGTTGGGCACATACCAAGACATGAGTAGCTGAAACCTGTTGTTGAAGGAAGTATTCGCAGAGACAGGTCTATATATAGGGAGTCCTAGGAGGAATATGACAGAAACGATCATTCGAAACAAAAAGGCCCAGTAAACAAGGGCTCTAAAGTCCACACTTTAAGGGCTATGAGCACATGTTCATCTTTGATACTGTGAAACATACACTAAATGATCAAAAGTATCCGGACACCCCCCAAAAACAGACGTTTTTCATATCAGGTGCTTTGTGCTGCCATCTAATGCCAGGTATTCCATATCAGCGACCTCAGTAGTCATTAGACATCGTGAGAGAGCAGAATGGGGAGCTCAGCGGAACTCACGAACTTCGAATGTGGTCAGGTGATTGGGTGTTCTTTGCGTCATACGTCTGTACCCGAGGTTTCCACACTCCTAAACATCTCTAGGTCCTCTGTTTCCGACATGATAGTGAAGTGAAAACGTGAAGAGCCAAGTACAGCACAAAACCGTATAGGCCGACCTCGTCTGTTGACTGACAGAGACCGCCGACGGTTGAAGAGAGTCGTAATATGTAATAGGCAGACATCTATCCGGACCGTCACACAGGAATTCCAAATTGCGTCAGGATCCACTGCTAGTACTATGACAATTAGGCAGGCGGTGAGAAAACTTGCGTTTCATGGCTGAGCGGCTGCTCATAAGCCACACATTACGCCGGTAAATGCCAAACGACGCCTCGTTTCGTGTAAGGAGCGTAAACATTGGGCGGTTGAACAATCACGGTACACAATGTGACGATGAGGGTATGGCGAATGCCCGGTGAACGTCATATGCCAGTGTGTGCGTAAAAAAAAATGGTTCAAATGGCTCTGAGCACTATGGGACTTAACATCTGTGGTCATCAGTCCCCTAGAACGTAGAACTACTTAAACCTAACTAACCTAAGGACATCACACACATACATGCCCGAGGCAGGATTCGAACCTGCGACCGTAGCGGTCACGCGGTTCCAGACTGAAGCACCTAGAAGCGCACGGCCACACCGGCCGGCCGTGTGCGTAAAATTCGGAGGCGGTGGTGTTATGGTGTGGTCGTGTTTTTCATGGAGAGGGCTTGCACCCCTTGTTGTTTTGCGTAACACTATCACAGCATAGGCCTACATTGATGTATTAAGCATATTGTTGCTTCCCAGTGTTGAAGAGCGATTCGGGGATGGATATTGCATCTTTCAACACGATCGAGCACTTGATCATAATGCACGGCCTGTGGCGGAGTGGTTACACGACAGTAACATTCCTGTAATGGACTGGCCTGCGCAGAGTCATGACCTGAACCCTATAGATCACCTTTGGGATGTTTGGAACGCCGACTTCGTTCCAGGCCTCACCGACCAACATCGATAACTCTCCTCAGTCCAGCTTTCCGTGAAGAGTGGGCTGCCATTCGCCAAGAAACCTTCCAGCACCTGATTGAATGTATGCCTGCGAGAATGGAAGCTGCTATCAACGCTAACGGTGGGCCAACACAGTTCTGAATTCCAGCATTACCGGTGGAGGGCGTCACGAACTTGTAAGTTATTTTCAGTCAGGTGTCCGGGTACTTTTGATCGCATAGTGTTTCTCTTTTACTGAACAAGTGCTGAAGGCTCTTACGACACGCAATTTAGAACCCATGTTTACTAGACTTTTTTGCTTCGAATATCGTTCTTTCATGGTCGTGAATACTGACGATTTTCTTGGACGCCATTAAGATAGCTGATAAATGACAGGAATGGAAAACTGTATGAAAATAAATCTCTGGATTGATGACTGACCCAGCAGCGTGTAGGGGCACATGCAAATGGTTTAAAGCCGATATCGGTTTTCTTGGTTAATTTTGCTAATAAACACAAGGTGGAAAAATGCTTTTTAAATATTTATTGTTGTTATTATACTAGTTATAATAAGTTTTGTTCTATTTTGTGCTCACAATTCCTGTTTGATAATTTACCACTGTGTTATTTTAGTTAATAAATTGTACTATTACTTAAAGTGCTGAATTCTGTCTACGTAGATACTTGTTTGAAGCTATGTGCTCTGCTCTTGCTAAGTACGAAAACGTAATGAAATTACTTACAAATGCCGCAAACGGCCTCAACAAGCTCTACGCGTCAATTATTACCTAATAATTAACGGCTATATTAACGTGATGCGGAACAAATGTCGTGAGAAGGCTAACCCCTGTTCATTTTGCAGAAATGTGACCGAAAGTTTCAATTAACCTGAAACGCAGTAGTAACTGGTAAACTTAAGACATTCTCAAAACAACAAAAGTGGGCATACGACCATCATTACCGTCCTCTGAAGGCTTTGTGAATCAACCAGTCCAGTCGTGCGATGTACAAGACAAAAAGTAAATAAATGAAAAGAGATGTTTCGTGTTCAAAATGCCCCAATGCAGTATTGCATTTGTTGTGTCTTATCTGGAGCACCAAAATAGAAATAGGAACAACATTCGAGCAAGTCAAGTCACTACAGTGTTTACAAAGCTGATATACAGGACGGAAGACAAAGCTGGAAACAGCCACAGAGGCGCGGCCAAACAGTAAAGATAGTCGTTTGTCGCGCGGGCGGCGCGGCGCGGCGCTGCGAGCTGGCGATGCGCGTTTGTTCGCGTGTCTGCCCGCTGCAGTCAGCTGACAGAGTACGCCTGCTGCCTCTGCCAAGGACACGGCTCGTATGGAGGGGCGTCGTGTTGTCATAGCGTGCCTGCAACCACGCAAGGCGCTGCTCGAGGTTTAGTGCGTGTCAAGTTCCCGCTCTACACGAGCTTCAGGGAAAAGTACGCGGGGAAACCTACAACGCAGTATTTCTGTAAATGTTCAGGTACAGTCCGCGTAGTACACAGATCAGATTTAATATGCCAAAGGTCGGCTAGTAACGTATGCTGTGTTAAGGGAAAAGTGTAATACATTCATGGCCAATGGCCTGCGCTCGGTGTCCTAGGACGACACAGCCCGTTTCTTTTGTGAACTGTTCCAGATATCGAAACGAGGTTTCCCGCAGTCGATCGTATGCTGATGGGTGCGTAATGTTTTGTATGAAAAATACTCTGAACTCTGTTATTAACCGAGGTATTTAACTTTAAATGCGAACATTTTAGGTTAGGCTTTACCGAGACTATTATTGGTGTCGAATGAAAAAACAAGTTTACTATTACCAGTCACTGTTTTTTTCCACGAAGCATTTCGAAGATTAAAAGCTGAATCATCAGGTGGATTTACATTTGTCAGTATGACATATATGTGCGTTGTGTTACGATTCTGGGAGAACTTGAGACTTAGTAGTGAAACAAAAAATTATATCAGAACATGGTTTTGGTTTCTTTTTACTAACTAAACGTATATCTAACAGTGGAAATAAAACAAGTATTCTATTTACTTGTTTTATTTTCACTGTTGCATAAAAATTTAGTTTTAAGTTAAAAAAAACACGAAAACCATGTTTTGAAATAGTTTTGTTTTTAGAACGCAGACGGTGTCCCAAGTTATTCTAAATTGCAACATCACGCACAATCTCATACTAACATATATAAATCCACCTGATGCCGGCCGCGGTGGTCTCGCGGTTCTAGGCGCGCAGTCCGGAACCGTGCGACTGCTGCGGTCGCAGGTTCGAATCCTGCCTCGGGCATGGATGTGTGTGCTGTCCTTAGGTTAGTTAGGTTTAAGTAGTTCTAAGTTCTAGGGGACTGATGACCACAGCAGTTGAGTCCCATAGTGCTCAGAGCCATTTGAACCATTTAGAATCCTGATGATGAAGGCTTAAACTTTCGAAACGCGTCGTGGGGATAAATAAACTAAGATTGGTAACAGTAAGCTTGTTGTCTCAATCGAAATATTTAAACCAAAATGATTTTGTTAATGGAGCCGTACACTTAACATAACTGCATTCAATAACTCGTGGAAAGACAATTACAATGACATAGCGTTTGTTAACACTAATGTTGAAACCTTTCGCAAACGAACCAGAGATAGCCGCGGTGGCCGAGCGGTTGTAGGCGCTTCAGTCCGGAACCGCGTGACTGCTACGATTACAGGTTCGAATCCTGTCTCGGGGATAGATGTGTGTACCTCGTTTCCAGTGCAACATAGACACGGGATCAGCTACGATTTTTGTATATGGAACTCCAGAGTACGCTACCTTCTGGTGCATCAGACTGGGCTTAGGAAAACTATTTAAAATGCCTACACTTCCAGGTTTTGTGGAAAGAGCTACATTTGCCTCAGGCAGTTTTCCGTTTCAACCCTCCCCGTTGCTGCTTTCTTGTCAAAACCGAAACAGAAACGTCGGTGGTACGTATTTCATAAAAATAAAAAGCTCTATTCGCTGAAAAACAGACTACTGTATTAATTTTTTTACATTTTAATATAATAATACTAATAATAACAATAACTGCCCTTTGTTTGCTTCAATACGCCTCTTAAAAGTAAAACACCTGTTGTCGAACAAACGTGTTTGTAGATAATACTCAAAACCGTAATTAGACGGAATACGCTTTAAGTAGACTGAACATTTGAAATAGAGTGACTGACGAAGCGTTACCCACAAAATAAATACTGTAGAACCTACTCGAAATTGTAATTAGACGGAATACACTTTTAGCAAACCAAACACTGTATTCAGAATGACTGACGACATGTAACCCGCAAATAAATACTTTTGCTAACGAAAAGTCGTTTTACACTTTACTTAAGCGAATACTAAAATTGATTATCAACTGGAATGCGCATTTGCAGCCGCCGTTCGAGAGAGATAGATAACAGATGAAAGTACGCGGAGCGTTCAATAAATTAAACAACACATCTGTTTCTCTGGCAGCAGGTTGGTTTCATCCAGGATTCCAATAGACTATCCTATTTTTCAACAACAATTTCCGTTGACTGGGACGACCTTATGGCACCTTACTGGGAAGGCGTTTCTGCCCCCGTGGCACCACTCTATTGGTATATGTCGGAGCCTGCGTCTTGCTGCATCACTTGCTTTCTCATCATCCATATCCTGCTTCTCCCGGAGTGCATCCTTCATTGGGCCAAATAGGTGGAACTCGGTAGGGTGGATAAGGAAGAAGAGTTGAAGTTTTGTGACCTGCTCTTGGATGCGCGGACTTGTTTGAGGTTTGCGTTGTCATGGAGAAGGAAGGTCGTTCGTATCACCTCGAATGAGAGTGTCCGCACGTTCAAACACTGCAAGATCACATCTATGCGTGGCCGGGCAGCACGCGGGACATCGGACGGGTTTGCTCGATATTGTTGTGATGATGGTAGACGTCTCTTGCCGCGACTCACCGGGTTTTGTTCACGGCTAGGTCTCTGTAGACAATCTGCAAGCATCTATGAGTATTTCCGACGCTTTGGCTTCCCACCAAAATAATCTCGTCTGTCTAGATGGCACCTCCGTTACAGACACCAGTTTGCCAGGTATGCGCTCCAACTATCGGAACTTCATGAATATATAGGTGCTGAAGCGAGAATATTCCACGATGTCCCACAACAAATTCGCATTTTTTCAATCGAAATTGTGTTTGCTCTGGTTCGCTGCTGCTCCGTGTGGGTAGGTGGCGCTCTGGGACCGGGTGGTAAGCTGGGCGAGAATTAGTTGGCGTAGCGGCAATGAGGCGAATGCGTCGAGCTTGTCAAGACCTTTCACGTGCGCTATGGGACGTGCTGCATTCCCGTGGTAGCTCGGCGGGCTGTGGGGGCTGGCTGCATTTCCACTGAACTGGCGGTCTTGCCATATCTTAGTTGCACATTGGCTGGCAGGCAGAACTAATTTATGGCGCATTCCGTTTGTTCATTAAACCCATTTGTGCGGAGAACGAAGCCTATCTTGCGGAAGCGAAGGTACAACTGTTCCGAACTCTGGGTCCAAGCACTGTAGTTGCTTCCTTCTGGATCCTGGCTTGAGAATGTACTTCAAATGACTGCTTTGGCTCCGGCTATGTGTGATATGGCATTGCTTAAGTTTGCACGTGAACGATTTGTTTTAAATTCACTCATTTATCTCTACTGAAATTTGACATAAATCTTGGTGTGTTCTAGTATCGCCCTCGTGGGCTACTAAGTTCAAACTACGTTTACGTCACCGGACGACTGTTGTGCTGCGAGTGTATGACCTGTTATTTGCTCGTGAGCTCACTGCTGGAACTGTGGTAAACTGTAAGCTATTGGAGCTTAATATGCCTTGTTTTAAGTTTTGGAATTCTACGTGTAGCATGCTGCGCATCGTTGCAAGTTTTGAAGATGTAAATTTGTGACCTAGCTAATATTTTATTGCAAGTTATGTACTTAAGATTTGTCTAAGATTTCTGTCTGGTCAGCAGATTAACTGCATTTTATCGTTTTTGTAAGCTTGTTTATGTTACTGAGGTTTCAAGGTAGTAAGGCCCAGATATTTCGGGCGATGGCTGAAATTTGTGTGACTCACAAGCGTAGGGGTCTGTTGCAAGGTTTTTCTAAAGAAAATGTAATACTCGTGCTGTAGTTCAAATTTGGCATACCTTTATACACAGTTAACGCGAACTGTCCTCCTTGTATTTAGACTAATAAGTTTTGATATCCTAGATCTGCCCCCCTTCCCCATCACTAGGCCGCCGTACCAAGTGGACAGCAGTACTTCGACATTCGCCGTATAAATGTAGCGTGTCTAACTCCTGTTTATCGGTGTACATGTCGGCATGCAATGGATGTTGGAGCAGAAGTACCTGACGATAGACGGAACAGTTCCTGCTACTTCTGAAGAGGTGAAAAGTAAACATTCCAAAGGCTTGATACGACTTAGCGTGGCATGAGTGTGTATATCAAATAGCCGATTCCGGCCGATTTGTCTTTCGGTTTTCGAATATTTCTCGGATTCTTTTGCAAAGGGTTTGAACTTCAAAATTAACAAACATTATATCGCTGTTTTCGTCTTTTCAAGCTCTTCGCCGGCCGGAGTGGCCGAGCGGTTAAAGGCGCTACAGTCTGGAACCGCACGACCGCTACGGTCGCAGGTTCGAATCCTGCCTCGGGCATCGATGTGTGTGATGTCCTTAGGTTAGTTAGGTTTAAGTAGTTCTAAGTTCTAGGGGACTTATGACCAGAGCAGTTGAGTCCCATAGTGCTCGGAGCCATTTGAACCATTTTTTCAAGCGCTTCCGGAAGCTGTTAGAAAGTATATCATTCTATTTAAAAACTGTACTTGCTTCAATATATCGATCTATACACGAGTTACCGTATGACAAAAGTACGTTCCCCCATAGAGTACTATCATTTCGATATCTGGAATAGTTCACGAAATAAAAGGAGTGTTACGTCGTATGTATATAATCGCCCAATTGACTACGTCCCGAAGCAAGGTAAAAAAAAGTGTCAAGCAGCAGTTGTTTGTTTAGCTACCAGGGAGACACTAAATGCATGATTCCCTTTCTTGTAACCTTGTTCGTCACGAACACAGGAACAGCAATATATCCTTTCTAAACAGCGCTCCATATTTTTTACTCGGTAATTCACGTTCTCTGCTCGAGACCCGTTGGGAAACGACACGTGAAGATAACTTCTGGAATACCCAAAGGGAATGCTACAGAATCATTACTGCTTACAAATTTTATAGATGATATAATGCGTAGCGTCGGAAGGTCTATGATGCTTTTTGCAGACGGTGACGTCATCCGTAGGAAGGTCGCAAAGCCAGCAGCCTGTAGCGAAATGCATAGAGGGCGGCAAAAGACCAATAATTGGTGTAGGGACTGGCATTTGACCCTGAACGTAAACAAATGTAAACTACAGCGCGTAAATAGACAAAGATATTCATTATTTTTCGGTTTCGCTATTGGTGGAAAATCTCTGGAAACAGTAACTACCGTAAACTACCTAAGAGTAACCGCCCGGAACGACCTAAATTGGAGTGACCATATAAAACAAACTGCACAAAACACAGATGACAGAAAATTACCGAGCGAGGTGGCGCAGTGATTAGCATACTGGACTCGTATTCGGGAGGACGACGGTTCAAACCCGCTTCCGGCCATCCTGATTTGGGTTTCCCGTGATTTCCCTAAAATACCTTCAGACGAATGCCGGGACGGTTCCTTTGAAAGGGCACGGTCGACTTCTTTCCCCTTCCTTCCGTAATCCAATGGGACAGGTGACCTCGCTGTTTGGCCCCTTCTCCCAAATCAACCAACCGACAGCAGATTCTTCAGAAAATGTAATTCATCTACGAAATAAGTGGCTGACAAAACACTCGTTGACTGATCCTGAGTATTGTTCAAGTCACTCTGACCGGATAGGGGGCCTCTGTCCCTCGGAATACGAGGCGAGTCTGTTTCAAGCAAAGCAGCCTCATTGTGATTATCCCATGTGTACAGTACCATTTTGGAAATAAGTTATAACGTGTTTATTCGTTCCTCAGTACTTATCACCGTACCCACTTCCAAGTGACATCAGGACCATGGCGACGATATTTGCGTTCCATTTTGTGAACCGCAACTTTCCATTTGCTTTCCTCAAAAAGTGTCACTGTTCTTCCATAATGAGTGAGATGTTGAACTCAAAAAGAGGATGAGACGTTACTATTATCTATTGCTAAGGTCTGTAGTAAGGTATTTCAGAAAGCAAAAAAGGCAAAGTGGGGAAATGAGAAATCTATTTTACTATTATTAATAATATTTACTTGAGCAACATATTTTACAAGAACATATTCTTTATTATCCAAACAATCAATCGATGAACGTAATGTATGACTTAACAGGTACTTTTTTAACTGCCTTCAAAAGAAGGTCGCTTAGTAAACTTTTCAGTGTCCTTGGGTAGTCTGTTCCATAGTTTTATTCATTGGCAGAAAATGCTGTTTTGAGTTTTGCATTCACTCTTTCTCGTTAAATGTAAATTCCTCTAGGTCCTGTTTCATGATCAAGGACAGTGTGTCTGTGCAGTAACTATCAAGGTTTTTTTATGACGTAACTGATTCGTGAATGTACTCACGTGATATAGTTAAAATCACCAATGTTCCGAACGGATGTTTATAATGAGGCCGATTAGTATAGCCGTTGTTACTCTTATGGCCATTTTCTGTAGTTTGAAACGTGTGTTCATCCATTTTAGTGCCTTTGTCCATCAGAAAAGATTTCTATAGGCAAGAAGAGAGGATACATTCGTATGATACATAACAGACACTGGCTGTTACATACTCATGACAGGTCTCTAACGCCATAGCATACCAATGAGATTCCTTTGCAAGTATCTTTATGTGATGACAGCAATTCAACTGACAGTCAACCTTCATTCCCAAAAGTACCGTGCTTTTTGCACAGCCTATAGAGTGACCATATACATTTCATTTAACAATGCAATTTTCTCTCTTTAAAATCAAATTTATGGCATTTATTTTCTTTATTTACAATGCAACTCGACTCCATATCGATCAGCTCTTACTAGGCACGACAGTGAGAATAAACTTTTCTATTGGAATGATAGTGACGACTCTTCGACAGTATCTCTAAATAACATTCCTGCCCCGTGTACATCAGATAAAACATCCGTCTGTTTTGGCGACGGCGTGGCATCTTGTATTGACTGTCGATATGATACTTAACTTCAGGGAGGACAGACTAGTGATTTCGATATATAATACTGGCCATTAAAATTGCTACACCAAGAAGAAATGCAGATGATAAACGAGTATTTATTGGACAAATATATTATACTAGAACTGACATGTGATTACATTTTAACGCAATTTGGGTGCATAGATCCTGAGAAATCACTACCCAGAACAACCACCTCTGGCCGTAATAACGGCCCTGATGCGCCTGGACATTGAGTCAAGCAGAGCTTGGATGGCGTGTACAGGTACAGCTGCCCAAGCAGCTTCAACACGATACCACATTTCATCAAGAATAGTGACTGGCGTATTGTGATGAGCCAGTTGCTCGGCCACCATTGACCAGACCTTCTCAATTGGTTAGAGATGTGGAGAATGAGCTGGCCAGGGCAACAGTCGAACATTTTCTGTATCCAGAAAGGCCCGTACGGGACCTGCAACATGCGGTCATGCAATATCCTTCTGAAATGTAGGGTTTCGCAGGTATCAAATGAAGTACAGAACCGCGGGTCGTAACACATCTAAAACGTACGTTCACTGTTCAAAGTGCTGTCAATGCGAACAAGAGGTGACCGAGACGTGTAACCAATGGCACCCCATACAATCACGTCGGGTGATACGCCAGTATGGGGATGACGAATACACGCTTCCAATGTGCGTTCACCGCGATGTCGCCAAACACGGACGCGACCATCATGATGCTGTAAACAGAACCCGGATTCATTTGAAAAAATGACGTTTTGCCATTCGTGCACCCAGGTTCGTCGTTGAGTACACCATCGCAGGCGCTCCTGTCTGTGATACAGCGTCAAGGGTAACCGCAGCCATGGTCTCCGAGCTGATAGTCCACGATGCTGCAAATGTCGTCAAACTGTTCGTGCAGATGGTTGTTGTCTTGCAAATCTGCTGACTCAGGGATCGAGACGTGGCTGCACGATCCTTTACAGCCATGCGTATAAGACACCTGTCATATCGGCTGCTAGTGATACGAGGCCGTTGGGATCCAGCACGACATTCCGTATTCCCCTCCTGAACCCACCGATTCCATATTCTGCTAACAGTCATTGGATCTCGACCAACGCGAGCAGCAATGTCCCGATACGATAAACTGCTATCGTGACAGGCTACAATCCGACCTTTATCAAAGTCGGAAACGTGATGGTACGCATTTCTCCTCCTTAAACGAGGCATCACAACAACGTATCCCAGGCAACGCCGGTCATCTGCTGTTTGTGTATGAGAAATCGGTTGGAAACTTTCCTCATGTCAGCACGTTGTAGGTATCGCCACCGGCGCCAACATTGTGTGAATGCTCTGAAAAGCTAATCATTTGCATAACACAGCATCTTCTTCCCGTCTGTTAAATTTCGCGTCTGTAGCACGTCATCTTCTTGGTGTAGCAATTTTAATGGCCAGTAGTGTATTTCTTCGCGGCCATATTGTAAGGGTTCGACTCTTGGGTCACTCCTATTGTAATATTTCTGGCTTATTCAGCCATCATATTAGGCTCCAGGAAGCTATTCCCAGGGCAGTGGAGATGCAAGAAGCATAGAGATGACGCAATGTGGGATGAGGTACCGGTGGCAGATGTTAGATTCGGTACCATTCCAGTGAGAAAGACAGCCTGCATGATGCTGCTGCTCTGTGATTGGCTGCTGTGTTCGGCGGTAGGGCGCCAAAAAGTTAATCTTTAGTTGCTATTATTAATTAAACCTGTCATCCAAGTTACTTCATTTTTTTAAATAAACATGTCTCAACAGCCAGCTATCAATCAGTCATTTCAAAATTATTAAAATCAAAGTATTACCAAAACAAAAGACTGACGATATTACTGCCGATGCACTTCGGTGGCGTTCGGGTCACGCCTTGCTGGCTTGGCGCGCGATGTGTCTCGGGCAGTCCGGCTCTCCAGTTCTGACCGTTCCAGTAGACAGACATGTTGTCTGTTATAGCAGTATTTGTTTCATGCAATTTTATTTACTACAGTTCCGACCGTCGCTAGGTACAGACATGATGTCTGTAATAGTAGTATTTGATTCATGTAATTTTATTCTCCAGTTCTGACGGTTCCATTAGACAGACATGTTGTGTGTGGCAGGATGTATTTCATCTTATTTTAGTCAGATATAATGACTGTGGAAAGACATGTTCAATACGTTGTGATCAAGAATAGTTTCTCGTGTCTATATCAATAAAAACGCGAGTGAGATCCCAAATGAGTTATTGCTTATTCGTAGCAGCAGTTCCTTGCGAAGTTAATTTCAGCCTCAAGAAAAAGAATCCACGACCTGCGTGCTGTTTTCTGCGCTGGGGACATCATCATCATGAAGACAGCAGGTTAGTGAAGTGTACAAGAACTTATGTACTCCACACAGGGCAGTGGAAACAACTAGACACCTCACGTGTACTGCATGCACCGTACAAATGTGCTCAGTGACACGTCATCTGCAGTAATGCAGAGGAGGTAAAGAAGGATGAAAGTATTAACACTATCTCACTTTTATCCCTTTTTCTTGCCGTACTATTCAGGCGTTCGTGCAGGCACCTATCAGGCGAATACGCTGAGTATATCGATTGAAACAAAAGATACCCTCGCCAGAAGCAGCTGCTTCGAATCACAGAGTGTGTATGACTGCAGCAGCCATCAGCATCAGATTTTAACAGGAACTATGTAGATCTCTGTAGCGTAACACATAACATGCACATCTAGCCATGAGACACCTACTGAGGCGGCACGCTTGCAGAATCAATCGCGCCAAAACTTCGCCTGTGATTGCAGGTCGTCAAAGACAAAGCATAATGACATTGCCACTGGCTGCTCAACGAATGGAAGAAATTGTGGTCCACGTGTTAGAACACGTTGATGACAAGAGTACAGCTAAGACCGTATGGGCTGATACGTCATGCTTGTCACGAGGTCACAGCTCAGTTTATTGGGGGATGCAGTCCACATTAAGTCTGCTATTGCTCTCACAGAGTGATGTTCATTTCTGTGCGACCCACTTTCAGCATGATAATGCGCTACACCAAAACTCCATAACTGTTGAAAATTTTTTGGAAATGACACAGAGCTGTTTAAATAATACCGGTTTCGGTATTGTTCCAACTTTTCAGTGCCTGTATCGCCGAAACCAAAGCAAAGGAAACTACAGAAATACACGAAGAAGCGTTGTCTGCATAAAGCTGTATACAAAGATTAATAGACAATTTCTAACACGAAAAACGACATATTACAAATATAGTATTCACAGCTACGCATAAACAAAAAAGGAAAAAAAAGGCTTTAACACACAACAGGTGTGGCCTATTATAACTGCAAATAACAACTGATCGGGATGGAGTAAACACATGTAAAGAGTAGATACCAAAGATGATTGAAAAAAAAAAAACAGTCAATGTAGCAGAGATGTAAGTCAAATTATTTCATATTATCGATTTCACAATATTCTCTAACATGTATAATTACAGAATGAAAACTGATAGAACGATATTCCAAGTCAATTGTAAAACATGAAAAGGAAAGGAAGTAGAAAATTCATCTCCAAATTACACTGAAGCGCCAAAGAAACTGGTGGAGGCATGCGTATTCAAATACAGAGATACGTAAACAGGCAGAAAACGGCGCTACGGTCGGCAACGCCCATATAAGACAAATGTCTGGCGCAGTTGTTAGATCGGTTACTGCTGCTACAATGGCAGATTATCAACATTTAAGTGAGTTTGAATGCGGTGTTATAGTCGACGCACGGGCGATGGGACACAGTATCTCCGAGGTAGCGATGAAGTGGGGATTTTCCTGTACGACCATTTCACGAGGATAGTGTGAATATCAGGAATCCGGTAAAACATCAAATCTCTGATATCGCTGCGGCCGGAAAAAAGATCCTTCAACGAAGGCACCAACGACGACTCAAGAGAATCGTTCAAAGCGACATAAGTGCAGCCCGCCCGCAAATTGCTGCAGATTTCAATCCCGGGCCATCAACAAGTGCCAGCGAGCGGCACATTCAACGTAACATCATCGATATGAGCTTTCCGAGTCTTGATAACTGCTTGACACAAAGTCCGTCAACATCGACATTGGACTGTTGATGACTGGAAACATGTTGCCTGGTCGGATGAGTCTCGTTCAAAACTGTTTCGAGCGGATGGACTTGTACGAAGATGCAGGCTACCCATGGATCCATGCGCCCTCCATGTCAGCAGGAGACTGTTCAAGCTGTGAAGGCTCTGTAATGGTGTGGGGCGTGTGCAGTTAGAGTGATATGGGACACCTGATTGGTCTAGATACAAGTATGACAGGTGACACGTACGTAAGCATCCTGTCTGACTACATGCATACATTCATGCCCATTGCGCATTCCGACGGATTTGGGCAATTCCAGCAGGACAATGCGACATCCCACACGTTCAGAATAGCTACAGAGTGGCTCCAGGGGCACTCTCTTGAGTTTAAATACTTCCGCTGGCCAGCAAACTCACCAGACGTGAACATTATTGAGCATACCTGGGATGCCTTGCAACGTGCTTTTCAGGAGAGATTTCCACCCCTCGTACTCTTACTGATTTGTGGACAGCCCGGCAGGATTCATGGTGTCAGTTCCCTCCAGCACTACCTCAGACACTAGTCGAGTCCATGCCACGTCCAGTTGCGGCATTTCTGCGTTCTCGCTGGGGCCCTCCACGGTATTAGGTAGGTGTACCAGTTACTTTGGCTCTTCAGTGTACGTGGGTGCACATCTACATACGGCTTTTCTTGCAGGGATAGGTAAAGATATGCAAATCATAATGAGAGTATAGTATGATAGTAACATTATATGCCAAGCAGAAACATTTTACACGCACGTTTTGTGCATACGCGGTACTTATTTCAGTATCATATTACAAATATCAAATGCACTGCCAATAATAGTTGTCGGAAATGCCGAAAAGTATGCATGCAGCATCGTAGAAGCAAGAGATGAGAACAATAAAACCAATAGCACAATGTTCAAATGAAGGAGACAAACATGATAAATATACTTTTCTTACAAAATCTAGTTATATAATGTAAGTTCAAAACATTGGACAGTAGATAATTCAACGTCAAATTACTTCCCCAGTGTAGCAACTAAATACAAGAAGTCACGTTATAACATATTGTTTAATAGGTTTTTTCCATATGTTACAAATTTTGCGTTTTTTAAAAAAATGTTAATTTAGTGTTCTGTCTGCTAATGGTCTATAACTGTGTATAGTTAAGGTCACGAGTAGGAAGAAGAAACCTGTAATGTTCTGATACATCATGAGTAGTGTCCTGCTTGGCCGACCGTTGTGGCCAAGCGGTTCTAGGCACTTCAGTCTCGAGCCGCGCGTCCGCTAGGGTCACAGGTTCGATTCCTGCCTCGAGCATGGATGTGTGTGATGTCCTTAGGTTAGTTAGGTTTAAGTAGTTTTAAGTTCTAGGGGACTGATGACCTCAGAGTCCCATAGTGCTTAGAGCCATTTGAACAATCTGTGCTGCTTGACACATTGAAGTCACTTAAATATGCGGGCATAACGTTGCAGAACGGTATGAAACGGAACGAGAGTGTGAGAACTGTGGTAAGCAAGGTGAATGGTCGACTACTGTTTATTGGGAGAATTTTAGGAAGTGTGGTTTACATTTAAGACTTGGTCTCTCACTGTGCAAAATGAAAAGCCGTTTCGAGCATTTGAAAACAAAATTTTGAGGAAAATTTTCGGAGCAAAAGGGGATGACATTAGCGGAGAGTGGTGGAAACTGCATAACGAAGAGGTTCACGAACTCTATTCAAGCCCTGACATAATCAGTATTATTAAATCACGTAGGCTGCGATGGGCGGATCACGTAGCTCGAATGGATGAGGGCAGGGCAGCGCGCAGAGTACTGGTAGGGCACCTGGAGGGAAAACGTCCTGTGGGGAGACAGAGGCGTAGATGGGAGGACAATGTGAAGGCTGATTTGAGGAGCCTGGGTATTGAAGGTGAATGGAAGGAAATAGAAGACAGGGACAGATGGCGAAAATACGTTGCTGCGGTAATGGACTCTCGAGTCCGGTATGACAAGTGAGTAAGTAAGTAAGTAAGTGGTTTACATTTAAAGGAGACCGCATATACGACGCCGGTAGACCTATTCTTGAGTATTGCTCGGGTGTTTGGGATCCGTACCAAATCGGACAGAAGGAAGACATAGAAGCCATTCAAAGGCGGGCTGCTAGATTTGTTATCGGTTGGTACGAACTACACGTAAGTGTTACGGAGATGCTTCGGGAACTGAAATATGAATCCCTGGAGGGAAGACGATGTTCTTTTCGAGGAAGACTATTGAAAAAATGTAGAGAACCGGCATTTGAAGCTGACTACCGAACTATTCTACTACCGCCAACATACCTGGTGCGTAATCACCTAGAAGATAAGATACGAGATTCGGGCACATACGGAGGGATATAGACAGTCATTTGCGAGTGGAACAGGGAAGGGAATGACTAGTAGTGGTATCTTCTGCAACGCACCATACGGTGGCTTGCGGAGTATCTATGTAGATGCAGATGTAGACATGACACGAGTAAAACCCATGACGTTATTTTAGTGTTTTGTTTCGCCGATTCCCTATAAGTGTGTTTTATTATGGTCATAATAGAAGATATGACACGAATGTTTATTCTTGTATTTAGTTATTGTGCAGGACAGGTGATCTGATATAGATTTAGCTGTTCCCCCATGTTTGAAACTTAAGTACTATAACCAGCTTTCCATAAAATGAAGTTTATGTCTCAGGTTTAACTTCGACTTTTGAGCAATGTGACGTGAGGTTCTGACGCAGACATGCCACGTTGCTGACTCAACTACACAGATTTGATGATAATCCAGAGAGATAGGAACATGTCTTCTGTTGACAGATGTGCAACTCAAACAGCAGAACGAAATAACATAGTTACAAATAATGTGTGTACGTATTTTTCTGCACCTGGTTTCGCTTTGTTGATACGGATACAGAGAAAATAATATAATATGGGAGGCCGCAGTAATAAAGTAATTAATATAGGTCTGTCATGGATTTGAAGAACACGCTTGGGAAATTTGTCTCTGTTGGGTGCATCTCGGATGCCAGCGAGAGAGATGCTTTGTACCTATTTCCAACCAACCACTGTGAGCGGGGGATGTCTGTCCAGCATTCACGGGTCACGATTTCTCCCCCACGTTCCAGATATCCAGTTCCGTCCATTTCGCGACGCATCGTGGTGATGTGCGCTATCAGGCAGGTGCCTGATTTAGTCGTCTACCAAATTCTTTACGGACAAGTCCTTGATAATAGTTCTCGGTTAACTTACTGCGCCGGCCGGAGTGGCCAAGCGGTTCTAGGCGCTACAGTCTGGAACCGCGCGACCGCTACTGTAGCAGGTTCGAATCCTGCCTCGGGCATGGATGTGTGTGATGTCCTTAGGTTGGTTAGGTTTAAGTAGTTCTAAGTTCTAGGGGACTGATGACCTCAGAAGTTAAGTCCCATAGTGCTCAGAGCCATTTTTTTAACTTACTGCGTCAAGCACTGAAAAAAGTCCCAATATTTCGATGATTGCCCCCATCATCGTCTTCTGGGGCCGGATCTGACTTTCTTTAAACTGTCTAGCATCACACTTTTATGTCTAGAGAAGAGCATCTGACTGATTAGATTATGTCATAATGACATCACAGAGATGGCGCCCTCTGCGACCCGAGATTACAAGGCCACCATTCAGAACTACACGAAAAGTACCTCTGTTACCATTCTTTGCTAACTGGCCCTTAGGTGGCCCTTTGCCATGCGGTGCTGTGTGTGTCTACTTAACTGCTATCACACTGTCTAATTTCCAATAACTCCCTAATCACAGAGACCCAGAAGTCCGTAGCGTGAGTAAGAATCCTCGGCTCTTCAAACATAGTCCTGTGCATATTCATTAGTGTGCTCGGCCACCGCTGAACTTTCAGAATTTCGGTGCTTAAAATGGCGTTAATGATTGGCTTAGCGATCGTCAGTTGAACATCTAGATTGCCCTGCGTAACCCCTGCAACGAATGGAATATTATAAATCCCTGCGACTCTGATGCCGAAACTATCTTTTAAAAGTCGCAAAATTTCTTTAATTGTTCTGGGTTACCGGAAGATAAGCGATATCGCGCCAAGGTTTCCTAGACAGTGTTATCTTAATGTCACAGTGTCGATTTGTTCTGGACACCGTTGTCAGATGATTAATCTTGGTGCCGAGATAGTTCTCGTCCGAAGCTGTCGTTTCTATGTGAATCTGGATTTTCATCGCATATCGCCCGTTGAGATAGAGGTTCGTGTGCGTCGGCTTTCAAGACGTCCATCTGCTAACCGTTAAACCAACACGTCTAAGAAAGGCAGTTTCCATCCTCCATCTCTGCTCTCAATGTGATATTGGAGTGTGTGCTCCTCATATTATCGATGAACTGCTGCAACTCGTTACCAAGAAGCCAAAGTAAATATGTATCGTCAACGCTTCTGAAGAAGCATAATTCAATTGCCTGTGTGGATTTATAGATATAAAAAGCAACTTGTAGTAGAATGTGACTGCTGGTGGGAAGAAGAATTACTGAATATTTTCTTGATATAAATGAAATGATTGTTGGACACTCCTGATTTTCATTCTTGTGGCGCTCTATGATTTGAATGGTTTTCACGTAAAATGTTATAGAATGGAATAAAAATGAAAAAGAAAATAAAGATGTCTTATTGTCGAAGCCCTGGAATCGTTGAAAGAGCCAAATATTGGAACTTCCTTGCAATCAAAACGGTGTGTCAGATCGCGACTCAAACCCGGAACCTTTCCTTTCGGGGACAATGATCTTACCGACTGAGCTTTCCTGGCACAGCTCACGATCACCGTCGCAGCTTTATGAATTATGTGTGTGAAATCTTATGGGACTTAACTGCTAAGGTCATCAGTCCCTAAGCTTATACACTACTTAACCTAAATTATCCTAAGGACAAACACACACGCCCAGGCCCGAGGGAGGACTCGAACCTCCGCCGGGACCAGCCGGTCGCAGCTTTATTTCCACTAATATCTCTTCCCTACTGCCCAAACTTCATAGAAGTTCTATCGCATGTCTTACACTACTAGGTATTCTGGAAGAAGGAATAGTGCGGAGAAATGGTTCAAGTACATTTGTCATTTCAGATCTGAAGATGAGACTAGAGGAACCGAAACCGGTCATGTGAATAAACATTTTTGCAATCAAGACGGATTATAAGTAACATTGTAAAATTGTTTCTAGCGTGCACCCTTCACTCTGCATCGGAAGGTGAGGTGTTTTGATACTTAAGGCAGATTGAAACTGCATGCGGGTTCATGATCCGATCCGCCAGGAAATGAAAAAAAAATGAGTGCATACGTCGTTGCAGAGTGAAAGTATCATTTTGGAGCCAGATATCCATTTCCTGTTGTCTAGGCTCTGAAAGAATGTATCCAAGTTTCGAGGTTGTGTGTACCAACGTCTATGCCATGGCATGTTCTTTCTTATCTATGCTTGTTACGACGTTGCGTCCACATCTTTTCGTAAGCTTAAAGAATTTCCTAAAACCGAAACTGGCCAGTAATGATGTGGTTACCGAAGAAACTGCGTGGAAATAGTTATGTCTTTCATTGAATCCAAATCCGTAATAACAACAAAACTATCGTGCTTAGATCTAGTGAGCAGGAGTTAATTTATCTTCATAAAAACGAATCTCCAGAGCCTCTGATGATGTGACCCGATGCTGGACAGACTAGACTCTCGATAAGTTACTAACAGCTACGATGGAGTGGCAGAAAATACTTAGTGTTGTAAAATGGAAGAAGATAGACACAGCAGCGTTTTAAACCAGCAGTTGTATGAACGAGAAAGAAGTGGTGTGTATTCTACATCTACATCTACATGGATACTCTGCAAATCACATTTAAGTGCCTGGCAGAGGGTTCATCGAACCATCTTCACAATCCTTTATTATTCCAATCTCGTATAGCGCGCAGAAAGAACGAACACCTATATCTTTCCGTACGAGCTCTGGTTTCCCTTATTTTATCGTATCGTTTCTCCCGGTGTCAACAAAATACTTTCGCATTCGGAGGAGAAAGTTGGTGACTGGAAGTTCGTGAGAAGATTCCGTCGCAACGAAAAACGCCTTTCTTTTAATGATATCCAGGCCAAATCCTGTATCATTTCTGTGACACTCTCTCCCATATTTCGCGATAATAGAAAACGTGCTGCCCTCCTTTGAACTTTTTCGATGTACTCCGTCAGTCCTATCTGGTAAGGATCCCACACGGCGCAGCAGTACTCTAAAAGAGGACGGACAAGCGTAGTGTAGGCAGTCTCCTTAGTAGATCTGTTACGTTTTCTAAGTGTCCTGCCAACGAATTTGGTTCGTTTTAGCACTCATGTGGTTGACCTCATAATTTTCGTTATTTAGGGTCAATTGCCAATTTTTCACACCATTCAGATAGCTTTTCTAAATCGTTTAGCAATTTGTTTTGATCTTCTGATGACTTTATTAGTCGATAAACGACAGCGTCATCTGCTAACAACCTAAGTCGGCTGCTCTGATTGTCTCCCAAATCGTTTATATAGATAAGGAACAGCAAAGGGCCTATAACACTACCTTGAGGAACGCCAGAAATCACTTCTGTTTTACTCGATGACTTTCCGTCAATTTGTACGAACTGTGACCTCTCTGACAGAAAATTATACAAATCCACTCACATAACTGCGACGATATTCCATTGTGTCCTTGGTATGTTTTGCAATATGCATGATCGTAATGTCTATGGTGGAGACAGCTGTTGATACTCTGGTTGTTTTATTTGGAAAGATGGGCCTGGAATTCTGAGAAAATATTGTTTAGTCGGCTGTTTTTAAACAAAACGAGTCATGTTCACAGAAAATTTTATTACTGCAAACAGAAAACAGCGGCAAGTTGTCCGGTTCTTTTTGTTGTGAACAGAATTTTATTTTCTAAATTTTGTGTTTTACTGGGACTCTGCAGCTAGCAGAAGTAAGTCGCTGCCTTAAGCTGCAGAGTACGATAACACGGAGTGAGAAGGTGGCTCGCCATTTTAGCTATAGTGAGTCATTGTAATTTGGAGAGGTAAACGCCTCATGAGAAAAGATATTACTTGAGGATCGATATGAAGGGGAACTACAGGCGTTCCGAAACGAAGCCCAGAATTTTCTTTATTAAATATTAGTTATTAAAGTCCACTTTTTGCACGCCAAATATTAGGAGCGGACTACGAGTTATCAGAGGTTTAATACAACAATTCCACTAGGCAGAAAAACAGTCAAAACAGTAGACAGACCGACGACGTACGATTAGTTACGAAGTATGCCAGAGATCTCAGCTGCGCGCATATTTCGCCAGTTAGGACGTGCTGAGCTTTAGGCAAACTGAGACGCGTATAGCACGTGTGACGTGACACGACACCACAGCGCGAGACGCAAGAGTCGCGCGGGTGCATCGCATATCGCGACGCGTACACCATACTTCGCACGCGCCGACTGGCGACGCTCTACGCCGACAGAACCGAAGTGCGCTCAACCTGTTATCTCTATCAAACGATTTTACAGAAACTATTCACTGAAAATATTTGATTTTTGCCGTACTTGTAGCGTTATGTCAGCTTCGTGGCGAAGTGACCATCATCTCGCTAAAGACCATTCTTATTGTGATGTACACATTTTAGTAAGACACAACGCGAAACTCAAAAAGTTTGCAACGAAAATTAGGGATCGCTATGATTTTGCGTTTGGTGCGTATTACACCATATGTTGCTGCGTGTGGAATTTAGCTAACATGAAGAATTTTTGTTTAGACTTGGGTGGAGGTCTCTATCTGCCTCCGATCTCGAGAAAATGGATCCCATGTAGCGAGCTCACTTCCGATCTCACTCCTGCGAGGATGAAATACTCGAACGTCTCTCATATCTCCCAAACCGCTCGAGACACCGAAACGAAAGTTAAGCGAATAATAGCACACAAGGAGGAGAGTGTTTTGCCAATTCTTAAATACACGGAACTTTCATATCTATGGCGATATATCATTACTTGTACTTCCCTTTTTATTTATTTCGCTCCAGTAACTGTAATTTTTTAATTGTTGTCGACAGCTAGCGAAACAAGAGCTTTCTAGTATGAAAATAAACATGAAATTTCTTCTTTAATGTTACTGCAAACCGAAACTATGAGGTTTTTCGTAAGCTATTGAGCTCTGTGATTGCCAATTACTTGTTTGATGAGGCACTCCGTTTCGGAATTCTGTCTCACTAGCTGCTGTCAGATGAGTTTGGCAAATTACACTGTGACAAAGGAAGTACAATTAAACCATTCACCAAGAGAAATGTGGCCATTACTCACAAACGGTGATGCTTCTTCGAATGAGAATTTCAACAAATTAAATGTATCTAATCATGACACTCTCTTAGGATATTCCTACTTTCGTAAAAATACCGACCATTTTCTTCATTTGTGTAGCCTGTTGTATAATTAGTTTATTAATGCTGATAATGTGCATGCAACAACTGACATGCTTTTTCTCATCACGGCGAACCAACTAAAACATTGTTATTTGTGACTGCTTTTCGACTGTTTCTAGCTTGCAGCGGAAATGTGATGTTCACATGCATGTAGTACACAGTGTGTCGTATTACATTATTACATCCATATCCAAGTAATCAGAGTGAGACTTCTGCACTTCAGATCTTGGACGTTTTTACCAGGAGCACAAAGGGATCACACCTTGCTTCCTTTTTCACTACCCTCTGTCCCTTCTTGCGATGTGAAAACTTCGCGGAGGCATATGATACAATTCCAGCGGCCAGTGGCTCACCAGTTGCTGAAGTATGCATTTTTCTTGACAGAAGAAAAACAAAACAAACAAAACTATACATATATAAATAACAGAAAAGGATAACGTGCTAACGAAGAAAGCTGGAGCGTTTAGATGGCGAAAAAAAAACGCTACCCAAAGGTAATAAAATTTAGTGCACAGTAAGGCAAAATTTATCGTATGGGCAATACTACCACTGCTCATATGCGTCGTTACGATGTGAGCATATGGCCGGGCTACTTTTCCGCTCCCCGCCCCAAATTTTCCACGGTGCTAGGGAGGCACGCGCGACGCGCGGCGCGAGAAACTGTGCCTCAACCACAACGTCGCGCTAGAGAGCCTGTATAGGGAGAGAGTGGCCAACCGGACGATACGGCGGCCATTTTTCTGCCAAACTGCGGGCGGGACTTTTGAATGGCCAGTAGTGGAGTACACACTCACCGAACCAAAAGCACAAGATAATATGGCGAAATCATTCGTTAAATGCCTTTGTTTACAGCTATAATATACTCATAGTAGCCTACTACGTACAGCACAGGAAAATTTGATGCAGTGGCTGTAAAAATTATTCGTTACTTGCTTTTATCTCCTTTAAAGTTCGTTTACTAAACATGTTGCAATGAAAGTAACGTAAATAAAAAAAATATAATGTATAGCATTTGTTTTGTATCGGAAGTGCATAACGCTAAAGATTTAACGTACCTGTTTTACGTCAGATGAATGAAAGTCGTAAGCAACTGTTTACTTGTGACACGAAAGAAGTGTGAGACGCGTTGGTACTTCTTGTCACGTCTTCAAACTTTTTGCATGTTACAAGTAAACAACTGATTACGACTTTCTTTCATATATATACTGAATACCTCTCGTAGATAACAAACGAAAAAGATCACAACAATCAGGTAATGCTAAATGTAGGCTACTGTAATAACGACCAAATATAACAAGAAAACTACCGTATCCCTTCTACCCCACAGTAGGTAGGCTTATTAAAAACTGTCTTCAAGAGTACCTACAATTATTTACTACGAATAATGTTTCAGCAACGACAACAACTGCGGAAAACTTGCCTACAACTTCCCTGCGTCCACAGTCAGGCAATAATACTGAAACCAAAATAATGCCTAGAGTTCTGTTTCGGAACGAAATAAAATGGTTCAAATGGCTCTGAGCACAATGGGACTTAATTTATAAGGTCATCAGTCCCGTAGAACTTAAAACTACTTAAACCTAACTAACCTAAGGACGTCACACACATCCATGCCCGAGGCAGGATTCGAACCTGCGACCGTAGCGGTCGCGCAGTTCCAGACTGTAGCGCCTAGAACCGCTCGGCCACCCCGGCCGGCAGAACGAAATAAAGTTTGACGCTATAAAGTCGAATGAGCATGGCACAACAATTACAGCAACTTCCGTTTCCAGCAAGGACAGTCAGATATTGGCTTCAGAAAAGCTTGTTATGCTACCAGTATGCACGAAATGTTAAAGAAATAAGAGCTTAAAAAACGATATACAACTAAATCGAACATGCATGCACAACGCATAACAAGTCTCTCAATAATTCTAATACCTTTTAATCGTTTCCAAAAGTCCTCTGAACTTCAATTCAACTCAAAAGCACGGCGAACATTGGAAGCGCGAGAGGCGTTTGGCAGAAAAATGGCGCCAAAGCTAATCAACCAATCACGGGCAACCTCACCTATGGCCACTCTCTCCGTATACAGGCTCTCTACGTCGCGCGACCTGGCGCAGGCGCGTGTCGCGTCCCAGTCGCGTCGCGTCGCAGTTTCCGCGGTCCCATTTGAACCTGCGATGTTACGAAAACGCGCGCTGCGCTGTGTCGGGCCACACGCGCCTCAATTTTCGCCTAGTCTTAGGACGTACTCATCGCTTGTCCTTCCGTGATAGTCGGTTTTACCATACTCTCAAGTGTAATTATCTTACTGAGATGAATTGTTTCAGACTGTTGAGGTGTAACCGTGTTTGGTATTTGCATCGTAATGGTGTCGCGGGACTTGTTTCAAGTAAATTAGCTCCCCGCACGTCCATTTATGATCAAAGGTCAGCTGCGAGCAGTTTCTGAAGAATCCAGTGCGCTACAGGAACTGCTTCAAGGGACAACATTAACGAGAGATTCACAGAAAACAGGTACGACGAAATCCAACACGCCAGTGCATTGAGATAACCAAGGAAAGTGCAGTCTCAGGTGGGAAGGCATCACCAGTTATACCGTACGTCAGTTTCGTTACTTTGTAAAGACTCGTGGCTAAACTGAGAAACATTTTTAGAGATTTGGCATCGAGAAGAGAGTATGCAGGATTTTTGAATTTCTCCAGGGACGTTTATGCAGCCTCATTGCAGTTCCTACCAGTTCTTGCGAGGCAAACTGAGAAGCTACTTCGAAGTGGCCGTGCGGTTAAAGGCGCTGCAGTCTGGAACCGCAAGACCGCTACGGTCGCAGGTTCGAATCCTGCCTCGGGCATGGATGTTTGTGATGTCCTTAGGTTAGTTAGGTTTAACTAGTTGTAAGTTCTAGGGGACTAATGACCTCAGCAGTTGAGTCCCATAGTGCTCAGAGTCATTTGAACCATTTTTGAGAAGCTACTTGATTTAAAACTAACGGCTTTGGTCTCGTAAACCGACATACGACCGGAAGAGCGGTGTGCTGACCACGTGCACCTCCATATCCGCATTCAGTGACGCCTGTGGACTGAGGATGACACGGCGGCCGGTCGGTACCGTTGGTCTTCATGGCCTGTTCGGGCGGAGTATTGAACTTCCTACATTCGAATGTTTTACGCAAAATCCAGCACCGCTTTTTTCGGTTATGAATTTGGCACAACTTGTTTCGCTACAGTAGCTGTCTGATTCGGAACCACAGAATCAACTTTTCTCTTTTGACTGGCGTCCGACGTAGCCCCATCACCAGACGCAATATTCCGCGCCGCCGCTGCCGTGGCACCGAACAACCTCACCGGCAAACTAACCATCACAGGCCGGGGTGCTCCCCCTTTTCCGCCATAATGGAACTGCACGCTTCCAGTCGCTGAAAAAGTATCGGTGGACTTCAAAGGACCAAAGTCACTGTGCCACCGTAGCGCCGGAGGTAATTGGATAGAGCTAATTACTAGCGAGGGGAGAAGTTGGTAGGCTGGTAAACAGCGGCTGTGACTTCTGCACCGGAAATCAATGCCGAAACTGAATTAAAACAGGCGGGCGCAGGCGCAGGCGAGGTCGGCCCTTGTTCGGTTCGGTGCGGTGCGGCCCAACTTTCGCTAACGAACTGCGTTCCGCGCTCTTGTTACCGTGGTGCACACCCTGTTTCTTCCTGCGGAGCCGATATTAACGACTTCAGTACAACAGCAGAACCAACAAGTCGAGTAAAATGTTGAAGAAAAGGTTGTTAGGCATCACTAACACGGCCGACGGAAGTTCGAAAACAGTGAATAGTTTATACGAGAGAGGTCTTCCGGGCAATATCATGATGTGATCACTATACAAATTGATTCACTTTTGTATGTGCGTAGGCAGCCGAAGTTAGTATTCATAGAATTATTTAGTCTTTGGACAGCGCCGTGTTGTAAAATTAACGTGCTCTCCATCGAATAGTGTGTAACGTATCACTATCTTTACGACGTTTCTCATCGAGACATATACGTTATCTCGCATTTCTAGCTGCTTCTCTCACGCAAATAATGATAAAAATTCAGAAATTCAGGGTCGCCACCAGCCCAAGCCCTTCCTAACCAATTAGAAAAAAAAACGGAGCTGGAAAGTTATTAGTTTAATTACTTTAATAATTTAATTACAAGTATGCAAATTTCTTTAAGTAGCCAGATAAATAGCACTCCGTGTCGTGCATGAAGCAACTTGATTAATTCAGGATTGGAAATCGGAGTAAGTAGGTAAGATCAACACCACAGAATTTATCTTTCACGTAGATTATTTATTCTATCTAAGTATTTGGTTGCACATCCTAACTACAGATATATGGTGCCTGACGAGAAATATTTAAGTAATTACGTGAGAATGTAACAGAGCACAATTCAACTACAGCAAGGAGAAACACAGAAAACGGGGGAGGGAGACAATGATACTATCATCTCCTTTGCATTCTACCATAAAAATATCTCAGTGAGATTCGCGTTACGATTCTACGCATGCACTATTCTGGACAGAGGTGTAACCAATGCACGAGGTTGTGCGTTAATTATTCAACATACTAACTGCGTCTGCTGCTTGCAAACGGCCTAACTTGAGCACGTGGTACATTCTGAATCAAACTGTTGTGCTGCTTTGTAGAAAGCGCAAGAAAGAACAGAACATTAAACAAGCAAACCGTAAAAATACAGCCTATTGCGGTGCCGTGGTGGACCAGAAGGGTCATTGATTACCAGACACGTGGCACAAAATCGGCACACAAAGAAAAATGAAAACTTCCACAAAATATAAGATATAAAATCATTAAAAATCATACTCGCATCGACACAGTATTACACTCACGTATGGTTGAAGTGATCCTAACCACCTTTTCCTAGTCATATTTACCGTTTGAACTCTTCTTCATCGTTGTTCGAAATGAACAAAGTAACTTCCACACTTTTACCTCAAACACCCAAAAATTGCCTATCTAAAGCAATATAATTACGGCACATTCGGAAAAATAACTCGCTTCACACGCTTCAGTGAAGCTGAAGTTCTTAAGTATTTCGACAGTTAAACATGACGAAGTCCTAACTCAACCTGCTTCCTATCACCTGAAATCCCCCTAAGAGCTACGATCCGTACTCACCAAGCGTTCACCGAAGAGAGCCGCTTTCTCTTTCGAGATTACCTAGCTCCCCGTGCAGCGGAAGCTACCACAGTGGTAGCCCTCCGTCACCAACCTCACACACAAAAACAGCCTTCGATAAGATGGGTAAACCTCTCTGTTCAGGTATTGGAAACTTACATTGGTCATCCTGTGCTCTCCTTCGAACGAGAAGCAACATCGTCTGCTCCCAGCAATAGGCGTTATTTGAGTGCTCAGTCTTTCTCGAAGAGTTCAAAAATTGAGCTAAAAGCAGGTAGTAAAGTGAATAAGTTGTACCGAATTCGACAAGCGTCTCACGAAACGACTTCACAGAGATGTTTCAAGTGTTACACGGAGTGAACTAGAAATCCATAGACAAAATATTGCAGGGTGTTCAGGGATATTTTCTGAGTTATTTTCTACATCTATATCCGTACTCTGCAACCAAAGGTTGTTTCCCTTCCGGTTCGACTCGCAAAAGGAGCGAGAGGAAGAAAGCTGTCGAAAAACGTCCATACGAGCCGAAATTTCTCTTATCGTTCTGGCTCGAAGGATAAGTTGGTGGCGGTAGAATTGATATCCAGGCGGACTCACATGCAGCTTCTCTAAAATTATGCAATATTGCCTTGCAGAAGGAGTATCGTCTTACCTCCAGGGATTGACATTTGAGTTCACGAAGTACTTCCGTTATAACACGTGCTAATTGAACCTAAAAGGTAACAAATCTAGCAGCACACCTCTGTATTGCTTCGATCTCTTCCTTCAATACAACCTTTTAACGATCCCAAACACTCTGACAGCACTCAAGAATGGGCCGCACTGGCGCTCTATAGGCTGTCTCCTTTAAGGATGAGCTTACACCGTCCTCAGTTATCTGCTGGATGTATTCTAATCTCTGTCTTCCTCTACAGTTTTTGCTCTCTACAGCTCCCTCTAGTGCCCTCTGATGTCTTAACAGATGTCCTGTCATCCTGTCTCTTCTCCTTACCAGTGTTTTCCACATATTCCTTTCAGCTTTTGAGCAGAACCTCCTCATTCCTTACTTTACCATTCTGCCTAGTTTTTCAACACTCTATCGTACAGTGCTGTGCTCGAAACGTACGTTCTCAGAAATATCGTGCTCAAATTAAGGTCTATGTTTGATACTAATAGCCTTCTCTTGGCCAGGAATGCGTGTTTTGCCACTACCAGTCTGCTTTTGATGTCCTCTTTGCTCCGTCCGTCATTGGTTATTTTGCTGCCTAGGTAGCAGAATTTCTTAAACTCATCTACTTCGTGATCATCAATCCTGATGTTAAGTTTTTCGTTGTTTTCTTTTCTTCCCACTACTTTCGTCTTTCTTTGATTTACTCTCAATCCATACCGTGTACTCGTTAGACTGTTCATTCCATTCAGCAGATCATGTAATTATTCTTCACTTTCACTCAGAATAGCAATGTCATCAGGGAATCGTATCATTGATATCCTTTCACCTTGACTTTTAATTCCACTCCGGAACATTTCTTTTATTTCTATCATTGCTTCTTCGATATACAGATTGAACAATAGGGGTGAAAGACTACATCCCTGTCTTACACTATTTTTAATCCAAGCTCTTCGTACGTGGTCGTCCACTCATATTATTCCCTCTTGGCTCTTGTACATATTGTATATTACCCGTCTCTTCCTATAGCTTAACCCTATTTTTCTCAGAATTTCGAACATCTTGCACCATTTTAAATTGTCGAACGCTTTCTCCAGATCGACAAATCCAATGAACGTGTCTTGATTTTTCTTTAGTCTTGCTTCCATTGTCAACCGCAACGTTAGAATTGCCTCTCCGGTGCCTTTACCTTTCCTAAATGCAAACTGATCGTTATCTAGCACATTCTCAAATTTCTGTTCCATTCTTGTGCATATTATTCTTGTAAACAATTTGGATGGATGAGCTGTTAAGCTGATTGTGCACACCTAACAGCTCTAGCAGTCTTCGGAATTGTGTGGAAGACATTTTTTCCGAAAGTCAGATGGTATGACGCCAGACTCATACATTCTATACACGAGCATGAATAGTCGTTCTGTTTCCACTTCCCCCAATGATTGCCGGCCGGTGTGGCCGAGCGGTTCTAGGCGCTTCAGTCTGGAACCGCGCGACCGCTACGGTCGCAGGTTCGAATCCTGCCTCGGGCGTGCATGTGTGTGATGTCCTTAGGTTAGTTAGGTTTAAGTAGTTCTAAATTCTAGGGGACTGATGACCTCAGATTGTTAAGTCCCATAGTGCTCAGAGCCATTTGAACCCCAATGATTTTAGAAATTCTGATGAAATGTTATCTATCCCTTTTGTCTTATTTGATCTTAAGTCCTCCAAAGCTCTCTTAAATTCTGATTCTAATAGTGGATCCACTCTCTTCTCTGTGGACTCCTGTTTCTTCTTCTATCACATCAGACAAGTCGTAGAAGTCTTCAATGTACTCCTTCCGCAATATCCGCTCTCTCCTCTGCATTTAACAGTGGAATTCCCGTTCTTACAGTTACTCAACTATGACACCTCCGCGAATAGTGCTGAGTCCACAGCCAACAGCCGTAAACTAATGACCAGTTTGTTCGTCAAGTCATTAATGTATGTAAAGAATGAAAGCTGTCCTCTTGCACTTCCCTGGGATACTCCTGATGATATCCTTGCCTCTGGTGGACACTCACTGTCGAGGATCACGTACTGACTTCTATTACTCGAAAAATCTGCGAGCCACTCACATACCTGGCAATCTACACTGTACGTTCTAACCTTCGTCAACGGTCTGCAGTCGGTATCAGATCCCTGTTTTCTAAATTTGCGCTGTAGTGCCTTGTGAAAGAAGGATAATTTAAACTGTTTGTTACCCATATCACTTTTGTTTCTGTGAAAATAGTTCGACAAGGCTGAAAAAGCCTCTAATATGCAGTCACCAAAACGTACACAGAAATCACTCACAACGACTCTCAAAAACACGTACACTTATCAAAGCGTCATTCTGCCGCTCTTACATTGCGTTCATTGAAGAGATGAGTTGCAAATCGGACAAAACTTATTTATAGTTGTTCGTACAGCACAAAACACAGAATAATGCAACAACTCTTGTAAACTAAAGTGATATCGTGTGGTTGCTATTGCTGTAGGAACAACTGAGCGTGTCGTCGTTGGGCTACCGTTCCACTGTATTCAGTGAAACAGTATGTGAGATGCGTATTGGCCCAAGTATCCATCAGTAAATCCGTCCATACTACTGTGTACGACTAGTAACGTGACGAAAAAACAAACTCGAGACAGAACCGAGCAGTACTCAATACAAGCTAGGGGGCGAAGAGTAAAGTGGGCATTACTGTTGTCAACAGCAATTATCGTGAGTGCATGCACCAAGTTTATTTCCAAACAAAACACACAGCAAAAACCAACATTTGCTCTGTTCTCTAGATAGTTTCAGTGCAATGTATGCACAAAAATTAATGGCAGTAAGAAATCAGACTAAACGGAATTACTCAGCAAGTCACCTGGGGCTGCGAATGTCATATACTGAAATGTTGATAACATACCCTTCATTAACCTCAGTAATATATCGGTACAGTTGTAATTCACCCTGTATATCGCACAATTAGAGTGACGACAGCTGTAATGCACTAACGCCATTTCTTCCTCCTACTGTCGCTCGACAGCGCTGTGAACCTTGGAGTGAGTTGGCGCAATGGGAGACACTACTTTCATTTTAAAGAGGACAGTGGTTCAGATCTATATCCAGGAATACAGATTTACGTTTTCCAAAGACAAATGCTGGGTCGGTTGCATAGGAAAGAATCCACCTGATTTCCTTCCCCATTTAGAGCTTCAGTTCCTTTTATAACGATCTCGTTGTTGACAGAGCTTAAGACCCCATCTTCTTTGAGCATATAAAATTCGCCTCGAGACTGTACGGTGGAAGCGATGAGAACAGGTGCTATAAGTTTACCGAGAGTTTTTTAATGTGAATATTATTAGCAAACAATATAGAAATAGGAAGAAGATACTTCCATGCTACGACGCTGAATCACGATTCCCGTTGACGGTTAAAATTCGTCAGAATGCAGTGCTAAAGACTTTTCTTCATGGTAGCCCCATAAACGCTGTTAGGCAGACTATCCACAAACACACATTTTCGTAAGTTACTGTGTATTCGAGATTCTCGAACCAGACGTTTTCGTTACGACACTGCATGGTGAATGGTTTCCCTCTTAAATTAGTACAAGAAAAAGACCCGAGTTTTTTAAATGAAAATTTTTCCCGGTGATTCACGGGTAAAATACAATATTGTTATTAATGTGTTGACTACAATGTATTACCGTGTCAACCAAGAGCGACGGCAAACATGGTCTAAAATTTTAGATAGATGCAATTAATCACTGCTAATAAAAGAAGATAATCACGCATTCACGAAATATTTCAGGTTGCCGTCTGTTGATTTTGGCGACGCACGGTACATCAAGCCCGTGAAGTGATTGCGATGCAATTGTCCCACGTCTGCTGATCGATCAAACTGAGGAAAATTCTTAGGTAAGAAATAGATGCAAGGAACGGAGAGAAATGGTCGGCAACTCCATTTCAGTGAGGTTCTGATTACCTTCAGACGATTGGTCACCAACACTTTCCTTACGGCCTCTGGGAAAAAAATGAAGGGCTCATACGAGATTATGGTTATCAACATAGAGTTTATCAGGCCCAATATTATTAAAATCACATATATACAGTTATAACAATGCGCTATATTTAAACGAAAAGGAGAGTAGGTGAAACGCATATGCTCACGTTAACGCAGCTAGACGACAAAAGAGCACCTTAATGTGGCAAGAATAACTGACGAAAGCTTTCTCGCTTGTTTTTACAAAATGTTACGTGAAGTCCAATCATTTCAGTGATCTTGGCTGGTTTGTATAGTCTCTGACTCAGTACAAAAGTATTTCACACATAGAATTAAACTGAAATTCACATACATTACGGCGTTAACATAGTCTTATCGGTGTACAAATATTTTGTGTTTTATTCTTTCATGTGGCTTCATGGGGTTGCATAAAAGAATCGCAAGGATGAAATATACACTGAAGAGCCAAAGAAACTGGCACATCTGCCTAATATCATGTAGCCCCGGCGAACTCGCAGAAGTGCCGCAACACGACGTGGCATGGACTACACTAATGTCTGAAGTAGTGCTGAAGGGAACTGACCCATGAATCCTGCAGGGCTGTCCATAAATCTGTAAGAGTACGAGGGGGTGGAGGTCTCGTCTGAACAGAACGTTGCAAGGCATTCCAGATATGCTCCGTAACGTTGATGTCTCGGGAGTTTGGTGGTCAGCGGAAGTGTTTAAACTCAGAATAGTGTTTCTGGCGGCACTCTATAGCAATTCTGGACGTGTGGGGTATCGCATTGTTCTGGTGAAATTGTCCAAGTCCGTCGGAATGCACGGTGGACATGAATGGATGCAGGTGATCAGACAGAACGCTTACGTACGTATCACCTGTCAGAGTCGTATCTAGAGGTATCGGGGGTCCCATACAACTCTAGTTTCAAACGTCCCACACCATTACAGAGCCTCCACCAGCTTGAACAGTGCGCTGCTGACATGACGGGCCCATGGCTATGTCTCTGAGCACCATGGGACTTAACTTCTGAGGTCATCAGTCCCCTAGAACTTAGAACTAATTAAACCTGACTAACCTAAGGACATCACACACATCCATGTCCGAGGCAGGATTCGAACCTGCGACCGTTGCGATCGCGCGGTTCCAGACTGTAGCGCCTAGAACCGCTCGACCATCCCGGCCGGCGACGAGCCCATGGATTCACGAGGCTGTCTTCATAACCGTACACGCCCACCTTCTCGATACAATGTGAAACGAGACTCGTCCACCCAGGCAACATGTTTCCAGTCATCAACAGTCCAATTTCGCTGTTGACAGGACCAGGCGAGGCGTAATGCTTTGTATCGTGCAGTCATAAAGGGTACACGAGTGGACCTTCGGCTGCGAAGACCCATATCGATGATGTTTCATTGAATGGTTCGCAGGCTGACACTTGTTGATGGCCCAGCACTGAAATCTGCAGCAATTTGCGAGGGGTTGCACTTCTGTCACGCTAAACGATTCTCTTCAGTTGTCATTGGTCCCGTTCTTGTAGGATCTTCTCCGACCGAGGCGATGTCGGAGATTTTGATGTTCTACCCGATTCCTGATATTCACAGCACACTCGTGAAATGGTCGTACGGGAAAATCTCCACTTCACCGTTTCCTCGGAGCTGCTGTGTCACATCGCCCGTGCGCCGTCCATAATACCACGTCAAACTCTTTTAAACCTTGATAATATGTCATTGCAGCGGCAGTAACCGGTCTAACAACTGCGCCAGACACTTGTTGTCTTATACGTATAAGTTTTGCCGACCGCAGCGCCGTATTCTGCCTATTTACATATCACTGTTTTTGAATACGCATGACTATACCAGTTTCTTTGGCGCTTCAGTGTATAACGTTATGGAGGGCAGTGACGGCAAAACGCGGAAAGTGAGACTGTATTAGCAAATCGCTCCTCCAATGAGCCGTGTGGGCAGAGGTCACCTTGTTTGTGTATGGTTCGGACTGCTTGTTGTGTGCGTTTTGAACACCGTCCCTAAGTGTCGGTTTGCCTGCAGTATTGTAACTGTCAATGCAAAATACAATTCTTGAACAAGCTGCCGTTTGACAAAACAAAACATCATAATACCCATCAGTTCAAAACAAAATTAAAAATATAACTCACACTTGCCACTCGTCTCACAAATTCTGTCTCAGGATTGACAATTAATTTGTTCTCCCTGCGGGCTGAACAAATTATATCCTGTTCATTGTCGGGTAGTGTCCTGCAAGCTGGGCTTCTTCTTGCTTTAGTTTCTTCAAGTTGATTTTCTAATGATGACGGCGAGCGGACAGAAACGCGCAATTTGATGACAAAAAACTGACCCATCAAGATTTCTGATTTTTTATTTATGTGCCGGACAGAATGATAGCGTACTTCTAAAGCGTTTTCATGGCTTCAAGCTCCAAACAAGTTGCCCCGCTTAAGAGTCGAACCACAGTCCTCCAGAAAGTGCTGTTTCAGCAGACCGCACTTACATGTAGCGACTTTAGGTATCCAGCAATTTTTATTTGGGGGACAATTTCGCCACACATCCCATACGGTAGGTCAGCTGCTAAAGCTGATAAGTACAATAGCATAGATAAAACAAGCTCTGACACAAATAAAATAATACTGTTTGTCTTACTGTTTGTTGTCGTGTCGTATGTCATCATGTGTTAAGTCAGATATTGACGAAACGATACTTATACACATCTGCATTCATTTCTTCTACTGTTCAAAGTATTCCTGTGTATCTTTTCTGTGAGACTAGCAGAAATCCTCCATTTTTATTTATAACTGTATTTCAGAAAGAAGACTGTAGCCATTAGCTCGTCCACTTCCAATGCGTCTATATGTCACTGTAGAAAGTTCTTTAATAACTTGAGCACTACTGATTCTTATGTGTAATTTTGCAAGTTTGCGAATTATCTAAAAAACTTTAACAATGAATACCACAGAGATCTATAGTATTTCAGTGAAGGTGTTACCCCTCTTTAATATTACTAAAATAATTAGACAGTTGTATCAAATTTCAGATTCATCCACCTACTCTCCAAACCGCGCTACAACATGAATGCAAGTGACTTGTTGCAGGTGGAAATTTATTCCGTGCAATTTGAAAGTCAATTAATTCGTTTTCCCTCCCTCCTGATAGTTATTAACAAACGAATATGATACCGTCCATCAAAGCCAGTATTCACGTGGTTTCAATTCTAATTAAATTCGTTTTACAGTCACCAGCGATAGAAAAATTGGTTTCATATCACAGCTACATTTCATACAACAGTGGGCGCAGAAACACCTAGAATGGTCTGACCCAGAACAGGATGTCAAAACCGAAGAAAATAAACTACGTCATCGCTTTCGCTTAGAGGTTTGAGCGCGTATCCTTTTTTAAGCGTAAATGGTTATGATTCCTGCAACTGCTGTTTTCTCGTTATCAACTCCTGCAGTTTCATAGCGTTCAGAGACAAACATTCCTCAAAAGACACCGTTACAGTGCATAATAAGTTAACCTTAAATTTCACTGTTCGACATCAACCAGCTGCATTGGCTATATTAACAGGCGAATCGTTGGATTTTGTTGTTAAAGGTACTCATAACTCAAAAACACAAATTCAACACTTGTATTTCGAATCGAGGCACCATAGCAATTTTCCTTGTATAGAAAAATCCAGCGTGGAGCACATACTGTACAGCATTTGGAGCGTGTTGCTATAGGTTCGGCAGCTGTAGGACTGAGTTTCAATAAAATGCCAGTCCCGGTTGCACTTTCCTTTTTTATTTTAAAAACCACCCCCGCCTTCCCCCCTCCCTGTTTATATATGTAGGGGTAATACAATGAAATTATTCACATGAAGAAGAATGTAGCAATAGTCTTCATCAACAACAAGTGTAATAAAATAGTGTTTCGTCCAGAAACTTCATAAGAGTAACATAATAAAATTGATAATATTGTTTAAACTTGTCCACAATTAAAGATATACGTATGTGTAACACTTTACACTAAATAAACAATGTTGAAAAACGTCATAAAATACATTATAACACTGATAATATTGTAAAAATGTTCTACAATTTAACAAATCGATATATGTAGGATGAAGTGATATAGGCTTTCACCATTTCATTAAAACTGCCGACGTTCTGGCTACTATTCCTGGCAGCCCACATCAGTTACCACCATTTGAGGGCTGTTGCAATAGTAGCTGAACCACAGATAGTTTTATCACATGATGACGCGGAAACAAACTCTGAAGATTTTATTGAAATAAATATATCATATCATTGCCAGTGTCATTCAATACTGCCATCCTGAAATTCTTAATTCTATTACATTGTACTAGCGCGTCGCTTAGCGCATTGTTCGCTCATAAGCGAGTGTGTTAGGGACACCCAGTTAGCTGATGACCGATTGTATTAAGGACACCAGGAGGTTTATGAGCAATTGTAATCAGGACATCCCGTTAGCATCCTTTTTCACCCTATTGAGAGTGGTGAGTTGACGTGTCACGTGACCTGAAACTCGAAACAAGCGTACTCCCATCCTTGGAATATTCAGACAATGTGGGACCAAGAAGCTGGTGCATTGCCTCGCTGCCGTGTACCGCGGGCAAACTAAGGATTGCACATGATAGTACGAGCGGTAGTGCGCAAATTTTAATTACCACCTAGGGAAAATATGGTTATGTAATTCATTTATTGTTTGTTTAAAGGTAGAAAATAAACCTCCACTTTATCGATGGATAAACAAACAAAAAAATTATTACGCAACATTAATTGTTGCGAGGTGATACTTAACACTTTATGACCTCACCTTGTAGGGTTTCCCCATTTCTCTGGGTCACGTGAGTCATTAGCGAACTTATAAGTCGCCGCATTTCCTGCTTTGTAATTATTTCCCACACGAGGTTATCTCCATCCTCCTAATAGAACGATGCACTGCTGGCGAGCAGGACGCCTCGTAAACATCACGTGCCGTCAGTGGGTGCCACTAGGTTCCACGACTCGTAGGAGCATGCAACATTTTTTCATGCCTAGAACTGCCAGTGGACAACTGTGTGTCCTGGGACTCGCAGTGAACAGACGGACATACGCGTGGCGGTCGTTTCCATACCCCAAGCTGTTGTCGAGCACTGAGCTTCACTGTGGCCCGTCTACCCGCTCTCGCATGTTGCCATAATCGAAAGCAGCCACCGTCTATTACGCTGCATTTTTTCCCACTTTATTGGCTTTCGGGACGTCTCCATTCACCCGTCTTAACAGTGTGGTGTGACACCGCATTTAAGACGATACGATAAAAAGAGAAAATCTCCGACCCGGTCAGGAATCGAACCGCGGTCCCTTAGCTTTGCAATTCGCCGCACTGACCGCCCAGGTATCGAGGCAGACCTATCGCCCTGCAGGCCACGACACTTCTAACATCCGATGTTGGTTTTGCACAAGTCGACATACAATATCCGCTTGACACGATGACTGTTTAAACGACGCCCAGTGCGACACTTTTTCGGAGATAAAATGTCCCAAGCATTGGCCATCAAAATGACTGTCATTAAACATGTCTATTTAAAATTTTGCAGTTTAACTGGAGGTGAGGTCGTAATTGAGAAGCATTAGTAAAATATAAGATCCAGCCTAACAATATAAAATGAGTGGCTCTAAGCACTATGGGACTTAACATCTGAGGTCATCAGTCCCCTAGACTTACGCCGGCCGGAGTGGCCGAGCGGTTCTAGGCGCTACAGTCTGGCACCGCGCAGATTCGAATCCTGCCTCGGGCATGGATGTGTGTGATGTCCTTAGGTTAGTTAGGTTTCAGTAGTTCTAAGTTCTAGGGGACTGATGACCTCAGAGGTTAAGTCCCATAGTGCTCAGAGCCATTTCCCCTAGACTTAGAACTACTTAAACCTAACTAACCTGAGGACATCACACACATCCATGCCCGAGGCACAATTCGAGACTGTGACCGTAGCAGTCGCGAGGTTTCGGACTGAAGGGCCTAGAACCGTTCGGTCACAACGGCCGGCTATAAAATAAGTGGCAAGATCTCAAACCATATGAAGTGTATAGAGAGCACGCTCTCATGTTCAGGTAAAATAAACAACAGTCTTCAAAAAGTGTTAATACGCTATGACCATTGCGGAATAAGGGTGGAGCATTGTCATAAGAGAGTAAAAATTCCAGGTTTCCTGAGGACACAGTCCTGATGCAGTATGAATGGTGCACCACAGCGTGTGATGAAATGGTGACGCTACTAGAAAAGTTCGCAAAGCTAAAAATAGAGGAACGGTACGAGTCTTGTCGACGAAACGTGTAATTTTCACATAGATTCACCGGTAAATTCTGGCGATGTATGGACCAAATGCAGTGTCCAGTCAAGCCATAGCGAAATTGTGATAATAATTTGACCAAGGCAGCAGGATCGTGAGCGACGGTAATCGGGAAGGAAGGCCATCGACATTCGCCACAGATCTACATCTACACGTGCACGACTACTTTGCAGTTTACACTTCAGTACCTTGCAGCGGCTTCGTCGTACGTCTTCCACGCAATTTCTCCACTCTTCTACTCTCAAGCTCCCTGCGGGGAAAAACGAACACCTCAGTCTTTCAAATGGTTCAAATGGTTCTGAGCACTATGGGACTTAACATCTGAGGTCATCAGTCCACTAGACGTAGAACTACTTAAACCTAACAAACCTAAGGACATCATACAAAATGCCGACATAATTTTCAAACAAACAGAATCTGGATTCGTCCGAAAACACTATCTGATGACATTTCTGGCCTCCAGCGAAGTTGTTCCACACACCATTACCGTCAAAGGTAGGCGGAGAAGTGGATGACGCGCACGTACCCCATGCTGTAATAAACGGCGACGAACTGTCAGCCCTGATAGTGCACGATGTGTTACACTGTTGCGCCAGAGCTGTTACGCAACGCCATTCGGATGAGACGTAGATCTTTTAGAGGGGTGGTCTGGGCAGTGCGACCTGACCCAACCCTTCCATGAACTATTGTGCACGACCCGTTGTACTGTCGAAATGCTTCGTCCCACACGAGCAGCAATATGCCTGCTGGATGCATCATTTTCTTTCGTGCCAATAATGCGGCATCTTCCATAATGCGGCATCTTCCAAACTCACTGATTCAACGGTACGGTGGGCGCATACGTTTGCGAGGTATCCTGCGCGTCTGCTCAAGTCACACTGATCCTTTACCTTCGGTTTATAGCGACAACGAGAGCCACAGGGCACATTTTGCCGGTAGGTGGAGTTGCGCTGCTACATCGATGTTGACCACACACCCACAGGCCGACATGGTTCAAATGCTAATCATTTCTGTAGAACATACTAATGTACATGTCCTGTGAATATGAACGTCCTATCTCTAGTCGTTCAAGGTGGTACTTTTTCTGAACATGTATGCAATTATTTACGTGATTTACCTTTCTATACCTCTTGTATCTATTTGAACAACTTTGCAACTCTATAAATACAGGCGTTCAATCGAATACAGGTGACGTTTGCATAAAGTGTCAAAGAGCACTATCTTACGATCACAGAACAAAACAATACAAGTTGCTTTTCGTGTATTCTTTGTCATTCTATCTCAGCATTCCCAGAATTGCCAAGAGAATATTCCACTCGCTATTGTGACAGGAGGACAATAACAGGAGATTTTTCTAGTGCTGTTTCTTACGATTATGTAATTTTCATCTCATTATTACTGATTTTCGCCCCTATATTTCAGACTCTCTCTATTAAAGTTCCTCCATCTGCTGTGGAACTTTATCTGTGATAAAGATAAGAATATAACTGAAGGGGGATATATTCCAGTAACACGTATTTCTTCTTCGTTTTTCATGTCTGATTTGAAAATTTCCTGTAGGAGTACTGAGTATCGTTTCGGTGTTACAGTACCTGCTTGTCTGTCTCCTCTATCAATTTTAAACGTAACCTTCATCCTATTGAAGCATAATGAAGCCTGTAGCACTGACGCTTACTTGTTCATATTTGTCATGTTACTGGAAAACAACGTCAACGATCACATTTTATTTCAACGATTACATTTTATTTCAGTCAGTTCCCACTCAGAACTCTAGTTGGAACCTCATGGAAATATTGACTCCGACCATGCTCTATTGCAGCGAGTCCCCCAGGAAATATCTACGGGCTAGTGGCAATAGCTAGTCAGTTGAGACAGTGTGAGCATTGATGTGAATTTTATAGTTTGTTGTACATTTTCTTCAGTAGACTATCCTAGGTTGTATCACTGCCTGGTATTTTAAATGCTGTTAGCGCCGATTTTATTGAAACTAAGTCAAATGCTTTCCCATATCATGACAAATCCCTACAATAGAGGTAACAGACTCAGACTGCTGTATTCTGTAATTTTGTTCATGACTTTCAAATAGTCCCCTGTACCACATAAACTTTTTCAGCCAGCTTGCTACAAAACGTAAGAAGCTGCAGTGTGTCTGTGCACCTGGTTATAATTTTACCACGTGGTTATAAAAATATTGAGCGTAGTTGCAGTAAAAGTTGACCGAAAGACTTCTAATTTTCAACATCAGATTTCTAATTTTGAAATATTCTCTATAACTGTAGTAACAGTTGGTCAAATAACCGAGAGATTTGCTCCTGTTATAGCTATTGACTGCGGGTAGTATTATAATCGAGTGATGAACTAATTACATGCATCCTCGCCTCTTTTCGTTTTTGTTTTTTTCTTTTTGAGTCATAAATCTCCTGAATGGTTTGATGCGACCCGCCATGAATTCCTCTCCTGTGCCTAGGTTTTCAGCAAAGATTAGCACTTGCAGCCTAATTCCTCAGTTATTGGCTCACATGGCTCTAAGCACTATGGGACCAACATCTGAGGTCATCAGTCCCCTAGAACTTACAACTACTTAAACCTAACTAACCTAAGGACGTCACACACATTCATGCCCGAGGCAGGATTCGAACCTACGACCGTAGCACCAGCGCGGTTCCGGACTGGAGCGCCTAGAACCGCTCGGTCACTGCGGCCGGCCCTCAGTTATTTGCTGTATGTTCATCTACAGTTTTCATCCTCTACAACTACCTGTAGTGTCATGGAGGTTATTCCTTAATGTCCTATCATCCTGTCCCTTCTTCTTGTCAGTCTTTTCCGTGTATTCCTTTCCTCGCCGATTCTGCTGACAACCTCCTCATTCCTTACCTTATCAGTACACCTAATTTTCAACATTCTTCTGTAGCATGACATCTCAGATGCTTTTACTCTGTTCTATTCCGATTTTCCCACGGTTCATGTTTCACTGCCATACAGCACTGTGCTCCAAACGCGCATTCTGTTTGATAGCGCTAAAAATCTTTTGGATAGGCATTCCCTTTTTGCCAGTGCTATTCTATTTTTTGTCATCCTTGCTCCGTCCGTCATGGGTTTCTTTGCTGCCTAGGTGGCAAATTTCTTCAAAGTCTTCTTCTTCCTGATCACCAATTATGATGTTAAGTTTCTCGCTGCTCTCATTTATGGTACTTCTCACAACTTTCGCCTTTCTTCGATTTGCTCTCAAACCATATTCCGTACTCATTAGATTGATTACTCTGTTCAACAGGTCGTGTAATTCTTCTCCATTTTTACTGAGGGTTGCAATGCCATCAGCGAATCTTAACACTGATATCCTTTCACCTTGAATTTTAATCACATTGTATAACCTTTCTTTTATTTCTGTCATTGCTTCTTCATCGTATAGATTGAACAGCAGGGGTGAAAGATTACACCCCTATCTTACTCCCTTTTTAATCTGTGCACTTCATCTTTGGTCTTACACTGTTACTGTTCCCTCTTGGTTCTTGTACATATTATTGGTTGGTTGATGTGGGGTAGGGGATCAAATAGTGAGGTCATCGGTGCCGTCGGATTAGAGAAGGACGGGGAAGGAAGTCGGCCGTACCCTTTCAGAGGAATCATCCCGGCACTTGCCTCAAGCGATTTATGAAAATCACGGAAAACCTAAATCGGGATGGCAGGAGGCGGGTTTGAACCGTCGTCTCCCCGAATGAGAGTTCAGTGTTTCCTCTTCACAGAAACATATTGTCAGAGTACCCTAGAAATAATCTGTCATTTGCTTAACAACAGGCAAGAATGTGAATACAAAATCCTTTGTCGTCTGGTGTAAGCCATCCTCACCTTTCCTCATTTGTCGGCGTACGATAACGGTGCAGATAATGGTTTGACAGGCACAACAGAGGGCACACAAATCACCGCAGTTGTGCTAATGTTTCGGTCACATGCGCGTTCTAACGAAAATGCTCTGCTAGCTGCCGCATGAAAGCGACAAAGTTTTGCATTTTCTATTTTATGAACGTCTCACACAATTAAACGTATACTATTAGCCACATTCTAGCTCAAAAAATGGAACTCTATCATTCGAAGCTGTATTACTAATGAGGGCAATGTGTTCATTAACTCTTCTGTCCCTTTCGTTTCGTCTGATGTAAACCGCTTTCTGCTCTGTCATGGTTGGCGTGTTGCTTTCTTTTAGATTGAAATTATTACTGTAAATGAAACAAATACGGCAAAATTTGATCTTATTAGTCTCAATTTCTGAAACAGAGCTCTTGAAAAGTCCTTTGTACGTATTAAATAACTTTAATTTCCTAAGTTTACGTCAGTTCACATAAAGAATTTTGCAGAAGCGAATATGAAATGCCTCTCTCTTATGACTGGTCAGTCTGTGGTGAAGATCAAGATGCAATGTCTAAAAGAAAAGTTCAAGGACTGAATCCGTTGTTACAATATGTGAAGGTACAGCATCCTAACCTGTGAAACATAGAGATAATCCAGACGCGTTCGCCAAGTAAACAACCATCTACTCTTTAAAACCAGCGAATTACTGCATAGTTTCTAGACAGTTTTCTACACTTTACTAGGCCGTTCTGGTTCCTTATGGTCGCCCCAGACTCACAACACTGGCTGCTAAAACATGAAAAAACGTTTGATCACCGTTTGCCGGTAGATTATCTCCTCTAATTTTCGTCCGTTTGTACGGAAATTAATTACACAGACGTAGGAAACGCATCCGGTAAAAAGAAAAGGATGATTGCTAAACGAATTATACGTCTATATATCACTTGTGTAACCTGTAAACGGAATAACGTCAGGAAAGAGAAAAAGTCACTGTTCAACAATTACCGAATTTAATCCTTACAGCTGTGTCACTTGAGGAATTGTGCGACTTTCTCCTGCTATCCTGGTTACTAAATGCAAACGTTTTTACTCTTAGCTCATCGGCGGCCACTTATTGACGAGACGTTGAACTCTCATCTTCCCTGCATTTTATTCAGTATCTGGAATGTTTTTTAAAGTCAACTGCTTCAATTCCGTCATTTTTGTTCCTTGTCGCTGTTTTTCCCCTTTCTTGTTATTTATGCTTCTATGACTTTCTCTGCCGTACCTTCACAACTTTTTCTTTCTTTCAAACTGAAAAAATATTAACCAAAAATTAGTAAATATTTACATGAAGCTATCTTTATTCCTAGACGCAGCAGAAAATGGTTCAAATGGCTCTGAGCACTATGGGACTTAACATCCGAGGTCATCAGTCCCCTAGAAGTTAGAACTACTTAAACGTAACTAACCTAAGGACATCACACACATCCATGCCCGAGGCAGGATTCGAACCTGCGACCGTAGCGTTCGCGCGGTTCCAGACTGTAACGCCTAGAACCGCTCGGCCACTCCGGCCGGCCTAGATGCAGCATATTTAGAATATACAGTGAGGTAAGCACACGACAAAGCAAAGGTCCGTTGTATATTCAAAGCAGGAACACTTTATCCCTGTTTCTAAAATAGACTAGAACAAGGACGGGTGACTATAGTGGTTTGGAACATCCTTGAGAAAGTACCGTCACACCGAACACCACAGTTGTGGTAGTCTGATTGGTACCTGATATGTGGAGAGAGGTGCTGAAGAACCCAGCTGACCAGATACAGAGCGTGTGGTGGTCATCAGTTATGTGTAGATGGTTTTTTTAATTTTTGGGAGTTGCAGTACAGTAGAACTGTCTAAATGACAGCACTTCTGCAGTTTGACTCTTCATTTATTTCCTTTACGACAATTTTGTAATTTCGGATCTATATTAATCTTAGAATGATTAATTATTGTCGTATGGTAATTAGTAACATTGCTTTCCATGTTTCATGGAACACGTCAAGATCATCACATTCAACATCTGAAATAGATGATCACTATATTGTTTAGACGTTGCTTATCATATTCTTGACCTGTGATACGGCATGCAATGTAACTAATTGTTCAGGGACATTAATGAATCATTTGAAAATGACCATAGGCCCGAAACTGCAACAGTGTCCTAAAGCAAATAAAAGAACAGTAGTTGACTGGCAACTATATTATCATTTAGACTGCCGTAAGAATAGGAAAACATATTTATGGGTAAAGTTTACGTCCAAGACAGTTACATGAAGGAGTAAGAGCCGAATTGTGAGACATGGTTTCAGGCTTGAAATTCCGATGGATCTTGATCCACCTCCATTTCAACTACGAAATCCACACCCCTGCCTGACCGAGTGTCATCAGCTGCAACCTGAGTCGTCTGAACAGCACGTTCGTTCACGACAGCACTGCACGGTTTTCTTTTCTGAATTTCGTGGTTATGCAATCGCAGCCTATTTTTGTAATTAACAACATATTTTTCCGCCATTTTTGACGCTATTTTAAGAAAATCGGAGTATTTTCAGATTTCATGTCACAGCTTATCTTCTTCGAGGTATAAGCTTCACGCTCGCGGTGAGTCGTAACAAATATACTTCTTCACAAAACACTTCCTTGACTTGGATGGGCACAACTACTCTCAGATGTACGACTCTAATTCCAGACGCGCATCGCAAGCGCCAGGGCAAAAATTATGGCTTCGTTGCTGTTTAGTGGAACTCATCGTGGCTCGTCGCCACCAGTATCGGAGCGCTGCTGGTCCAAATTTCATTCTCCCCCCTTGAAGATGCACCCAGTATGGCTGCAATATGTTTATTTTCAGCCGAATATCTCCTAATAAAGCACTGAGATCTGTTATTAACTGATATCGACAGTCTTAAGGCAATATTTTGCGATTATAGACTGAAAAAAAGAAAGAGAATCCCGTGTCAGCTAGATCACTGTTTGTATAAACGCAGTCGGTTGCAGCTGTTATACAGCTGTATCTGCGTTATGCTGCGACGCGCTGATTCGTGTTTGTGTGTGTGTGTGTGTGTGTGTGTGTGTGTGTATGTATTTGTGACGAGTATGTGCGTGCGTGTGCGTGTAAATTTCGGTTCATTGACTTAGCGTGCAGCTGTGTACATAGTTTACAGTGGTGGCGATCAGCTATGCAAGCCAGCAGCTTACTGTAGTCCACTTGAAATAGCGGGTGACGTCAGCAACACAGCTGTTCGCTGCGCTGCGAACTTCGTCAGCATAATACTGTGCCACCAGCTGACACGCGTGTTCTACGTCTGCCGCCAGCACTCACCAAGGAAAACTTAGCAGTGTTGTCCTGTCCCAGGAAAGGTAAAAGCGCAGGTATTTGGATTGCGCTTCACAGTTCGGAGTTCATGGTTAGAGAAGAAATCTCTCAATCTACCTTTCCAACTGTCTTCAAAGCCAGCTTTCTTTTCCATACATGTACTAAACTAACTAGCAGGAAATTCGGCAGAAAGCGCACAGGTGGAGAGAAAACAGTGATTTATAAAACCAATGTAACAATAGTGACAACTGAGAAGTATTGCAGATCACAGCAGCATTAACAGAAGACAATAGATGTTGCAGCGTCAGTGTGATGCTCAAGAAGTATTTAAAACTTTATTTGCCAGTAGTGATACGTCTCCATCTGTAGTCCGATTAAAGTTACTTGATATTTGGCGTCTGCTGTCACTTGCCGCTACAGTGTTGCTACATCAGCTCCCGATTACGGCTCCGGTATAGGCGACACACAACACGGCGGGTCACTTCACAAATACTGTCAAGGTGTAACACGCAGCAATGTGGGAAGTGGCCGCTGCGAGGTATGACGAAAATGGGAGATGCTCGGAGAACAGCAGATTAAAAAAAAAAAAAAAATTTCAAATGGCTCTGAGCATTATGGGACTTAACATCTGAGGTCATCAGTCCCCTAGACTTAGAACTACTTAAACCTAACTAACCTAAGGACATCACACATATCCATGCCCGAGGCAGGATTCGAACCTGCGACCGTAGCAGCAGCGTGGTTCCGGACTGAAGCGCCTACAATTGCTCGGTCACAGCGGCGAGCCTAGCGTCATGCTTGGGATGTAATAAAATTAGTTCATCGTCCTCCGAGCGATCGTGCCCGTAGTTTCTGCGGTAATCATATAAAAAAAAACAATTGTAAATCACTTCCGAACGCCCCTTATATATATATATATATATATATATATATATATATATATATATATGTATATATAATGTGTGTGGGTTTGTGGGTGCGAGAAGTGGCAATATGGCAATCCATTTGCTGAATTTCAGTTACACAATAAATCGAGATAAATCTAATGGCTGTAAGGACAATTAAATGCTTAGGGACTATAATTACAAATAATGTAAACTGGACGATCACACAGATAGTGTTGCGGGGAAAACAAATCAATAGTTTGCGATTTGCTGTCGGAACAGTTAGAAAATGCAACAGGTCTACTTACGAGACTGCTTACACCACGCTTGTGCGCCCGCTTCTGGAATATTGCTGCCCGCATCTCGTGGTCGTGCGGTAGCGTTCTCGCTTCCCACGCCCGGGTTCCCAGGTTCGATTCCCGGCGGGGTCAGGGATTTTCTCTGCCTCGTGATGGCTGGGTGTTGTGTGATGTCCTTAGGTTAGTTAGGTTGAAGTAGTTCTAAGTTCTAGGGGACTGATGACCATAGATGTTCAGTCCCATAGTGCTCAGAGCCATTTGAACCATTTTGGAATATTGCTGTGCGGTGTGGGATCCACGTCAGATGGGACAAAGTTCAAACAAGGGCAGCTCGTTTTGTACTATCGCGAAATGGAGAAGAGTGTGCTACGAATGAGATACATGCGTGAATTGGGATGTTAATCGTTAAAACAAAGGCGTTTCTCGTTTCGACAGGATCTTCTCCCGAGATTTCTATCACCAACTTTCTCCTCCGATAGCGAAAATATTCTGTTGGCGCCCATTTACATAGGCAGAAACTACACTCCTGGAAATGGAAAAAAGAACACATTGACACCTGTGTGTCAGACCCACCATACTTGCTCCGGACACTGCGAGAGGGCTGTACAAGCAATGATCACATGCACGACACAGCGGACACACCAGGAACCGCGGTGTTGGCCGTCGAATGGCGCTAGCTGCGCAGCATTTGTGCACCGCCGCCGTCAGTGTCAGCCAGTTTGCCGTGGCATACGGAGCTCCATCGCAGTCTTTAATACCGTTAGCATGCCCCGACAGCGTGGACGTGAACCGTATGTGCAGTTGACGGACTTTGAGCGAGGGCGTATAGTGGGCATGCGGGAGGCCGGGTGGACGTACCGCCGAATTGCTCAACACGTGGGGCGTGAGGTCTCCACAGTACATCGATGTTGTCGCCAGTGGTCGGCGGATGGTGCACGTGCCCGTCGACCTGGGACCGGACCGCAGCGACGCACGGATGCACGCCAAGACCGTAGGATCCTACGCAGTGCCGTAGGGGACCGCACCGCCACTTCCCAGCAAATTAGGGACACTGTTGCTCCTGGGGTATCGGCGAGGACCATTCGCAACCGTCTCCATGAAGCTGGGCTACGGTTACACACACCGTTAGGCCGTCTTCCGCTCACGCCCCAACATCGTGCAGCCCGCCTCCAGTGGTGTCGTGACAGGCGTGAATGGAGGGACGAATGGAGACGTGTCGTCTTCAGCGATGAGAGTCGCTTCTGCCTTGGTGCCAATGATGGTCGTATGCGTGTTTGGCGCCGTGCAGGTGAGCGCCACAATCAGGACTGCATACGACCAAGGCACACAGGGCCAACACCCGGCATCATGGTGTGGGGAGCGATCTCCTACACTGGCCGTACACCACTGGTGATCGTCGAGGGGACACTGAATAGTGCACGGTACATCCAAACCGTCATCGAACCCATCGTTCTACCATTCCTAGACCGGCAAGGGAACTTGCTGTTCCAACAGGACAATGCACGTCCGCATGTATCCCGCGCCACCCAACGTGCTCTAGAAGGTGTAAGTCAACTACCCTGGCCAGCAAGATCTCCGGATCTGTCCCCCATTGAGCATGTTTGGGACTGGATGAAGTGTCGTCTCACGCGGTCTGCACGTCCAGCACGAACGCTGGTCCAACTGAGGCGCCAGGTGGAAATGGCATGGCAAGCCGTTCCACAGGACTACATCCAGCATCTCTACGATCGTCTCCATGGGAGAATAGCAGCCTGCATTGCTGCGAAAGGTGGATATACACTGTACTAGTGCCGACATTGTGCATGCTCTGTTGCCTGTGTCTATGTGCCTGTGGTTCTGTCAGTGTGATCATGTGATGTATCTGACCCCAGGAATGTGTCAATAAAGTTTCCCCTTCCTGGGACAATGAATTCACGGTGTTCTTATTTCAATTTCCAGGAGTGTATTATCACGATAAAATAACAGAAGCCAGAGCTCACACAGAAAGATTTGACTGTTCGTCTTTCCCGCACGCCGTTCGATAGTGCAACGGTAAAGAAATAGCTTGAAGTTGGTGGTGGTTCGATAAAACCTCTTGCCAGGCCCTTAATTGTCAGTTACATGTTATGTTATAGATTTTAAGAACACCTAGTCTTTGCGGCCCATACGGGAGCGATACGTAGGCTTTATAGTACACTCAGAGATTCTTCTCTTAATGGTGGTTCTTGAAACCTGGTGAGTTGGCTCTTTTCTCACATGACATGCTGCTAACTATGGATGAAGGGTGACAGGCAGAATCCAAAGCATTCGACACAGTACCCGACTGCAGAAGGTACGAGCATACGGAATAGATTCCAGATACGTGAGTGGCTCGGAGACTTCTTAAGTAACAGAGACCAGTACGTTGTCCTCGACCGCTAGTGTTCATCGGAGACAGGAGTAACATCAGGAGTGCCCCAGAAAAGTGTGATAGGACCATTGCTATTTTCTATATATCCAATGATCGGGTAGACAGGATGGGCACCAATCTGCATTTGTTCGCTGATGATGCTATAGTGCATAGGAAGGTGAGTAGGAGAAACAAAATGGTACAAATGGCTCTAAGGACTATGGGACTTAACATCCGAGGTCATCAGTCCCCTAGACTTAGAACTACTTAAACCTAAGTAACCTAAGGACATCACACACATCGATGCCCGAGGCAGGATTCGAACCTGCGACCATAGCAGCAGCGCGGTTCCGAACAAACGCGTAGTGTTCGGATACAGCATGGGTAGAGTGCCCTGGCTGACACAGTCTTGTGTAAATATCTGGGCGTAACACTGCAAAGCGACATGAAACGAGCATGTCAGGATTATGGTGGGGAAGGCGAACGGTCGACTTCGGTTATTGAAAGGCTTTTAGGAAAGTGTGGTTCATCTGTAAAGGAGACCGCATGTAGCACGCCAGTGCGACCTACTGTTGAGTACTGCACGAGTGTGTGGCATCCACTCCGTGCCGGACTGGAAGAAGGCTTCGAAGCAGGTCATAGGTGCGCTACTAGATTTGTTACCGATATGCTCGATCAGCATGCAAGTGTTACGGGTATGTTTCGGGAACTCAAGTGGGAATCCCTAGCCGGCCGCGGTGGTCTAGCGGTTCAGGCGCTCAGTCCGGAACCGCGGGACTGCTACGGTCGCAGGTTCGAATCCTGCCTCGGGCATGGATGTGTGTGATGTCCTTAGGTTAGTTGGGTTTAAGTAGTTCTAAGTTCTAGGGGACTGATGACCACAGATGTTAAGTCCCATAGTGCTCAGAGCCATTTGAACCATTTGGGAATCCCTGGAGGGAAGAAGACATTCATTTCGAAGAACACTGCTGACGAAGTTTAGAGAAGCGGCGTTTGAATCTGACTGCAGAACCATCCTGCTGCCACCAACATATATTTCGCGTAGGGCCCATGAAGATAAGATACGAACAATTAGGGCTAATGTGGAGGCATATAGGCAGTCGTTTTCCCTCGCTCTATCTGCGAGTGGGACAGGAAACGGAACGACTAGTGATACAGCGGGTCTTCCGCCACGAACTTTGCGGTGGCCTGCGGAGTGTGTATGTAGATGTAGATGGGAAGAGATTGTGTAGAACAGATATTTATCCTCAAGCAACTGATAGAACATAGGGCCCTAAAAAACATAAAGACAGTAATAACCTTCGTGGACTTCACAATGGCATATGACTCCATCGACAGACAGACTCTTGTTAGGATCCTGAAGAACAGAGGACTTGATGGAACTACACAAGAACTCATAAAAGAAATTCTGACAGACACAAAAGCAAGGGTGAGATTCAGAGCAGCACTGTCAGAAGAATTTGAGATCAAGACTGGTGTTAAACAGGGAGATGGATTGTCACCATTGTTGTTCAATATAGCACTGGGCGAAGTGATCAGGCAGTGGAGAGCAATAAACGAGGAAATGGGAATACCTAAGACCCATGTGGGGACAAAAAGGACAACAGGGCTCAAGTGGACTGCCTAGCCTTTGCAGATGACATAGAAATAGTAAGTGAGACGGAAGAAGACGCTAAGACACAACTCGACAACCTAAGTAAGGTAGCCAGAAAGGTGGGACTGAGGATCGCCTATAACAAGACAAAGACATTAAACACCACTGCAAACCGGGAAACACCGGAAGGCACTGTGCAAATGGTAGACAAATTTAAATACCTGGGAGATTTTATAACAGGAAGGAACAGGGGCGAGGAGAGAATAACAGAGAGGATAAAGAAGATGAGGTCAGCCTTCTGCATGACGAGAGAGGTATACAATAAAAAGAATATATCCACAGAGGCAACAGTGAGGAATGCAGTATTATATGCTGCTGAGACGATGACACTAGGAAGAAATGGGGCAGAGCAACTAGAGAAAGAAGAGAGGAAAATACTGAGAAAAATACTAGGTCCCAAAAGAGTTGGAGAGAGGTGGATGCGAAGACCTAGGGAAGATTTGTACCGGAACATGAGAACAATATCCGGGGAAATCAGACTCAAAAGTGCGAGATTTGCTGGGCATGTAGTTAGGATGAGTATGGACAGAATGACGAAGAGAGTGTGGGAAACAACAGGGAGGACAAGGGGAAAGACAGGAACCAAGTGGGTTGTTGAACTTCGGAAGGACTGGCTGGAATTGGGGACCAAGGTCGAAGGAAAGGAAAATTGGAGGAACAAATATACATCGACAAATATGCCGGAGATCAATGATGGAGAAGAATACCGGAAAAGATTAGAATGCTACCAGTGGAGCCGCCAGGAGAAACCGAAACTGAAGATCTCGGAAGAAGAGCGGGAGAGGAGAAGAGAAAGAATGAAGAGGTTCTGGGAGAAGAGGAAAATGCAGACCACGAAGGGGCTACCCGTGGTCCTACAGAGGCCGTAACGCAAGAAGAAGAAGAAGAAGAAGAAGATGTAGATGTAGATGTACGATAACCGACTTCAGCCGCCTACTAGTTTAGGTTTTTCAGTATCTCTGAGAGGCTCTTCAATGGGTCAAACAAACTTGTGATCACACCTGCTGCCCTGCTTTGTATACATTCGGTAGTCCCACCTGATGTGACTCCCAAGCACTCAGGCAATGTTTTAAGACGGATCAGACGATCATTTTGTAGGCAGCCTCGGTTGTAGACCGCACTATGTAAGAGTATCCTGCCAGATCAGTCTCTTGGTATGAGTATTTGTTTTCTATCTACGTGCTTTCCCGTTAAGAGCATATTCTGATACCCCACGCGCAATGATACTCTGAAGACATTTCTACATGGGGCATTCTAGCATTCTGCCCATTTTTAAAGCTGTAAACACACCTTTGTGCCGTCTAGTTTAGCCACAAATCATTCAGGACACGTTTTGTCAGTCTACTGCGGTTCATGCCGAGTACGTTATTAATGACGATTACTTTAAAGTCAGTACCGCTATTAGACTATTGTTTATTTACAGTGTTACATTTACACTTACACAATGATGATTTCGGCTTCAAAGTGCCATTATCAAGTGTTTCCTGAAAGCAGGTTAGACAATAACAGTGAAATACATAACAAGTGATATAACCGTATAACAATCCATATTTGTAATGCTTACTTTCAAGTGTTATAAATTGCCTAAGATGGCATACTGTCGTATTCAAATACACTATTAGATACACTGTCTAATGGCGGTACTGACTTTAAAGAAATTTATTATGACTGTGGTCCCGCATTATGAAAAAATTATTAATGACGATTAGTTTTCTTTTCCTGTTGTTTCTTGTCTTTCCCACCTTGTCCTGGACTTTATGACTCGACTAGTACTTCCATACATCTTTGTTAATGTATCTAAGACGTTTATGGCATTATTTCTTTGAAGTTGCGGAGTCTTGTAGCCGAACTAAACGATTCTGATAAATTTATTACAGATAGCTAGGATCTGCATATATGCTAATTTAATTTTGGTTACTCTTTCAAACACACTTTGCTCCACTTGTTCTATGCTTTAGAAAAGGAGCTTGGTCAGAGCTTTCGCCGATGTCACACGATCGTGTTGTTTGTTGCGTAAAACGAAAAGGGGGAAAAGTTGTAAGCGAGAATCCAATGTGTTGCTATAACATGAAATTCGTCGCCGTCTAGTAAAGCAACCAGCAGATCAAAACAAACTGCAAAACGATTTAGAAAATATATCTGAATGATGCGAAAATTAGCAACTGATCCTAAATAATCAAACGTATGAGGTCATCCACACGAACGCTAAAAGGAGTCCGGTAAACTTCGGTTACATGATCAATCAGTCAAATCCAAAGGCCGTAAATGTAACTAAATTCCCAGGAATTGCAGTTACGAATACCTTAAATTGCAAAGAAAACAAAAAAAATGTTGTAGGGAAGGCGAACCAAAGACTGCGTTTTATTTGCAGAACACTTTGGAAGATGCAACAAATCGGCTAAAGAAGCTGTCTACGCTACGCTTATCCGTCCTCTTTTGGAGTACTGTTGTGCGGTGTGGGATCCTTACCAGATGGTGCTAAAGGAGAACATTCAGAAAGTTCAAAGAAATCGTGAAATAGGGGAGAGACTGTCACTGACGTGATACAGGATTTGGGGTGAACATCATTAAAACAAAGGCGGTTTTCCTTGCGGCGGAATCTTCTCACAAAATTTCAGTCACTTTCCTCTGCAAAAGCGGAAATGTTTTGTTGACGCAAACCTACATAGGGAGAAACGATCATCACAATAAAATAAGGGAAATCAGAGGTCGCGCGGAAAGATATAGGTGTTCGTATTTTCCGTACGCTGTTGGAGGTTTGAATTATAGAATTATTGTGAAAATGGGTGGATGAACCCTCTTCCAGGCACTTAAGTATAATTTTCAGAGTATCTATGTAGATGTAGATGAAAAGTCCCTTGCGTTATCACGAGTCAGATTAAAATGAGAGTCAACGGATATGAATACGCATTGAAGTATGTAATTTCGAAAACATGCGATTGTAGGGTTTGCTTTTTGATTTCAGTAGTGCGGTAGGCTATATTATAAAAAAACCACCTGCATTGCGGAAGAGTACAAACTACAGTTAAATCATAAGCCCCTTTCTTGATACCGAATAAGCACTTTCTATACGATCTTAAAATAGCCTGTTTTTCTGGAAGAATAACATTGATTCCATATTTACCACTCAATGTTTAAATTTATCACTGTCTATGTATTCATTATTTCAGATCCATGCGTTTCAAGTTATTTTCCAGGGTGCTCATGGGGTATAGTGAAATACTGAAGCAGAATCTTCCTCCTTACTTCTGCGTAGTGCATCGAGGAAGGAAGGTGCGAGAAGCGTCAAGGTCGTAGATTAGTGCAGCGTAACAAGTGGTTATGTATAGATAAGAACGCAAATGAGTGCAGCTCTGCGCAACAACTAATCACCTAGAACAAATGTGCTCAGTCCCACAAAAATACACATTCTGTCTTAAGGGAACCCCTCTCCAGACTAAACTAAGCACACATCATACGTCTCTTACGTGGTTACATCACCGAAAGGTCCGCCACCGGTAGCTGAGTGGTCAGCGCGACGGACTGTCAATCCTAAGGGCCCGGGTTCGATTCCCGGCTGGGTCGGAGATTTTCTCCGCTCAGGGACTGGGTGTTGTGTTGTCCTAATCATCATCATCATTTCATTCCCATCGACACTCAAGTCGCCGAAGTGGCGTCAAATCGAAAGACTTGCACCAGGCGAGCGGTCTACCCGACGGGAGGCACTCGTCACACGCCATCATCATCATCATCATCATCATCATCACCAAAACAGCCAGCACACTAGTTAGACGGTTGACTACGGGAAGGCCAACTGCTTTGACGTGTCATTACTTCGCGTGTAGAAGGGCGGAGTGCATGAAGCTGTAACTTGCTCGTGATTTATGCTTCCGCTGGGACATAGGACAGTTTTGTGAATACCATGGGATGCATCCTTGTAGCAGGATTGTGGAATTTTGGTGCCCTCAGACGAACACAAGACTAATCTTCGATATCTATTTCTCCTCGAGGACTAGTTATACCATCAAATGTTGCATAATTTTCAAAACAGCAATCGTACCTTTAAAACTACTCGTCCATCACCCTGCCGTACTGTTTGCACAGATCGGCCTCATTTTAAGGGGGTACTAACTCGGCAACTCTGAGTCGTGTCTACGTCTCTCTGTGTCTACATCTATATGCAGTGACGGGAATGGGAAATGCTATACCATCAACATCCTGACCGAACACTACGAAACTGATGCTCTTGTATTCGCATCCCACTGGGATACATTGATTTCAATTTCATCCTTACGAAAGTTTATTTTCATTTCTTTCAGTACACATAACGGCTTCAGCACGTGATAGTAAATTGGATGTGTTTAATATTATTGGAACCTTTCATAGCAACAGAGCATGGCAGGAGAATGTGTTCTTCCTCTTATCGGCTACTTTCGGGCTTTGAGAAAGATCAATACATTGGAATGGGAGACACAGGAGCATCATACCGACAGATGGTAGAGATAGATGACTGCAGTGCAATGACTGTAAAATAAATGGTGACGAGATGGCAAGAAGAAAAGGTACGGGACCTTCCAGAAAGAGTGTACCACGAGAAGACTGTTCATTGGCCTCAGCACAGACGAATGACACCAGCTGAAATTTGGGCAGAAGTTACAAGTAGAGTGCCGCAGTGAACAGATTAATGGTGGGTGTCGAATAATAAGCTCTACCAGGGGCAATTTTATTTAACACACGGCCAATTTCGGGCTTGGGTCCATCTTCGGATGGTTTACTTTCTTGAACATGTTTCCATACTCAGTGTTGCAGATCACTGTTTAAATCACAAACAAATAATGTGACGATGAGTAAATAGACCCGAATGAAACATCTGGAGGTGTCTAAGCAACATATGTTCTTACAAACAGCTGGTGTATCTATATCGTTTTCACTTTACATTTCTCACAGATTTTTACAAAAATATTTGGTTTTTTACAATTTAACTAATCCGGTGGGAACGATGACCTTTCAGTTAGGTCCCCTCCCCCAAATCAACCAACTAGCTAACCATAAGCGGAAGTCACCGCTCAACAGCACGGAATGCCACTCATTGTGAAAGCTCACTCTGGTTCTACACCATGGAATATTTTGTTGTCCGTTCTGTGGCATAGTACCAGCGGTAAATGACGCATGACGACTTGAGATCTTGACCCAGCTACCAGTAATCTAACGTATTTTATCCATATGTTCGACTATATCCATTATGGATCAAACGCATTAGATTACCGGTAGCTGGGTCAAGATCTAAAGTCGCCATGCGTCGTTTACCGCTGGTACTATGCCACAGAATAGACAACAGAATATTCCATGGTGTAGAACCAAAGTGAGCTGGTGGCCCAATGAGTGGTATTCCGTGTTGTTCAGTGATGAGTTTCGCTTATGTCTGCAGTTATCAGATCATTCGTCTCCAACGTGTCAGAATCGACATGGCGAAGGGTCAAACGAAGCAATGTTTCTCGAGAGCAGTATAACTCCTGGAATCATGTTCTGAAGAGTTGTCGGATGTGACAACAGCACTGATTTGTTGATTGCTGAATGGAGGATGAAAGCTCTACGGTACGAAATAGTCTAGTTATACCCTTGAAGACGGTGGTAGCAAATGGCACATTCCAGTAGGAAAATGCAAGACCTCACACTGCAGTTCACAGTAGAAATGGCTTGAGGAAAGTACTGATCCTTGACTGGTCCCTGATTCGTCATATATAGAGCATGTCTGGGATGCGATGAGAAGACATATAAATGGTTCAAATGGCTGTAAGCACTATGGAACTTAATATTTGGGGTCATCAGTTCCCTAGACTTAGAACTACTTAAGCCTAACTAACCTAAGGACATCACACACATCCACGCCCGAGGCAGGATTCGAACCTCCGACCGTAGCAGTCGCGCGGTTCCGGACTGAAGCGCCTAGAACCGCTCGGCCACAGCAGCCGGCAGAAGACGTGTAAGCCTGTAGGCAGCATTATCCGAAAGGGACGGATATCCGAAGATGTGATGTACATGTACAAACAGATAAATGGTTACAATTCCAGAAAAACTGGATGATTTGTTCAAGAGAATGAGCTTCACAAATTGAGGACGTCAGTAACGTGTTGGTCCAACTCTAGCCCTTTGTAAACAGTTATTAGGCTTGATATCGATTGAGAAAGTTGTTGGATGTCCTCCTGAGAGATACCGAGCCAAATTCTGTCCAATTGGAGCGTTAGATCGTCAAAATCCCAAGCTGGTTGCAGGCCCTGTCCATAATGCTCCAAACGTTCTCAGTTGGGGGGAGATTTGGGGAGAGATCTGGCGTCTTCGCTGGCTAAGGTAAGGTTTGGTAAGCACCAAGACAAACAGCAATAAATCTCAGCATATGCGGGCGCGCATTACCTTGCTGAAATGTAAGCCCAGGATGGCTTGCCACGAAGGGTGTGGATGACAACCAAAGGGATCGTGCAATGAAAATAAATGGTACCCTAGAGCAACACTCCTGGTTGTCGGAATATATGGCGGGCGAAAGTAGTATTGGTATCCCACTGCTATCCAGAGCGTCTCTGAAAAGTCTTCGATGTAGAATTTCACTGACTGGAATAGATCTTCAGTGATGAGTCCCGCTTCGAGCTGAGTGCCGGTAACCAACGAAGACGCGTCTGCAGGAGCTCAGGGCAATGGTGGGATACCGTTCTGATTGTCATCCGTTATACGATCCGAAGACCAGGAAAGGTTTGCTGCTGCGTCATTTCTTTTTATAGCACAACCCCTTTGGTTATCATCCGCTTCTCTCTTACAGCACAGCGGCAAATCGACGACATTCTACGCCCCGTTTTGTTGCCCTTCATGGCAAGCTGTCCTGGGCTTGTATTTCAGCAAGATAATGCCCACCTGCACACGCCGAGTGTTTCTACTCCCTTTTTTCGTGATTGCTAAATCCTGCCTTGGTCAGTGAGACAGCCCGATCTCTCCCCTGTTGAAAACGTTTGGAGGGTTACGGGCAGGGCTGTCCAACCAACTCTGGGATTTTGACAATCAAACGTGCCAGTCCGACAGTATTCGGCGCGATAGCCCTCAAGACGACATCTACCAACTATGTCAATCGATGCCAAGCCGAATAACTCTTTACAAATGGCTAGAGGTGGACCAACGCGTTACTGGCTCTGAGCACTATGGGACTTAACAGCTATGGTCATAAGTCCCCTAGAACTTAGAACTACTTAAACCTAACTAACCTAAGGACATCACACAACACACAGTCATCACGAACGCGTTACTGAGTTGCTCAATTTGTGAAGCACTTTCTCTTAAATAAATGATCCAGTTTTTCTGAAATTTTACATGTACATCACATCCACGGCTTTCTGCCCCATTTGGATAATTCCTTCGAGGTGCGTCGCTTTTTTTCTTTTTTTGTCATAGTGCATATTCTCCTCAAGCAAGCGCTCAAGGCGAGACGCAGAGTACGTTGTACGAGCATTAACAGTTCCACTTCACATTCCACATAGAACAGAGGAAAACGAGGGTATTTCTACGTCTTCGTTATCGCCTTATTTGCATGGTAATAACGCGAGAAATATGCAGTAGCCAGTATAATAGAGTATAATTTTAGTAATACCGGCCTGTAATTCATGTGTTCTGAATTTACCCAACGGTCTTTCCGGGGAATTATGTCGCCTGTCTCCACATGATACACTTTTTGTGTTCCTTGAGTAATTTCTCTTAACTTTTTCTGAGTTGTAGCAATCAATTAAATCACTGGAGATGGCCTTATATTTCCGCCATGAAGTGGGCATTGAGGTGGCTCCGCGAATAAGAGGAAGCATTTAGTTTAAGAGTGAGCCGGCCGCTGTGGGCGAGAGGTTCTAGGCACTTCAGTCCGGAACCCCGCTGCTGCTACGATCGCAGGTTCGAATCCTGCCACGGGCATGGATGTGTGTGACGTCCTTAGGTTAGTTCGGTTTAAGTAGTTCTAAGTTTAGTGGACTGATGACCTCAGATGTTAAGTCCCATAGTGCTTAGAGCCATTTGAACCATTTTTAAAAGTTATGGAGATCCGGCATATTTCAGCAACATTGTTTGAGATAAACTTCATGGTATCTGCTATGAATGATTTATAGGTAGAGAAGTTCCATGACCTGCACGTATCCCCAAATTCTATGCTTTGGCTTATTACAGTTGGTGTCACCAAAAACAACTGGTTGATGTAACAAACATTCCTCCTGCAGAAATACTCCGAAGGCTCATGGATACCCGTAAAATAGTTCCCTACTATTTGGTATCTTTGATTCATTACACCATTTGGTTATAAACAGGCCAAGGAACAACCTGGGTTTGGCAGTGTAGCGCAATGAATGATTTGCAAATCGTGAACGAAAGTATAGAATCAAGGTAATCAGTATAAATTACCATTTTGTTCGGGAGTAATAGATTGTGAGAAAACTTATGAACCCTTGAGGAACAAGGGATTAACGCAATGTTAGTATTCAGAAGAATGTATATGTCAATGCTACAGGTTCCATTAGACTTCATTAGGATAGAAGTAAGTTCAGAACTGAGAAGAATTAAAGTTTGAAACTAGGCCTGAAAAATCAACTACAAGCAGACTATAGTAGTATACTGGATGGATTCGAACTTGATAGAAAATTTTTTGGAGTTTTGTAGCTGGCTGGAGCAGCAACCGTACGATGAAGTCTTCGTATGGAGATAAGGTGCAAATGTAAGGTTTATTCAAACCGCTTTTACCACGGTTTCAATTTTTATGAAAACGTCTTTTTCAGTAAGAAACATTGACAACTGGGTTACATGTTGTGGCAAAGGTACATTAAAACACAGCCAAAAGGTTCAGTCATATATAAAATTTCACCTCCATAATAACAACATGCCCAACATGACTGTTGCCATTTGGTAAAAGTGGAAACAATCGTAAAAGGGGTTTAAATAAATCAATTTTGCAACTAGTTGGTTGTTTATTATATGTTTGGGAAAATTTTTGGAGATAGTAATGGGGTATTTTCTAGTGGTACAACGGGCCCTTAGCTTGTTAAAGAATAACAATGTAATTATGATGTACTCAATTTCTTCCCTATCGCCTATCTTAATGTGAAGACACCTTCGTAAGAGTGAAAAAATCCGTAATAAGCAGTCACGAAACGCACAACACAGAACACTGAGTAACACAACAAGTCCGGGACGAAACCCTCATTCTTTCGTCACAGTGTGTGCAATCGTGTCAGCCAGTATACTCTACAGTACAGTGAGAGCTGCGTAACGGCTAACTTTTGACCAGTAAACCTGTCCGTAATGCTGTGGATCACAGTCAACGCACAACTAAAGCCGCCGGCAAAATAAACCCGAGCATAAAGCGAACTGTAATGAAAGTAAGATTGAAGCCGAAGAGTAAAGCGGACATTTCTGCTGTCAACAAATACCGTGAGACAATGGAACGAGTGTTCCCAAACGATGTACACAGTAAGTGCCAAGCAAGATCGTAAGAGATGGAAAAGAGCCACCGTGGTACAACAACCGAGTTAGAAAACTGCTACGGAAGCAAAGGGAACTTCTCAGCAAACATAAACATAGCCAAAGCCTTGCAGACAAACAAAGATTACACGAAGCGAAATGCAGTGTGAGGAGGGCTATGCGAGAGGCGTTCAACGGATTCGAAAGTAAAGTTCTATGTACTGACTTGGCAGAAAATCCTAAGAAATTTTGGTCTTATGTCAAAGCGGTAGGTGGATCAAAACAAAATGTTCAGACACTCTGTGACCAAAATGGTACTCAGACGATAGCAGGCTAGAGGCCGAAATACTAAATGTCTTTTTCCAAAGCTGTTTCACAGAGGAAGACTGCACTGTAGTTCCTTCTCTAGATTGTCGCACAGATGACAAAATGGTAGATATCGAAACAGACGACAGAGGGATAGAAAAACAATTGAAATAGCGCAAAAGAGGAAAGGCCGCTGGACCTAATGGGATAGCAGATCGATTTTACCCAGAGTACACGAAGCAACTTGCCCCTCTTCTTGCAGCGGGGTACCATACGTCTCTAGAAGAGCGTAGCGTTCCAAAAGATTGGAAAAGGGCACAGGTCATCCCCGTTTTCAAGAAGGGACGTCGAACAGATGTGCAGAACTATACACCTATATCTCTAACGTCGATCAGTTGTAGAATTTTGGAACACGTATTATGTTCGAGTATGATGACTTTTCTGGAGACTAGAAATCTACTCTGTAGGAATCATCATGGGTTTCGAAAAAGACGATCGTGTGAAACCCACCTCGCGCTATTCGTCCACGAGACTCAGAGGGCCATAGACACGCCGTGTTTCTTGACTTCCGAAAAGCGTTTGATACAGTTCCCCACAGTCATTTAATGAACAAAGTAAGAGCATATGGACTATCAGACCAATTGTGTGATTGGATTGAAGAGTTCCTACATAACAGAACGCAGCATGTCATTCTCAATGGAGAGAAGTCTTCCGAAGTAAGAGTGATTTCAGGTGTGCCGCAGGGGAGTGTCGTAGGACCGTTGCTATTCACAATATATATAAATGACCTTGTGGATAACATCGGAATTTCACTATGGCTTTTTGCAGATGATGCTGTAGTATATCGAGAGGTTGTAACAATAAAAAATTGTACTGAAATGCAGGAGGATCTGCAACGAATTGGCGCATGGTGCAGGGAATGGCAATTGAATGTCAATGTAGACAAGTGTAATATGCTGCCAATACACAGAGAGAAAGATCCTTCATCATTTAGCTACAATATAGCAGGTCAGCAACTGGAAGCAGTTAATTCCATAAATTATCTGGGAGTAGGCATTAGGAGTGATTTAAAATGGAATGACCATTTAAAATTAATCGTCGGTGAAGCAGATGCCAGACTGAGAATCCTAAGGAAATGCAATCCGAAAACAAAGGAGGTAGGTTACAGTACACTTGTTCGCCCACTGCTTGAATACTGCTCACCAGTGTGGGATCCGTACCAGATTGGGTTGATAGGGGAGATAGAGATGATCTAACGGAGAACAGCGCGCTTCGTTACAGGATCATTTATTAATCGCGAAAGCGTTACGGAGATGATAGATAAACTCCAGTGGAAGACTGTGCAAGATATTGCTGTTCAGATATTTTCGATGCTCAAATGGCTCTGAGCACTACGGGACTCAACATCTGAGGTCATCGGTCCCCTAGAACTTAGAACTACTTAAACCTAACTAACCTAAGAACGACACACACATCCACGCCCGAGGCAGGATTCGAACCTGCGACCGTAGCGGTCGCGCGGTTCCAGACTGAAGCGCCTAGAACCGCTCGGCCACTCCGGCCGGCATTTTCGATGCAATACGGAACAAAGATAAAAAGGGGCGGGGGAATCAAACGAGATGCAGTTACTCGCAGCCACCAAGTGCCACTGGTCCCTTGTATCAACATACTCATAAAAAATAATCTCCGAAATTTATTGTTCGGGTTCACCCCGTACAACCAGCCAACCGAAAATAAAAACAAGTAGATATTACGACGATCTTCTTTTATTCGTGTTGGTGGAAGGCACAGGGACGCCAGCTGTTCGACACTGACGAAAGACTTGATTTTCCTTTGCTCCGTACTTATTGGTGCTTGTATTGCACGCTGTTTATTCTGAAGTTAAATCTTCGGAACAGCTTTGATGGAACACAAGAGTAGATGGATATCCTCTAACCTTTTGCGCCTCCTGACCAGTTTGTTCGTTGCTTTAATGGCGATGCGAGCATGTTGGCGGACGCAGCTTTCAGTTAATAATACGCTGGGGCTCAGACAAGCGCTCGCTATCTGTTTGTTTACTGGAGCCTGGCGACTATCGGGGGAACGCTGGCTCATGTCAAAGAGTATACAATAGCCTCATCATTAGACGCTGAGAAAGCGAATGACACAACACTGTCTGCTATAACACACATGCTTACAATGTTACAACACTGGCGTGCTGGAATGCTGAACTGGCATGTAACAGCAGTACGTGTCATCAACACTGCATACGCTTACTTTTCAATGACTCCGCTTTCGCTCTTGCTGTTTCTCGTAAACCTCTTCAGACATTCACTCGTGCGCTTTACGTAACAGGTCACAGTGCACTCACCCCTGCTTTCCGCCTTCCTCTACGCCCCCTCCACTCCTCACCCCAAGGGAACACATCGTGTTTACATTACTTAAATATCTGTAGTGCTTAATCATCAGCATAATGTCCAATGTTTGATGGCAGCATTAAGCTAATTTCTTTAGATGTATTCTTATACAAACGTTGTATAATTTTCTTGAAGGCAAACTAGTTTGTCACACAAGGTAATACTGGCAGTTCATGAAGGTAAAATATGCAGCCACCTGCTTTTTGGATTTTATACGATTTGTAATACCGCTAACTAGTTTTCGGGCCACTGCAGGTTAATCAACAGGTGGATTGTTACAGGAACATTATTTTGTATAGCACATGCAGCTAGACGATGGGGTGCTGTCGAAAATTTATTTAACGAGTTGTTTTCGTAAGGAAAAGATCACTACGTTTTAGGATATTTATGTTCAACTGCCTTGTGGTATCCATGACAAATATATTTCAATACTGTGGAATTTGCCAGGTCACACACACACACACACACACACAGACACACACACACACACAGTGTACATGAATTGTTATGTACCATATACCTTGACGCAGTGCTCAGTGAGTATTCTAAAACAGAATTATCTTTTCTGTAGGGGAAAACAGGAAAAAATTGTAGCGTAAGTACATACTCTGTGAATAATACAGAATGCAATAACTATCATTTCACAAATGTAGCACAAGCTGTGTTCTCTACTTACATATGTATCACCATCACATGATTAATCATCCAGAATGAAATTTTCTCTTTGCAGCGGAATTTAAGCCACTTCTCCGCAATAACTTTTCGAACGTGCTACTTCTGCAAGTTACGCAGGAGAGCTTCTGTGAAATCTGGTTCAAATGGCTCTGAGCATTATGGGACTTAACATCTGAGGTCATGAGTCCCCTAGAACGTAGCAGTACTTAAACCTAAATAACCTAAGGACATCACACACATCCATGCCCGAGGCAGGATTTGAATTGCGACCGTAGCGGTCGCGCGGTTCCGGATTGAAGCGCCTAGAACCGTTCGGTCACAGCGGCCGGCGTGAAATCTGGAAGGTAGGAGAGGAGGTATTGGTGGAAGTAAAGCTGTGAGGACGGGGCTTGGAAATCTTAAGTTTGTAGGGCACTTGTCCTCGAAAGGCAAAGGCCTTGAGTTCGTGTCTCGGTGCGGCACACAGTTTTAATCTCCTAGAAAGTTTCATAATTTATCATCTTCGACGTGGTAAGTAAATAAAATTACTATTTCACACATGAAGCGATATTTAACACAGTCCACATACAACATAATATGTAGACGAAAACCAGGCCCTCATATTACACGACCACATGACAATAAGTGTTAGCTGGAGCCACACTCATTATCCAAACTGAGAGTTACAGTCAACTGTTCGCTACTATTACTAAAGACGTACTTCACAGATAACATCGCCGAATATCGACTACGATATGACAGTCTTTGCTGGCGTGCCAGAAAATGTCAAAACGCCATACATTCGGAAGTAGGAAACAGGTGACTGAAACAAAGATACACAAGTGTCTATAACTTATCACGCACAGTCTAAGAAGAAGAACAGAAATTCTCGTATATTCACGCCAACATGTCAATTTATATTATTGTCTTGCCAATATGTCAAAACTTCCTCTCAGTTTAACATTCAAAATAGATAACTACATCATCGTAATGTCCATGTTGTCCAGATCTAATGCTGTAATAACAAGAAATTAAAACACTTACTATAGTAAAAGACAACTCTCTACAAATCCTTTTAACAAAAAACCGTCATAAAATGCATATGTGAATGTACTGTACACATGTCGTACAAACCATTGGTAGAAAGGGACGAGTGTCAATCTTACATATGAGACTCATATCACCTAGATCGTTACTGCATACCTTCTATAATATATAGTCAGCAATCAGTGGAATATCACACCCAATACATATATACAAACACTTTAATTATTCATGCAAGGAGGGTTAAATACATGTAGTTTATAAGTAAGATTACGAGTTTAACAACATGGATGAAAGACAACATTATCTTAAAAGAATATTAACTTATAAAAATGTCAGGGAAGGGAGGGGGAGGGGGGTAAGAAGGGGCCGGAGGGCAATTGCCATAAGCACTCACATAAACATGGCGTCAGGTAGTACACATTTAAACGGTGAAGGCAGGGATGTACATTACTGGAAATGAATGCAGTATATTCCGAAACACGTTATTATGCCATAAGAACAAGGATTAGCAATATAAATTAAAGATGGTATACATTCATATATAATATATATCATAAGTAACATGTGAGTGACTGGAAAATATATACTTGTCAATAATGGTAAAAGAATAATATAAATGGACACATCAGCCTGAACGTAACAGAATTTTAGTTTCTCCTTTTGCTATTTACGCTATACTGTACCTTACATAATTGGGTACACACGTCTGCATGTCTTAATTTCAGGGAGCTATTTGCTAATTGGAATGTATGATGTTTCGACATTTTCTGGCACGCCAGCGAAGACTGCACTCCTACATGTCGCAGTCGATATCCGGCGATGTTATAGCGAAGTATGTCTTTGGCAACAGTAATGAACAGCTGATTGTAGCTGTCAGTTTGTGTAGTGAGTGGTTACAGCTAACACGTATTATCAAATGTTCAAATTTAAGTGAAACTGCTGAGTTCATCGCTCCCTAGACTTACACACTACTTAAACTAACTTAAACTATCGTATACTAAGAAAAACACACACACACACACACACACACACACACACACACACACACACACACACACACACACGCCAGACGGAGGACTCGAACCTCCGACGGGAGGGGCCACGCAATCCGTAACATAGCGCGTCAAACAGCGCGGCCACGTATTGTCATGTGATCGTGTAGTACAAGGACTTTGTTTCGTTTACATAGTTTGTTGTAAATGGACTGTACAAAATGTTGCTTCGAATGTGGAATAGCAATCTGATTTATAAGACACGTCATATATGATAAATAATGTGATGGTTACCCACATGAAAATAGAGAAAATAGCTTACGCCACGTTTGTATCGCGGTTGTTATTAAATCTTCCAACACTTAAAAACTATTTACTTCTGTTACAGTATTTTCCACGTTAATATGTTTTTGTTTTAAGTGCTTGCAAATGACGTAACCGTTTAAATTGCCGACAGCACAATTAATAAAGAATATTACAGCTTACTGTGGATGACGTTTTCCTTTATAAAATTTTTGAATTTTGTGGACCCACACAAAAACACAGCTATAATTACGTTTCCATTTCGAAAACATTTCTTAACTAAATCTCCGTTATTTCCGCCAGCACCACGACCGTAGCGTCTAGGTGCACTTGGAAATTGTTTGGAAATTTTTTGTGGTAAGGGCATATGGGACCAAACTGCTCAGGTTATCGGTCCCTAAACTTTTACATTACTTAACATAACTTAAACTAACTTACGCTAAGGACGACACACACACACACACACACACACACACACACACATGCCCGAGGGAGGAGTCGAACCTCCGACGGGGGGAGCCGAGCGGTGCACTTGGTCCAAGGTATATTGTTCATATAACACCTCCAGCTGATGATGAACCTGCGGTGGCTCTAAAGCTAGTTAATGATACAACAAATCGTACAAAATTCAAAAAATGACTGCTTGAATATTATATCTACATAAAGTGCACTTTTAAATCACAGTTGCCATTCGCCGTCCACAATGCATACGGTCAATTTACGAGGTGATTTGTAGTCATTGCTCCTTGTAGCGGTATAACAGTCCGCATCGGAAACTGTATGAATGTGAAATGTAGATTCATTACGAAGGACTTTATGAGGGAACTGATAGTAACCGTGAAATATCGAATGTATTTTTCGGACTGGTATTAACTAAATTTTAGCGTCGGACGAAGCTCTTCAACATTTTGTAAAACATCACTGGAAGCGAATCCTTAGGTACACATCTGGGATGACGTGGACTGTCAGCTGAGAGCTGATAAAAAGCCTCCTCGCTGTCTACAGGAAAACGGAACTGTTCTATTACATCTGGTCTCACTCACGACCGGCAACGTACCTAAGTTCTTGATCCCATGCCAGGGATAATTACATTTGCTGTCCATGTTAAAAATTGACCAACACCTTATTACGTGAGCAGTTGCATTGTTTTGGGTGATTACTGTACGTCGTTAGCCACTACCGTGTTTGGAGACGGTCAGCAGCTACAGGAACCTCCGATGCGAAGGTTTGTTTTCTAAATGAGAGAAAAATGTGAACGGGGGGAAAGGATTCTGTATTGAAGTTGTGAACGTGGGAATCGGTTTGTGATGCGGACTTATGGAAATACTGGGTTGACAGTGTCTTTCCTGCGCTGTTTACTGGTCACCGCATTAAGCAGCAGTTCTCTCTCTTGATTCAGTGTCCGAAACGCAGCTCAACCAGTTACTTGCTACAATCTCTGATTCACCAACGAACCTAGGAGAAGAGCCGAGCTAGTTGTCGAAAGACGTAACTGTTGCAGGAGCTTCAAATTTGTTTCGAAGATTTATGGGTTTTCGTTCTGAAATTTACAAAACAAAGTGGCACATTAAGATACTAGAGACGTATCCAGAAGGAGCAGTCTTCAAATGCCCATCCGACCAACCAGGCTAGGCTTTCCGTGTTTTCGATAAGTGCACCGCAGAACAAGGACGAGATACTGGGTGACAACTGAAGTCTGCGTTAATTTCGAGCTTCTGTAAAAGATCGCCAATCTTGAGCATTTTGCGTCTGTTTAAATTTGGAATGTTTGTTTCGTTGTTTCTGCAACAGTGTTCTAACCCGTTTTGTGTACCAAGGAGGATCAGCTCCGTCGTTCGTTAGTTTTTTTGGTATAAACCTCTCAATTGCTGCCGATACTATTTCTTTGAATTTAAGCCAAATCTGGTCTACACTTATATTATTAATTTGGAATGAGTGGAGATTGTCACTCAGGAAGGCGTCAAGTGAATTTTTATCTGCTTTTTTGAATAGGTATATTTTTCGAAACTTCCTGGCAGATTAAAACTGTGTGCCCGACCGAGACTCAAACTCGGGACCTTTGCCTTTCGCGGGCAAGTGCTCTACCATCTGAGCTCCCGAAGCACGACTCACGCCCGGTACTCACAGCTTTACTTCTGCCAGTATCTCGTCTCCTACCTTCCAAACATTACAGAAGCTCTCCCGCGAACTTTGCAGAACTAGCACTCCTGAAAGAAAGGATATTGCGGAGACATGGCTTAGCCACAGCCTGTGGGATGTTTCCAGAATGAGATTTTCACTCTGCAGCGGAGTGTGCGCTGATATGAAACTTCCTGGCAGATTAAAACTGTGTGCCCGACCGAGACTCGAAGTTTGGAAGGTAGGAGACGAGATACTGGCAGAAGTAAAGCTGTGAGTACGGGGCGTGAGTCGCGCTTAGGTAGCTCAGATGGTAGAGCACTTGCCCGCGAAAGGCAAAGGTCCCGAGTTCGAGTCTCGGTCGGGCACACAGTTTTAATCTGCCAGGAAGTTTCATATCAGCACACACTCCGCTGCAGAGTGAAAATCTCATTCAGGTATATTTTTCGCTTATTTTTCACTTATTTTTCGAGGATTTGGGGACTGCAATATTCAGTCTCGCTACGATAACCCTGTGTTCACTAATCCTTGAATCGGTTTTGATGCTCGTTATTAATTCAGGATTATTTGCTGCTAAAAGGTCAAGTGTGTTTTCACAACCGTTTACTATTCGCGTGGGCTCATGAACTAACTGCTCGAAATAATTTTCAGAGAATGCGTTTAGCACAATTTCGGATGATATTTTATGCGTACCTCCGGATCACAGTCGGCCGACTGATTTTCTTACGGCTGTGGTAATGTAATAATTCTATTTCATGTCCTTACAAACTGTACGCCCAAGTATTTGTTGGAGCTAACCGTTTACAATGGGGACTCACTGATCTTGTAGTCATAGTCATAGTATACCACGTTTTTCTCGTTTTGTCAAGTGCACAATTTTGCATTTCTGGACATTTAAACCGAGTTGCCAGTCTCTGGACCGCTTTGAAATCTTATCAAGATTTGAATGGATATTTGTGCCGCTGTTTAGGGTTCCGTACCTCAGTCGGTAGAAACGGAAACCTTTTAGGTTCTCTTTGTTGTCCTTGTTTCTGTCTGTCAGACTGTGTGTCTGTCCGACTGTTAAAAACCCTTTTCGCAACAACAGGCTGACGTGTCAAGTTGAAATTTATGCCACATACTAAGGTCTGTGGTCCCTTGGCGGTGTAAGAAACTGAAACGTCTAAGTCAGTGCAAACGAAATATACGACCATCTAAGTAATATATTTCGATTCTTGCAAAATCACCCATCAAAAGCTATGTAGTGCTTCCTGTCGAACTTAAATCATGAAATTTGACGAGAAGCAAAGTTTCACTGCACAAGTAAAGGATAATTATATCACACGCAACAAATTTTTTGCCAACGGCCTTGCCGCAGTGGTTAACACCGGTTCCGGTCAGATCACCGAAGCTAAGCGCTGTTGGTCTAGGCTAGCACTTGGATGGGTGATCATGCGACTCTGTCGAGCGCTGTTCGCAAGTGCGGTGGACTCAGTCCTTGTGAGGCAAACTGAGGAGCTACTTGATTGAGAAGTAGGGGCTCCGGTCTCGTAAAATGACATATGGCCGGGAGACCCCCTCCATTTCCGCAGCCAGTGACGCATGTGGCCTGAGGATGACACGGCTGCCAGTCGGTGGCGTTGGGCCTTCATGGCCTGTTTGGGTGGAGTATAGTTTTTAGAAAAAATATTTTGTCGTTTCTTATTGGATTGTCGGTCCATCCATCTATTAAAATCACTTTCTCCCAGGAACGGGTGGATATAGTAAGATAAAATTTATATCAAACACTAAGGTATATGGTCCCTTGGTGGTGTAGAAAAGTTAAGCTTCTAAGTCAATACAATAAAAAAATACTACTATTTATGTCACATGTTTTGATACTCGTCAACTCACTCGTAAAAACCCATAAGGCACGAGAGTACTTCCCGTTGACCTTTTTATTTTTCGTTACCTCCTCATTCGTTACCTTATCTGACCACCTACTTTTCAACGTTCGTCTGTAGCAGCACATCTCAAATGACTCGATTATCTTCTGTTCTGGTTTTCCCACAGTCCCTGTTTCAGTGCCATTCGATCCTGTGCTCCAGACGAACATTCTCAGAAATTTCTTCCTCAAAATTAAGGCGTATGTTCGGTACTAGTAGACATCTGTTGGCCAGGAATGACCTTTTTTCCAGTGCTAGTCTGCTTCTGATGTCCTTAGTCCGTCTGTCACTGGTTATGCTGCTGCCTAGGTAGCAAAATTCCTTAACTTCATCTACTTGGTTAGCATCAGTCCTGATGTTAAGTTTCTCGCTGTTCCCATTTCTGCTACTCCTCATTATGTTCGTCTTTCTTCGATTTACTTTCAGTCCATATTCTGTACTCATTAGACTGTTCGTTCCATTCAAGAGATCATGTAATTCTTCTTCACTTTCACTCAGGATAGCAATGTCATCACTTTCAGTTTTAATCCCACTCCTGAACCTTTCATTTCCATCTCTCCTCCTTCGATGTGCAGATTGAACAGTAGGGGGGAAAGACTACATCCCTGCCTTACACCCTTTTCAATCCCATTCCCTAAAGCCTATCCCTACTTTTCTCAGAATTTCGAACATCTTACATCATTTTACATTGTCGAATCCTTTTTCCAGCTCGATGAATCCTATAATCGTGTCTTTAGTTTTCTTTAGTCTTGCTTCCTTTACCAAACGCAAGGTGAGAATTGCCTCTCTGGTGCCTTTATCTTTCTTGAAGCCAAACTGATCGTCATCCAAGACATCATCAATTTCCTTTTCCATTCTTCTGTATATTACTCTTGTCAGCAACTTGTATGTATGAGCTGCTAAGCTGATTGTGTGATAATCCTCGCACTTGTCAGCTCTTACAGTCTTCGGAATTGTGTGGATTATATTTTTCCGAAAGTCAGATGGTATGTCGCCAGACTCATACACTCTACACACCAACGTGAATAGTCGTTTCGTTGCCATTTCCCCCAATGATTTTAGAAATTCTGATGGAATGTTATCTACCCTTCTGTCCTATATGATCGTAAGTCCTCCAAAGCTCTCTTAAATTCTGATTCTAATATTGGATCCCTCATCTCTTCTAAATCTACTCCTGTTTCTTCTTCTATCACATCAGAGAAAAGAAATTTACTCCCTCATAGAGACCTTCAATGTACTCTTTCCGCCTATCTGCTCTCTCCTCTGACCTAGAATCATGAAATTTGGCAGGAAGTAAAGTTTCACAGTACAAGTAATGGGGAAAAAAAATCAGAAAATTGTTAGTCCGTAACTGTATCTAAAAAAAAAAAAAAAATTTGGCTTGAAATTATTATCCGACTTTGAACTTAAAATTAAAAAGTTCTAAAAGGTCTTAGATTCCCGGGATTGACATCTTGCCACTAGCAATGCCCATAATGGGGAACAATCGTCATGATTCTCTATTTCCTGGGTGAATGAACTGCCTACAAGTATAATTAAGTTTGTAAGGAACCCTCAGATTGCGAATCCTACTCACACTTGCCCAAATTTTGTCTGTTTTTTAAAGATAGTGCCTCGTGGAAGATCAATTTGGATTCCGTAGAAATGATAGAACACGTGAGGCAATACTGACCCAGCGACTTATCTTAGAAAATAGATTAACGAAAGGCAAACCTACGTTTCTAACATTTGTAGACTTAGAGAAAGCTTTTGAAAATGTTGACTGGAATACTCTCTTTCAGATTCTGAAGGTGATCGGGGTAGAATACAGGGTGCGAAAGGCTATTTACAATTTGTACAGAAACCAGATGGCACTTGCAAGAGTCGAGGGGCTTGAAAGGGGAGCAGTGGTTGGAAAGGGAGTGAGACAGGGTTGTAGCCTCTCCAATCTGTAGCCTCTCCAAAGCAGTAAAGGAAACAAAAGAAAATTCGGAGTAGGTATTAAAATCCATGGAGAAGAAAAAAAAAAAAAACTTCGAGGTTTGCCGATGACATTGTAATTCTGTCAGAGACAGCAAAGGACCTGGAAGAGCAGCTGAAGGGAATGGACAGTGTCTTAAAATGAGGATATCGGATGAACATCAACAAAAGCAAAACGAGGATAATGGAATGTAGTCGAATTAAATCAGGTGATGCTGAGGGAATTGGATTAGGAAATGAGACGCTTAAAGTAGTAAATGAGTTTTGCTATTTGGGGAGCTAAATAATTGATGATGGTCGAAGTAGAGAGGATATAAAATGTAGACTGGCAATGGCAAGGAAAGCGTTTCTGAAGAAGAGAAATTTGTTAACATCGAGTATAGATTTAAGTGTTAGCAAGTCGTTTCTGAAAGTATTTGTGTGGAGTGTAGTCATGTATGGAAGTGAAACTTGGACTATAAGTAGTTTAGACAAGAAGAGACTACGAGCTTTCGAAATTTGGTGCTACAGAAGAATCCTGAAGATTAGATGGGTAGATCACATAATTAATAAGGAGGCACTGGATAGAATTGGGGAGAAGAGAAATTTGTGGCACAACTTGACTAGAAGAAGGGATCGCTTGGTAGGACAAGTTCTGAGGCATCAAGGGATGAACAATTTAGTATTGGAGGGCTGCGTGGAGGGTAAAAATCGTAGAGGGAGGCCAAGAGATGAATACACGAAGCAGATTCAGAAGGATGTAGGTTGCAGTAGGTACTGGGAGATGAAGAAGCTTGCACAGGATAGAGTAGCATGGAGAACTGCATCAAACCAGTCTCTGGACTGAAGACAACAACAACAACAACAACAGTACCTCGTTAATGACAACTGCGTCATCAGCAAAAAGTCTGAGGTTACTCTTATCTGCCAGATCATTAAAGTGAAACATGAACAACAAGAGGCGCAACGCAGTTCGGTGAGGCGCTTGAAGTTACATGTACTGCTGTCGATGACTCTTCAAGATAACTGCAGGATCCCTACGAAGATATCCTCAGACTAATCGCATTTTTCATTTGATAATTCATACGATCGCCAACTTTTTAATACATGTAGGCGTGATACTGAGAAATGCTTTTTGGAGTTCAAGAAATATTACATCTGCCAGACTGCAGTGATCTATGGCTTTCATGACTAAAAGCGTTTGCTGGATGTTGAATGATCTTAGTTATTCTTTCGCCTCTGATGATTTCGATGCCGACCTGACGCTTTGCTCAGACCTAACTTTGGTTTAAGATAATATTGAAAGCACAGTCTTAACCCCGGGATAATCGTATATCATCGTGAGCAACTTTCTGACTCATTTTGAGGAGGGTCTTTTTGCTAACTGATAACGATGTAATGCTCAGGTTAGGAAGCGGCCTTCTAAGCTATTAGAGACAAGCGCTTTTGGTCTTGCATCAGCTGCTGGTGGCGTGCAGGAGAAGGATCGATAGATTGCGGGGCAGGCGGAAAGATGGAGCCCCGGCACGTTGCCCGATGCCAGCCGTGATATGTAGGCGGCACGCAGTACCTGTGCAGAGCTCGTATCTCGGGCAGTCAGCTCAGAGGTAGCCCTACCACCGATTAAACCTTTCTCAGAGAGCGTTTAGCCCGGTTCCTGTTGAAGGACAGTGCGCGCTCTATAGCTAGTCCTCCACTTCCTTTTGGCGGCTGTGGTGTTGGGTTCTAAAACAAACAAAATTCTGATGCAAGTTATTGCGAGTCCATTGACTAAGCGTTAACTTCGTGGTAGGGCAGCGGCTTGGTTTAAAAGGCACGAAGCCCTCTTTCGGTATGTTTCACTGAGTGATCACGGATCACATTAGACCGAAGACTAATGGGTGCATTTGAGTCTGGTAGTGATGGAGCTTCGGATCACATCATACGGGAGTGTAGTAGTGGTGACAGAAGATGGCAGGAAAGTCCATATAATATGGAAACAAGAGGCTATGGCACAAATTAAAGAAAGAGATGTAAAGGTAAAATCTTCTGTGATGTCGCGTCGCATCACGTTCCACTTTCTTCTTACACAGTCGTTTCGAATCCTTTGCTGGAATCTTCTCGTCTCCTGGTGTTACCGGTAAACTGAACACTGTCTTCAGCTCACCGCAGAGAGGTCTAAATGTCGATTGTGTAAGAAGAAACTGAACAAACTGTTTCCCATCAATGACCGCGGCCTGCTCATTTACATAACAAATGGAATGCCCTCGAACGAATTGGAAATCTCCCTGGAGGAAAGGTTCAAATGGCTGTAAGCACTATGGGACTTAACATCTGAGGTCACCAGTCCCTTAGACTTAGAACTACTTAAACCTAACTAACCTAAGAACATCACACACATCCAAGCCCGAGGCAGGATTCGAACCTGCGACCGTAGCAGTCGCGCGGTTCCATACTGAAGCGCCTAGAACCGCTCTTCCACAGCGGCCGGTCCTGGAGGAAAGGAGAGTTGGAGCACCCACGGCAGAAACCTGGGCAGCTGTCTCGCAGATGGTCGTAGCAGCTCGAAGAATAGCACGGTAATGTGAAGCAGAAGAAACAATCAAGTCGCCGACGTAGGAACGGGATATTATAAGCATGCTGACGCCCCTGCGCAGAGACTTCGGAAACGTCGTGCTTCTGACTCATTGTAGCGATGGCCTCTCATGGAAAATCATTAAGCTGTGGTTTCAAAGGACCATGGCTGGTATCGGAAGGCATGATCGCTTGTGCTACAAACAGAGCCTTAAGAAGAGAATACCACATCAACCACATTACTGTTGAGATGAAGATTATTGACCATCTGAGTATGGTTGGCTGCCTGCGGGGTTTTACATTCCGTGTGCCATAGACATTCTCTTTTATAAGAAAACATAGGAGGATTATTCCTCGATTGGTAGTAGCATTGTCATTTGATATTTTACTTTTTTATACCTTTTACTTTGCAAAAATAAAATTTTCTTACATTCATTCATTTTATATTAATTGTGTATGAAACAACAGAAATACCTCAGACGTTGAGAATGGTTGGACAAAAGAAGGGAAAGAACATTAGTGTTTAACGTCAATCATGCTTAATGTAGAGAAATGAATAAATATTCTTTGATCAGGACGATACTGTGAACTGTTTGGCTAGGTTGCATAGCAAGTTTTTTTTGTACCACTCAAAAGACGGATTGTATTGAATTTTTGCAGCATCAGGTAAACCAGACTGAATTATGGACAGTCAAGAACAGGAGAAAAGTGACTGAACATTTTTTGTATGGTAATAATGCAGGTGAAGTACAAAATTAGGTGAAGAATTGAAGTACAAAATGAAAATATAGAAGTGAGGCAATAAAACAAGTGTAGGGTAAACACACATAAGAAGTGGCAGAGTGATGGAGTATGTGTCAATGTATGAAATATTGCATTAATTAAATTTTCAATATGGCCCAAAATACTAATCATGATGAAGAGGATTTAGCACATAATATCTAGATCTACATCTACATACGTACTCCGCAATCCACCATACGTTGCTTGGCGGAGAGTACCTCATACCACAGCTAACATCTTCTCTCCCTGTTCCACTCCCAAACAGAACGAAGGAAAAATGACTGCCTATATGCCTCTGTACGAGCCCTAATCTCTCTTATCTTATCTTTGTGCTCTGTCTGCGAAATATAAGTTGGCGGCAGTAAAATTGTACTGCAGTCAGCCTCAAATGCTGGTTCTCTAAATTTCCTCAGTAGCGATTCACGAAAAGAACGCCTCCTTTCCTCCAGAGACTCTCACCCGAGTTCCTGAAGCATTTCCGTAACACTCGCGTGATGATCAAATCTACCACTAACAAATCTAGCAGCCCGCCTCTGAATTGCTTCTATGTCCTCCCTCAATCCGACCTGATAGGGATCCCAAACGCTCGAGCAGTACTCAAGAATAGGTCGTATTAGTGTTTTATAAGCGGGCTCCTTTACAGATGAACCACATCTGCCCCAAAATCCTACCAATGAACCGAAGACGACTATCCGCCTTCCCCACAACTGCCATTACACGCTTGTCCCACTTCATATCGCTCTGCGATGTTACGCCCAAATATTTAATCGACGTGACTGTGTCAAGCGCTACACTGCTAATGGAGTATTCAAACATTACGGGATTCTTTTACCTATTCATCTACATTAATTTACATTACATAATAGGGGAGACAAAGAGCAGGAAAGGAGAAATGAGCAAATTGGCACATGATGAAAAGCTCCTAGCTACATGACGTCGGTCGCAACAATTAAAAAGTACTCTTATGAAATGGTCATTAACAGTGGTCTGTGATAAATAGTGGCGGCACTCTGATAACATGTGGTGTTCCCTTATCGCTATGATGACGGCGATGACCGACTCAACGAAACGCCGGAAACTTTTGGCACCCATGTCGATGCTTGAAGACTAAGTAACTGGAAACAAGTCTTGGATAGTGTCGGTGGGCCACAGGTAGAGCTCGCAAAGAATCCCAATAGTGTTAAACAGGATTGTGCCATTATTTTGGCAACACACGCGAGCCCTCAGTTTCCATCAGCTGCCGCCTATTAGGATGAATAGCAGATCTTCCATCAGCTTGTGCAAAGGTGTTCACTTGATGCTGTCAAACTGTGCCTTAACGTAACACGATCCATCAATTCCAATTAAATTTGTTACTCCTCGAACGTTCAGTGACGAAGCACATGAGCCCTTATTTCGTAGAGGGTAGACTGCATTTGGTTCGGCTTGGAAATGTTCCTTGTATATCATTTCTGACAAGCATTAAACACTGTGCTCTCGTGCGTTGCGCTGTATCTGTCCATTAGCCAATGATACTGATAATTCTATTCTATTTTCTATCGCTTGAGCCTTGTCCCTCAGTTACGCAGGGTCAGCCATCGTTAATTGGATTTGGCACGTTAATGGTTAAGGGGTGGCCGGGTGCCCTTCCTGCCGCCACCCTGTACCCCCTGGGACGGAATTAGTGTACCCCAACTGTCTACGTCGAGTGTAATCAATGGAATAGTGCGAATGCGTTCAGATGTCCGCGAGCCGTGTAACTGAGGCGGAACATGGGGACCAGCCCGGTATTCACCTAGCAGGGTGTGGAAAACCGCCTAAAAACCACATCCAGGCTCGCCGGCACATCGGCCTTCGTCGTTAATCCGCCGGGGGGATTCGATCCGGGGCCGGCGCGCCTAACCGAGTCCAGGAAGCAGGGCGTTAGCGCTCTCGGCTACCTTGGCGGATCCTATGATACTGATAATATAATTGGGAAAAAAAGGCTACTGTCGTGGAAATGTTAGATCAGCCAAAGCAGCGTATTAAACGGAAGTTAGCAAACAACGTCGGATCGTGTAATGTATGACATCCTCTGACTGGACAAATTAACCTGGAAACAATGTCAAACCACTTTGAATCTGACTGTGTCTAGGAAATAAGAGTAACATCCAAACCGAATTGCGAGTTGATGACCTGTTCACTTTATGCACACATCTATGACAGTAAAGGCAACCTTCAATACTTCGATGATGCGCGTAATGCAACAAGCTGGTTTTGGACAAGCGAAGTTAAGAAATAGGGTGCGTTTCAGAGCCGGCAACAAGGTGCGTATTCATAAAAATGTTTTGGGTAGAAAGGCGTAAGACTTCACTATTGCAGCTGCAGCTTCGAGTTCTGCAATGCCGGAAAATATGTGCAGACCGAGGGGTTGTCTGTTGGTGGTTCAGTTGTGATGGTCGCCGGCGATCAGATGGCACTCAAGAGGTCCGGCTGCGCATCCTCTGTTTTGACTCTGCTGAGTTTACAGATGAACAGTGTGTGCAACATTCATTCCAGGGTACAATCATGCCTCGGCGAGCACAAAGTCCTTGTTGAACAACTGCAGCCATTTGAGCAGGGTCGCACTGTGGGCCTATAGGAAGTTGGACTGATGTATCGACGCATTGCTTCACATGTCGGGCACAATATATGGGTGGTATGTTGTTGCTTTTAGCAGCGGTTTGTCGAACATTCCCACACCCCTAGACCGGGTTCTGGACGTCCACGTACTACTGACACACTTCATGATCGACGCATTTTGAGAGCAGCAATGGCCAACAAAACATCACACAGGCATGAAATCCGGAAACACGTTGCACTTGATGTGCGATCGAGGACCTCTTGGAACCGTGTGCTTGCAGCAGGACGACGATAATGTGTGCCTCTGGCCAGGCTACTACAGCCAGCGTGGCACCGCCATGCACAGCTACTTTGTAGTCATGGATGGCTCGACTGGAGAGTGCAAATGACACACTGTTGTCTTCAGTGATGAGAATAGGTTTTGTCCGTATGTGAGTGATGGATGTACATGCGTAAGGCATGACTTGGTGAGTGGGCTATTCTAGAGAGCATTCGTCCACGTCACACATGTCACATCCCATGCCCTATGGTTGTTGGGTCATCGGTTACAACTCGCGGTCAAATTTAGTTTTTCTCCAGCGTAACGTGTAACCAGTGCCTGCTACACTGCATATGTTGTTATCCCCGTGCTACTGCCATTTGGTTCAAATGGCTCTGAGCACTATGGGACTTTACATCGGAGGTCATCAGTCCCCTAGAACTTAGAACTACTTAAACCTAACTAACCTAAGGACATCACACACATGCCCGTGGCAGGATTCGAACCTGCGACCGTAGCGGTCACGCGTCTCCGGACTGAAGCGCCTAGAACCGCTCGGCCACCCAGGCCGGCTACTGCCATTTCTTCGACAGGGAGGTGAAGAGCTTTTTCAGCAGGACGATGCAATTCGACCGTCGACTTATGGCTGCTGCGACGCAGTGGTTCTTCATGGCGTACAACAACTGCCCTGGTCAGCGAATCACCACACATCTCACCAATTAACGGGATATGGTGAAGCGTGAACTTAGTCGTTTTCCAGCGTCTGGAAGAACCATTGTCATATTGCAACAAAAGGGAAGTTGTTTGGGAAATTGTATTGCAGGATGCCATTAGGCACCGTTATAATCGTCTGCCTGCGAGAATGCAGTCTGCGTTGCCGCCGGAGGGGGCTACACTGTTTATTGGTGCGTCTGTTGTGGTGGTGGTGCGAAGTTCCTATGGGACCAAACTGCTGAGGTCATCGTTCCCTAGGCTTATACGCTATTTAATCTAACTTAAACCAACTTACACTAAGGATAGCACACACACACACACACACACACACACACACACACACACACATGCCCGAGGGAGGACTCGAACCTCCGATGGGGGGAGCCACGCGAACCTTGGCAAGTCGCCTAAGACAGCACGGCTCTGTTTTCGCACACTTTACTGTGACATGTGTGTTTTATTTAGCCTGAATTTGTTATCACATACTGCGACAGTAATGAACTACCTGTCACATCACGTTTCAATGAAATTACCTTGTCCTTAAGGCTTTTGAATTTTTTTCCGGCAGTGTAATATCCCGTTCACTAGAAATAAAATGTCGCTCCGTGTCACTGAGATAGGTGTATTCCTAAAGCAAGTGAGTCATAAGAAAAAGTGCGCGTTTTCTCAGTGGATGGCTGATAAACAGATCCGAAGTGCACCATGTCTAGTGGTTTCGCGTGATGTTAATGTTGAACAGTCAGCAGTACTAAAAGATTATTGGCTGACAGTGCTGTTGTGTACAGCAAAGCATCACCACTGAAAAATCGTAAGGAATTGCTGAAAAGATTGGATAATATTTCCACTTGATGTAACGTATGACAGCTCTCTTAAATTGTAGATAAGGTAATGCCTATGGAAAAGTATCTGATTATAAGGTTAGTGGTGAACATCTTGAGCACGTCATATCGTGTAGGTAGGATTAACGCTAAGAAGCGACGTAGACTGCGTCGGCCACGTAATATCGGTATTAGAGAAGGCGAATGGAAGACTTAGATTTGTAGGAATGGTTCTCGGAAATGTAATGTTCCTGTAAAGGAAACAGAATGCAAGACGCCAGCGCGGCCAGTTCTAGCCTATTGTTCCAGTGGTGGGATTCCATATCAAGAAGACAAGACAACAAAACGAATTCAGACACGTGCAGCTAGAATCGAAGCTGATCGGTAACGCCCATATGAAAGAAGGAAGACGACAGTGTCTTGGGAAAATTTAGGAAACCTTTATTGTAGGAAGATTGCGTCACCAACATGCTGCCACCGATGTGCTCTCGCGTATTGATCACGAGGGTAAGGTAAGAGAGATCGGGGCGCGCATTAAGGCACATAGAAAGTTATTTCTCCTTCAGTCAGTACACGAATGGAAGAGGAGAGACATTCGTTAATACTGGTTCTAAGTACTGCGCCATGCAACTTATTCCATATGACTTGCCGAGTGTAGATAATGTAGAACAAAATGGTCAGAAAGGGAGAAGTAAATAGCTTTTGTTGCATTCGATCGCCGGCCGGAGTGGTGGTGCGGTTCTAGGCGCTACAGTCTGGCGCCGAGTGATCGCTACGGTCGCAGGTACGAATCCTGCCTCGGGCATGGATGTGTGTGATGTCCTTAAGTTAGTTCGGTTTAATTAGTTCTAAGTTCTAGGCGACCGATGATCTCATAAGGTAAGTCGCATAGTGCTCAGAGCCATTTGAACCATTTTTGCATTCGATCTCACTAGGCTATTGGAATCTGTGCGGATGGCGACACGATGTGTTCAACCATGACCCACCAGAGGCGATTCCGTTGCGTTGCGTCTACGACACCTTGATCTGTACCGCGTTCCGGTCACGTTGCTACGGCATTCCGCTAATGTCAGGGACACCTTGACAGCCTTCTGTTCTCACCTGCCGCCGACCTCCTTGTGGGCAGCAGTTAGACTAGACACTCAGTCTCTTGAGTGCTACTAAGTATTAAAATCCTCGTAACGATGTCTAAATGTATGAATGAAACAAATTTGATTCTGCAGATGAATTTGAAGTCCGCTAGCGAAGCGAAGAGTGTTAACCACCATTTGAGAAGCACAAACAGCGTATAGATAATGGAAACAGACGTTCACAAAAAGGAGATGCACTTGTAATCATACGAATATTTGCACAAAAGCACCGCCTATTGTAAGCTACACAGATGAGCCAAAACGTTATGAGCAGTGGCGTAATATCGTCTTGGTCCACCTTTCCAACGTAAAGCAACAGTGATTCTGAGCGGCATGGATTCGACATGTCCTTGCTAGGGCCGGCCAGACTGGCCGAGCGGTTCTAGGCGCTACAGTCTGCAACCGCTCGATCACTACGGTCGCAGGTTCGAATTCTGCCTCGGGCATGGATGTGTGTGATGTCCTTAGGTTAGTTAGATTTAAGTAGTTCTAAGTTCTAGGGGACTGATGACCTCAGCAGTTAAGTCCCATAGTGCTCAGAGCCATTTGAACCATTTTTTTGTCCTCGCTAGTCCCACATATTACGAGCCGGTGGTTTGTAGTCACTAAACTGCCGTCATATGGCGTCCATCGGTTTCAGATCAGACGAATTTGAAGGCCGAGACATCAAAGCGATTCTGACACGGTTAGTTATCCTGCTGAAAAATGCCATTTCCTTCAGGGAAATCATTAAGCACGAAGAGATGCAGGTGTTCCCTAATAACGTTCATGCAGTGCACAACTGCCATATTGCCTCTGATTACTATCGCAGGTCTCATGGAAGCCAGGGTGAATGTCCTCCAAAGGATAAAACTAGCATAAGACCAGCCCGCGTCCGTGGAACAGTGTTTGTTTATATCAACTGTTCTCCGCAGAGATCCGCACGCTATCAATGACCTGGTGTAACAAGGACCATGATTCGCCCGACCAGCCGACTCATCTAATTTGATCCACGGTCGAATGCAGATGATCCCGTGCTCATTCCAGTCGTAACTGACGATGTCTGTGGAATCAGCATGGAAACATGTGTGGGTTGTCTGCTGTGGAGCTGGAACCCCATGCTCAACCATATGAACGGTATGGCCTGCACCAGTACTGTACCCGCTCATCAGGCCTGTCACAGATCGGTCTGTCCTGTTTTATACAGCGAGCAAGCCTTCGACCTCCACGTTCTATGATGAGGCTTGGACGTCCAACCCATCATCGCTTACTACTGGTTCCACTGAGTTTCAGCCACTTTCCATACATACAACAGTAGCACGCGGGCAGCTGATTATGTTCGAAGTTTCCAAGAGGCTCATTCCTAGGCGCTGAGCCATGACAATCTGTCTGTATGAGTCAGTTACGTCCATGAGTTTCCCATATGCGGCCTGTATCGTCGCTAGAATGATTCACTGGTCGTCTGTGCTCAACTTACATACTTAGCGCGTTCCGTTCCCAACGCCCCAATCCCACCAATCGGTGGGTTACTGTTAAAACGACCTGCACTATTGTAACCTTCATTTTCACTTTTTCACAATAATTAACATATTTTTTCATGTTTATCAGACGGAAAGCTTTTGACTAACGGTAGTTAGTCACAGTTCTCGACCCTTAGGTCTCAGTGACATGAAAGTAAATGGTAGAGCAGGAACAGTGCCTCACATTTTCTATCTTTTATCGACTTCGATAGTATTCTAGCTTGCAGTAATTTGCAGGATCATGAGAGTAACTATTTTCTGTCATGTTAGGCATCAGTTATTCGGATTTTACTTGCTTACCAGAGAAACAATATTTGCCATACAAAAACCATTAATAAACTACCTGGGTTCTAAACCTAAGAGTCAAGATAACATATGACCTTAAAAATAACTCCTGCTCTTGATTACAGGTTTCAGGAGACTCAAGCACCTGTCATCAGTCTCTTAAATGGGCATTTGAAAAGGCCGTGCAAAAATAAAAACTGCTTATGTGTTTGGGGTAAACCTTTTTTATTTTTCCACATAGTCTCCTTATAGACTTATACACTTCGTCCAACGCTGTTGTAATTTGCTGATCCTTCCGAATAATTGGAACTGTCGAAGTCTGCAAAATAGCTATTAGTTGCTGCAATCACCACCCCATTTAAATAAAATTTTTGTGTCGCCAACCATTTCTTCAGATTAGGGAACAAATAGTAGTCCGAGGGAGCCAAGTCTGGAGAATAGGGTGGATGTGAAACGAGTTGGAATCCTGTTTCCATTAATTTTGCGACCGCAACTGTTGAGGTGTGTGCTGGTGCATTGCCGTGATGGAAAAGGACTTTTTTGCCGTCCAATCGCCGGCGTTTTTCTTGCAACTCGGCTTTTAAACGATCCAATAACGATGAATAATATTCACCCTTTTCCAGATAGTCGATGAGGAATATCCCTTTCGAATCCCAAAAGACAGTTGCTATAACCTTTCTGGCCGAAGGAATGGTCTTCGCCTTTTCTGGCGCAGATTCTCCCATTGTTTAGATTGTTGATTGGTCTCAGGAGTATAGTAATGTATCTATGTTTCATCCACAGTGACTAAACGAAGATTAAAGTCCTGCAGATTCATCCTGAATAGCTGCAAACCATCCTTGCAACACCTCACACGATTCCATTTTTGGTCAAGTGTGAGCAATCGCGGAACCCATCTTGCTGATAGCTTTCCCATGTCCAAATGTTTATGCAAAATATTATGCACCCGTTCATTCGAGATGCCCACAGCACTAGCAATCTCGCACACCTTACCTCTTCTGTCATCCATCATTTTATCAGTGATTTCTGAAGTCGTAACCTCCACAGGGCGTCCAGCAAAGCATCACTTATGCCCATATGGCAACTCCGAAAATTTTGAAATCACTTATAAACTGTTCTAATCGATGGTGCAGAGTCTCTGTAATCTCCATCAAGCTTCTCTTTAGTCTCCTGAGGCGTTTTGTCTTTCATAAAGTAATGTTTAATCACCACATGAAATTCTTTTACCTCCAATTTTTGACAATCACTCGCCTTACTTGATTCACACGAACGCCAAACTCAAAGAAATAGACCAATATGGCTGAAACTTGATGTGGGTTCTTTCCAAAGATGCTACTAAGTAAACGTGACGTCGACGTCGATATGCGCCGGTGGTGCCATCCCTCGGACTTTGCACGGACTTTTCAAACGACCCTCGTACTTCCCTCTCCCCCACCCCCTTCCCCATCACACATGCAGAACGGAATCAGCGTAACCGATCTGCTTGCGTCTAGAGTAAATTCTGTGTGCAAGTGTGCGAAAATGTTTCTAAATGTTTTCGTAGCGTGTATCTGAAGCGCGACGTGAGTACCAGCCTGGTATTCACCTATTGGGGTGTGGGAAAATGCCTAAAAATTACATATAATGTAACCGGAACGCAGGTCATCGTTGTTAATTCTAACCGCGGTCATCGCGTCTCCCAGTGTCCCGGGAACGGACGTTTTAACGCGCATGACTATCCGGATAGGTCTTACAAATACCCAGCGTAATAGGAGGACTGGAACGCTTGAACTGGACGTTCGTGACACATCAGCACCAACCAATTGATCGTCACCGCTGCTAATTTCGTCACTGGAGGACAAACCACTGTGGCTTCTCTTGCGAAATAGTGCTTAAATGTTATTACGGGAGAGGATAGATGACTGGCGACAGAAATGGAGAAATTTACCAAATTTAGGGTTGATGATTCAAACAGCGACGTTGTCATGCTACGAGAAGGCTAGTAAATTGTCACACCAGGAAGTTTTTTCTTAAAATACAATTGCTTGTTGACTGACGCAGTCACACAAAATTTCAATAGGAACTGTTGGTACTAGTCGACGTCGTTCATCTCCACGTCATACAGAAAAAGCAAATCAGTGGAAAAACGGAGAAAAGTATGCTGATACTTCAGGCGCCATACGGAAGTAATGGGCTGAGTGGAGGCGACGCAGAATCTGGACTGGGAGTTTTGCAAAATGTCTGTATGGAAAAAGGGCGAGGGAAAAACGTAACCACTCAAGCAAAGCTCACTGAGAAATCACAGAAATTTTTCGAGTAGCATGAGCAGAGGCTGCACAAAAATTCAAGAACTCATACGCCACGTACAATAATGTGCTAAAGAACATAAACGTGACTGATGCTGTTTTTCACGATGCGTGAAGAGGTAAAGACTAACTGAAGAAGTTATGAAAGAAGCAGAACAAGAAATTACAAATAATCTATGCGCTTTCGAGGCAGCATTCACGTCAGTATATTCTTGGTGCAAATCGAAAGCAGGAATTTAAAAAAAAATGAGTTTGTCAGCAACGTCTAAAATATAGTGATTTTTACACACAATTAGTTTCGCAATAATACACTAGAAGTGCGAAAATTAATAGAGCTAAGGGCGCCTAAATAATTGTAAGGAGGTGTGAAGCACGAACTTGGTTATGAAGTTAAGGGCACGAAAGAGGAACTCAAATGGGAATTCTTGCTCGTGGCATCGTAACAGGGAAATACCTGGGCGGATGGAATTCCAACCATTTAAATTGTTAAGTAACGTACTCCGGGCTCCGTCAATAAAACAGTTTTGAGCTAATTGACAAACTTTTGGAACGAACAAATGCAAGTTGAATTAACGCTCGGACATTTCAAAGAGAGGACGAATACAAAGGGCGTTCGTAAATTAAAGTAGTGCTAGATTCGGGTCTGAAGCAGAAGAATAAACGCTCACAATAATCATTTCATTTGGTGTTGGTGGTGTCAATAACGAGGAATTAACCGTGGTGACGGGTGTAGGTGCAAACGAAAAGCGGCAGGGCTGTATGTTATTAACACTTATTTTTAAAGTGGGCTGAATTCTGCTTTCATTTAACGTACTTTACAAGTTCCATTAAGTTCCGAAACCCGGAGTAAAGACAAAGTGTCCTCTGTTTGTAAGAAATAATACAAAATGAACTCAAGACACTACAGAAGGTAAGGCTTTCTGGTCACGGTTAAACTGTACCGTAGAGTTTTAAACAATGGTCTTACAAACAACAATCATATTGTAGCGTTCAACCAGACTGCAAAATAAATTTCGTTTTACACGAGAACGCATTTCAAGAGCCAAAGCTGTTATAGGCGCTTACATCACATGATTGAAAGTCAGCACTGTGATCAAACTATAAAGCTTGAATTGTATTAAGCCACATCGGCTCTCCAGGAAGTGTCATCCTCTGTGAAATTGTCGGCGGAACTGTGTTTATGTGACATAGGCTCAGAAACGGATCCACATCATTATTTCGCGTCCGAGCTTACACTCAGGTGGCAAAAATCGTGGGATGCCTCCTAATGTCGATTCTTTTTCTGCTGCGTAGTACAGCAACTCGATATGGCATGTACTCAACAAGTCGTTGGAACTCCCCTGCAGAAATATTGAGCCATGCTGTCTCTTTAGCGCTTATTAATCGCGAAAGTGTCGCCGGTTGGTTCAAATGGCTCCGAGCACTATGGGACTTAACATCTGAGGTCATCAGTCCCCTAGAACTTAGAACTACTTAAACCTAACTAACCTAAGGACATCACACACATCCATGCCAGAGGCAGGATTCGATCCTGCGACCGTAGCAGTCGCGCGGTTCCGGACTGAAGCGCCTAGAACCGCTCGACAGTTTCGCCGGTGCGGGATGTTCTGCACGAACTAACTTCTCAATTACGTCCCATAAATTTTCGATGAGTTTCATGTCAGACGATTTGGGTGTACAAATCATTCGCTCGGACTTTCCTGAATGTTTTTCAAACCAATGGCGAACAATTGCGGCCTCGACATCGTTATTGGGAGCTTGAAGTTCACGAACAGCTGAAAACGGTCACGAAGTGGCCAGACGTCATTTATAGTCAATGATGGGTTCAGCTGGACCAAAGGACCCAGTCCATTCCATGTAAAGATAGACCACACCATTATGGAGCCCGATACTTGCACAGTTCCTGTTGAAAATTTGAGCCTATGGCTTTGTGGAATCTGCGCCACACTCGAATTCTACCATCAGGTCTTATCTACTGAAATCGGCTCTCACCTGGCCAGGCAGGCTACGGTTTTCCGGTCGTCTACGATCCAGCCGATTTGTCACAAGCCCAGGAGACGCGCTGCAGGCGATGTCGTGCTGTTGCCAAAGGGTCCACCATTGGTCGTCTGCTGCAATAGCGTATTAACGGCAGATTTCGGCGCACTGTCGTAACGGATACGTTCGTCGTTCGTCGTACGTCCCAAATCGACTTCTGCGGTCATTTCCAGCAGTGTGGCTTGTGTGTTAGCACTGACGACTCTACGGAAACGCCGATGCTCTGAGTAGTTACGTGAAGGCCGTCGGCCTTTGTTGTCCTTGGTGAGGGTGATGTCTGAAACTTGGTATTCTCGGCACATTCTTGGCACTGTGGATTTCAGAGTATTGAACTCCCAAACAATTTCCGAAATGGAAACTATCACTCCGCGTTCAAACTCTGATAATTCCCGTCGTGCGACGATAACCACGTCGGAAAGCTTATCACATTAATCTTCTGAGTAGAAACGACAGCTCCACAAGCGCTCTTCCCGTTTATACCTAGCGTACGGGTTACTACCGCCATTTGTACACGTGTATACTGCGATCCCGTGGCTTTTGTATTCTTGTGCATTTGCAGCCACACAGCCACAATAACGTTATGAAACTTCCTGGCAGACTAAAACTGTGTGCCCGACCGAGACTCGAACTCGGGACCTTTGCCTTTCGCGGGCAAGTGCTCTACCATCTGAGCTACCGAAGCACGACTCACGCCCGGTACTCACAGCTTTACTTCTGCCAGTATCTCGTCTCCTACCTTCCAAACTTTACAGAAGCTCTCCTGCGAAACTTGCACTCCGCTGAAGAGTGAAAATCTCATTCTGGAACCCTCCCCCAGGCTGTGGCTAAGCCATGTCTCCGCAATATCCTTTCTTTCGGGAGTGCTAGTACTGCAAGTTTCGCAGGAGAACTTCTGTAAAGTTTGGAAGGTAGGAGACGAGATACTGGCAGAAGTAAAGCTGTGAGTACCGGGCGTGAGTCGTGCTTCGGTAGCTCAGATGGTAGAGCACTTGCCCGCGAAAGGCAAAGGTCCCGAGTTCGAGTCTCGGTCGGGCACACAGTTTTAATCTGCCAGGAAGTTTCATGTCAGCGCACACTCCGCTGCAGAGTGAAAATCTCATTCCACAATAACGTTAGTCCGTCGTAAATTACTGAAGGATATCGGTTGTATACACGAGAAATTCGACATCGAAGACTCCCGTCTAAATCCAGAAAACTTCAAAATATTGAAATTTAGAACGCAAAGTAAGCCGCTGCGTATAAAAATAATTGGACGCGTAGCCCAAATATTTCTCGGTGGCGCTTGCACAGTGGATGACTTAGAAGGAAGTTGCAGTCTTTCAATGAGTTTTTGCAGTGGGAAAGAGAAAGTCTCTAAGTCTTGTATCTGCAGCACTTCTAAGCATCATTCCACAGTTCTAGACCCAATGAAATGAATAAGCGTCTTCACTACATCGCGCCTTCTTTATGCTCTTATCGCTCCCCACTTAAATGAGTTTCAACGTGGTACTGTAGTCGGCGCATGAGCGATGGGACACAGCATCTCCGAGGTAGCGATAAAATGGGGATTTTCCCTTAAGACAGTGTCACCAGTGCACCTTGAATATCACGAATCCGGTAAAACATCAACTCTCCGACATCGTTGCGAACGGAAAAAGATCCTGCAAGAACGGGAGCAACGACGACCGAAGAGAATTGTTCAACGTGACAAAAGTGCAACTCTTCCGCAAATTGCTACAGATTTCAATGCTGGGACATCAACAAGTGTCAGTGTGCGAACCATTCAACGAAACATCATCGATATGGGCTTTCGGAGCAGAAGGCTCACTCGTGTATCCTTGATGACTGCACGACGCAAAGCCTTACGCCTGGCCTGGACGAGTCAACACCGACATTGGACTGTTGATGACTGGATACATGTTACCTGGTTGGACGACTTTCGTTTCAAATATAACAAGCGGTTGGACGTGTACGGGTTTGGAGACAACCTCATGAATCCACGGACCGTGCATGTCACCAGGGCGCTCTTCAAGCTAGTGGAGGCTCTGTAATAGTATGGGACGTGTGCAGGTGGGGTGATATAGGATCCCTGATACGTCTAGATACGACTCTGTCTGATCACCTGCATCCATTCGTGACCGCTGTGCTTTCCGACGGACTTGGCAAATTCCAGCAAGACAATGCGACACCCCACACGTGCAGAATTGCTACAGAGTGACTCCAGGAACACTCTTCTGAGTTCAAACACTTCGGCTGGCCACCAAACTCCCCAGACATGAACGTTTATTGAGCATATTTTTGATTCCTTGCAATGTGATTTTCAGAAGAGATCCCCACCCCCTCGTACTCTTACGGATTTATGGACAGCCGTACAGAATTCATGGTGTCAGTTCCCTCCAACACTACTTCAGACATTAGGCGAGTCCATACCACGTCGTACTGAGGCACTTGTGAGTGCTCGGGGGCGCCCTACACGATATTAGGCAGGTCTACTAGTTTCTTTGGCTCTACAGTGTATATTCACAAATGAGGGTTCTACCACAATAATCATAATAATATTTGACAATCGCACATAGAAATGACATATATTGAAAATTTAATGGGAATGATAAATAAATAAGACCACAGAAATTGAACAAAGCACTAGACCATGACGAGAGCCTTATTAGATCAGGATGGCGAAATAAACAAAGATATTAGCTGCCAGGACTAGGTACGAATTTAACGGTTAGGAACGACCAATCATTCTCAGTTTCCTGATATCGTAAGGCTATTGATGAGGTACCTCATTGATGACAGCCGGCCGGTGTGGCCGTGCGGTTTAGGCGCTTCAGTCTGGAACCGCGTGACCGCTACGGTCGCAGGTTCGAATCCTGCCTCGGGCATGGATGTGTGTGATGTCCTTAGGTTAGTTAGGTTTAAGTAGTTCTACGTTCTAGGGGACTGATGAGCACAGATGTTAAGTCCCATAGTGCTCAGAGCCATTTTAATCACTGAACGATTGATGACACGGTAATAGAACTATGTTATTTGAATTAACAAGTGAACAGAATCGCTTCATACAGGAAGTGTATGTACATAATCTATCTCATTGTGCTGTACTACTTTGCAGAACAGGTTATATGATTTCAGGAAGTATTTTCACTCTGCAGTGGAGTGTGCGCTGATTTGAAACTTCCCGGAGAACCAAAATTTTGCGCCGGACTGGGGACTCCAACTTGGGACGTCAGTTTGGGTATAAATTACAGCTATTTCTGTCCTGTCAATGCCACACGGTACAGAATAGAAATTATTTTCTTATTACCTACCTTCATCTCATTTGGTGGAGGAAAACACAGGTGCTAATAGTTGGAATAAATATACAGTAAACACAGGTTTATTAAAAGATTTCGCAGTGAAGTCAGATGCAGAAGTGCAGCTGAACCTATTAAGAGGAAGAAACGGCAGATTTTAAGGCAGCATTGAGTTAATAGGAGACAGAACACTATTCATAGTGGACGAGGATAATAAAGAGAGACTGCTGGCTTTCCGAATGCGGTCGACTGTTTCTATCATGTTCCATCTCAATCGGCCACGAGACGCTGATGGCCTAGTTACTGGTGCTCGGGTTGATGCCGTATACTTTGATTTCCAGAAACTGTTAGATATACGGCATGACCTCGTTTCAGGAATATGAAGGGACCGAAAAATCAAGAGTTTGTGTTAAAATATATTCGTGTTAAGTAAAAAATACGGATTTTAATATGTACATGTGTGCAGTAATAAAGTAATGCGAAATACACTACAGTATCAATCACATTACATTACAGTAGATTTACAAAACTGTAAAGTTACAGTAAAAGTACAAGTACTCACAAATTACGCTATTTTCTTGGAAAAAATCCAAGCATGGCTTGCCAAAATTCAGGGGAACGAAAACATCTTGTAATTTCGCATCCAGTTGTAACTATAGCGTCCGTAAATCTAACAGTGGCGTCGGATGTTGAAGAAAATAGTTCTAAGCTATCCAAGGTTCAAATAGCTCTAAGCACTATTGGACTCAACATCTGAGGTCATCAGTCCCCTATACTTAGAACTACTTAAACCTAACTAACCTAAGGACATCACACACATCCATGCCCGAGGCAGGGTTCGAACCTGCGACCGTAGCAGCAGCGTGGTTCCGGGCTGAAGCGCCTAGAACCGTTCGGCCACAAAACTGTCCAAGGCTGTAAACATATCGTGACGGGTAGGTGGAGTGGTATCCCAGTTCCCTTCCTCCTCACTTTCTTCTGATGACTGTTCTTGCGTAACGGTCACAGCTTCTGGCACATCAGATTCCACAGACGTACATACGTCCGCACTAATGAATTCTTCAAAATTAATCCCATGGTTCGCAAAGCCCTGCAGAACCATCCATTCATCATGTGAAGTGGCAGCGTTTAACTCGTGGACATCTTCAGTGTTGCTACGTCTCCAGGCTGTGTTAAAGTACTTCTGTAGAAGACGTGGCGGCACGGAGTTCCAGCCTGCTCCGCTGGCTTTTATTGCGTCGAGGAGATTCCAATTTGGGACTGCAATATATCTTCAGCAGCACGAAATGCTACTCTTGCAAATCGCTTGCAATAAGCTCACTTCATGAGAGAAATGATGCCATGGTCCAACGGCTGAAGACAGCTTGTCGCTTTTGGTGGGAAAAAGAACTGAATCTTTGTATTGGTTAGGATCAGATCCTGTACGATATGGGCAGTAAATCTGTCAAATGTAATAAGAACATATTTGTTTTTTGCAACCATTCGACTGTTGAAACGAAGAAGCCACTTGTGAAATGACGTGGGGTCGATCCCAGCTTTCTCATGGTGAGAGTAGATGCAATGTGAAGTGTCCATATTAATGTTTTTAAAACAACACAGTTTCTCGGACTTATACCGATAACACAGGGACCAAACTTCCCACGGCTGTCCGCAATGCATACAAGGGCAACATTTACACGTTGTTTGCAGCGTTCTCCACCGCAACACTTATCACCATTTATCCGCCGTGGTACGATTTGGAAAAAGTTTGTTGAAAAGTCCAGTTCCGTCCATACTGAACACCTCTCACAAAGCATACTTTTCCCTTACTCGGTCGAATTAATGCTTTTCGCACTTTCTTCACCAGCTTTGTTTGCTTCACCACAAATCTGTACTGATGAAATGCAATATCGCTTTTGGAACCGATACTGCCAACCAGTAGAACAACTGAAGCCTCCGATGCCTATATTTTTTGCAGTCTCATCTGCTTTTGACGGAATCATAAAGCCACTTAAAGGTAGGTTAGATACACGCATATGATTGAATCATTTAGCAGTAAAGTCTCGACGTCTTCATAATTAGCACGACGAAGTCGTTCAGATTTGTTTCCGGAATCTGATGCAGCAGCAATAATGATTTTTTTCTCGATTCTCAGTTGTCGTAGATAAAGAAGAGCTAGGAATTCCAAACCGCTCTGCAACTGGTGTTTCCCTCGTACCAGTCCACTTCATATAGAACCTTAAGCTTTACCTGTACACTTAGAGCTCTCTGTCACCTCTTTGCCGCCGGCCGCGGTGGTCCTGCGGTTCTAGGCGCTGCAGTCCGGAACCGCGGGACTGCTACGGTCGCAGGTTCGAATCCTGCCTCAGGCATGATGTGTGTGATGTCCTTAGGTTAGTTAGGTTTAAGTAGTTCTAAGTTCTAGGGGACTGATGACCTAAGATGTTAAGTCCCATAGTGCTCAGCAGAGCCATTTGAACCTCTTTGCCACGTTTCACGTGCTAACGTTTGTAGATTTTTGTATGGTATAACCCGATTTGTCTACAACCAAAGGGACACCTGGGATCGAATACGTTTCTAGATGTTAATGCACATTTTATTGAATTTATTTAAACGTACCGTACACGCTGATTATTGAGAAGACCTACAATACGTTAGAAAAGAGTCAACAATGGGTGGTTAGCTTTATAGTTACAATTCTTGCACTCATTACGGAAAAAATTTACAAAATAAATATGTTCCGGCGTATCGACAAGCGTCGGCACGAAGACGAAGATCGCAAGAGCAGAGAAGGCGGTGAGGTGATGTGAGCCAATAGCCCGCTGAAAAGGACCGCGCCATGCAAGAAGAGAACGTAAGTGCCGGGCCTGCCAGCCTCGGCCGGACAGTATTCCGACGGTAATCGGATAGTAGTAGGCCGGCACTCGCAGAACAGTTATTAGTGATCCATATCCATTTCTTGTTTGGACGTTGTCCACAGCGAAAAACATTACTGTTTTTATGTCAACCCATAGCTTGCGACACAAAGTTAAGTATTGTCAAACTTCTTAATTTGTGATAAAAACTATTAATGTTATTTGTTCGATTTTTTGTTTAGCATTCAGAGAACGCAGCATTCTTTAGGCACCCTATACGAGACGAGTGGGCAGGACCCCACAAAAGAAAACTATGGAAAATCCAGGATGAGAATGTAACAATATTAAGGAAAGGAAAGTTGCTACTCAGCATATAGCGGAGATGCTGAGTCACAGATTAGGCACAACCAAAATACTGTCACAAATAAAGCTTCCGGCCAGTAATCCCTTCGTAAAAAATAGACGACACACAAACACACACAAACACACACACACACACACACACACACTCAGTGTGACTTCAGTTGTCTGACACTGCAGTCGTGCGTGTGTGTGTGTGTGTGTGTGTGTGTGTGTGTGTGTGTGTGTGTGTGTGTGTCTGTCTGTCATTTATTTTTGACGAAGGCCTTACTGGCTGAAAGCTTTTTTTGTGACAATATTTTGGTTGTGCTTATCTGCGACTCAGCATCTCCGCTATATGCTGAGTAGCAACTTTCCTTTTCGTAAGATTGTAGCAAAAGAATTACATATAGCTGATGGGGCTAGTATCCTTTTTGCGTTAACCGCGAGTGCGTCTGAAGCGAGTTGGCGCTAACATCTACATCTACATCCATACTCTGCAAGCCACCTGACGGTGTGTGGTGGAGGGTACCTTGAGTACCTCTATCGGTTCTCCCTTCTATTCCAGTCTCGTATTCTTCGTGGAAAGAAACATTGTCGGTATGCCTCTGTGTGGGCCCTAGTCTCTCTGAATTTATCCTCATGGTCTCTTAGCGAGATGTACGTAGGAGGGAGCAATATACTGCTTGACTCCTCGGTTAAGGAATGTTCTCTAAACTTCAACAAAAGCCCGTACCGAGCTACTGAGCGTCTCACTTGCAGAGTATTCCACCGGAGTTTATCTATCATCTCCGTAACGCTTTCGCGATTACTAAATGATCCTGTAACGAAGCGCGCTGCTCTCCGTTGGATCTTCTCTATCTCTTCTATCAACCCTGTCTGGTATGGATCCCACACCGGTGAGCAGTATTCAAGCAGTGGGCGAACAAGTGTACTGTAACCTACTTCTTTTGTTTTCGGACTGCATTTCCTTAGGATTCTTCCAATGAATCTCAGTCTGGCATCTGCTTTACCGACGGTTAATTTTATGTGGTCATTCCATTTTAAATCACTCCTAATGCCTACTCCCAGATAATTTATGGAATTAACTGCTTCCAGTTGCTGACCTGCGATATTGTAGCTAAATGATAAGGGATCTTTCTTTGTATGTATTCGCAGCACATTACACTTGTCTACATTGGGATTCAATTGGCATTCCCTGCACCATGCGTAAATTCGCCGCAGATCCTCCTGCATTTCAGTACAATTTTCCATTGTTACAACCTCTCGATATACCACAGCATCATCCGCAAAAAGCCTCATTGAACTTCCGATGTTATCCACAAGGTCATTTATATATATTGTGAATAGCAACGGTCCTACGACACTCCCCCGCGGCACACCTGAAATGACTTTTAGTTCGGAAGACTTCTCTCCATTGAGAATGACATGCTGCATTCTTTTATCTAGGAACTCTTCAATCCAATCACACAATTGGTCTGATAGTCCATATGCTCTTACTTTGTTCATTTAACGACTGTGGGGAACTGTATCGAACGCCTTGCGGAAGTCAAGAAACACGGCATCGCTGGGAACCCGTGTCTATGGCCCTTTGAGTCTCGTGGACGAATAACGCGAGCTGGGTTTCACACGATCGTCTTTTTCTGAAACCCATGCTGATTCCTACAGAGTAGATTTATAGTCTCCAGAAATAGGGTAGATTCGCACTGTCGGCTAATGAACAAAATAACGCGCGTATGAAAATCAGACGAGCTTTGCTATTCGATTGAAGATTAGCTGAAGATCCCTAAGAATTGCACTCTGCCTGTCACTACTGCTTCACGTGTCTGTCCCAACCAGTAAGTATACTTCTATATGGAAACGTCTCATTGTTGTCACAGCTGGAGAGACGACTACTGTTTTCGCCTGCATTCGTTCAGCACTGCCAGCTGCCAGGGATCTTCTTGTGGCGAATCTATTATATCAACGTGGAGAAACTATTGCTGTAAATGTAATTGCCGGTATACCTCAAGAGATTATCAATGAGCCAAAAAGTCAGAAGCTCCAAAAAGCTCTTCGCATTCATTGCTGTTGTACGAGGGACATTTCATAAATAGTGCACGCTTTGTTTTTTTACTTACAAATTTTTTTTCAATATTTCTATACAGTCCTTCAATATAGTCTACCCGCTTCTCTATGACTGAATCCCAACGTCTCGGAAGTTCTGTTATTCCATCCAAGCCCATGCATATGTTTTTTTCAGCTTCGAGGGCAGGTCATAGTCTGGCGGACTCTTACCGAGGCTGTAGAAAGGATGCGGCAACACTTCTCGTCCGTATTGGCGCAGTTTCTGGGTTACAACACTGCCGACATGTGGGCATGTATTGTCGTGGAGAATAAGTTGCCAGCCTCGAGTAGCTGAAGTCAGGTTTTGTGTATTTTACTGCGCAGGTTTTGCATGAAGCTACAATAAGACACTGCTGTGACACATGTTCCACAGGGGACTCTATCCGTCATGACGATTCCTTGCTGATCATAAGCAAAAATCATCATTTGCTTGAACGTCAAGTGAGCGCGTCGAAATGTTTATGGAAGTGGAGAATCGGAAGCTGTCCTCTCAGTCGGTTGTGATTTCAAGTTCGATTCGAAGTCTCTGATCCACGTTTTTACAATAGCGACAATTCGACACAAGAATCACTATAGACTTTCACCGTACAATCGTTGCTTGAGCAACGTTACAAGGTCCAGGGGTTTGTGCTTCTCTGCAGCAGTCAAACAGTGTGCGAGCCGACTCGCAGGAATTTTTCACTTCTTTAAATCATTTTTCAGTTTGCGGAATACTAATGTTGGGGAATTCCCGTGATATCAGAGTGTTCCTTATAAGTCGTATTGCGATCTTCTTAAAGTGCATCTGCCACAAGTTTCGCATTTCGTTTATCTGTTGACGTTTGTCGCCTTCCGGGTCTTAGATTATCGTCTATGCTCATACGACCACCACGAAAGCGATTAACCCAATGTGAAACTATACTATGGTCCACTGTAAACTAACCACAAACTTCACGTAACGCCCTGTGCGTTTCTGTTGGGTTTTTGCAGCCTAAGGTTTCCATCTTGATGTACGATCTCTGCTCAACAGTCACAGTACCCGAGACCTCTGCTGGTGGTCCATTTCTACCCCTCGCCTCTTCTATGTTTGAGCACACAGCTAAAAAACAAAAACACTCGCTTCTTCCTCAAGCTCCCAACCATATCTGACGTGATTTTTATTATTGGTGCATCAAACAATCCACAATAATACCGACCTGTGCATTATTAATGAAATTTCCCTTGTATATAGAGAAGCCGCAATGCTAGAAAACTGAAACAAATGTAGGAATACCTGCTGAAGATCGGTACCTGCGGCAGTACTTCGTGATGGGTCCTCACCATAAGCAAATTCAACGTGCTGCCCCGTAAATAGACGCAGTGCACTGAATTCGCATTAGGGAGAACGGCGGTTTAAATACCAGTCTGGCCATCCAGATTTACGTTACCTGTGATTTCCCTAAATCTTTTACGGAAAATACTTCGATGGTTCCTTCGAATGGGCACGGCCGATTTCCCTCCCCATCCGTCCTTAATTAGAACTTGTGCTCCGTTCCGGCTATATTCGAACTCAGCGGCGTTGAATGACCACAGGAATAGTACTTTGAAAAGACGATGTATTCTACACACTCGAACCCAGCAACTCTTCTCGCAGACAGCAGGAAAGCTCCACCCCATATATGAATCAACTAGGAGTGGTGTTCCCAGAATGAGATTTTCACTCTGTAGCGGAGTGTGCTCTGATATACAACTTCCTGGCAAATTAAAACTGTGTGTCGGACCGAGACTCGAACTCGGGACCTTTGCCTTTCGCGGGCAAGTGGTCTACCTGCTGAGCTACCCAAGCACGACTCACAACCCGTACTCACAGTTAGGAGACGATATACTGGCAGGTTTGGAGCAAGTGGTCTACCAGCTGAGCTACCCAAGCACGACTCACAACCCGTCCTCACAGGTAGGAGACGAGGTACTGGCAGAATTGAAGCTGTGAGGACGGGTCGTGAGTCGTGCTTGGCTAGCTCAGATGGTAGACCACTTGCCTGCGAAAGGCAAAGGTCCCGAGTTCGAGTCTCGGTCCGGCACACAGTTTTAATTTGCCAGGAAGTTTCAAGGAGTGGTGTTTCTGGCCCTAATCGAACTCGTTAGTCCTGTGAACGACAGCAACTTATTAACAACTGTGCAGATCACACAATGTTTCGCTGCCTAGATTAGGTTAGTCATCGAAGCGAAAAATATGACAAATAGTCACGCTCTGCGACCTGGTTTTAGTGATCGTGCTAATATACATTTAAACTGCAAAGGTTATAAATTCAAATCTTAGAATTCTAGGAAATAAAGAACATGGATGGCGATTCTATGGTAAAAATTCGCGGTATTGTGTTACATTATGTACAACAGGCAGCGAAAACTTGTTTTCGCATTTTGAAGGGAATCATGACAACATACAAGTTGCATTACAATTGTTAAACAGGAGAATGTTATCGAATCCTGTTAAAACGAAAGGCGAAGATTTGGATGAATGGCTGTCAAAGCTTATACGGAAAGACGTAGAGGACATTCCGTCAACCGTGAAAATATTACTCACGCTCGTTTGAAAAATATTCCGAAACTGTCAAAATCCAAGACGGGACTTCAGGTTTCCTTATCGCAGATGTATGTGACACATATAAAACGCGAAGCCTTTGTCCTTAATAATGATATGGAAAATGGTCATGTCTTTTCAATCGGCTCTTACCTGCAGCTCATATGCCAACAGGAAACTATGCTGAAGCATTTCATGATGCACAGCTGCTCAGGAGATTATATAAAACGTTCTCTGAATTCTTGCCGCGTCAGTTCAAGGTAGAACCTCGAGCTTTCGACGCTTACCTCCATCGCCTTCGTCAGGAGCAACTGACTGTCAGACTGCTGCTGTGCTCGCCCTATATAATCCAAAGACGACTTATATTTGGCCAGTACTTACGTCATGCTGTCGCAGATTACAAACCAATGGGAAGCGGCCTTTGGACCTTAGGTAAGGTCACTACAGCAACAGACGATGGGTGTAATCGTCGAAAGGTCCAGGTTTTACCCTAAATTGGCGCGGCAAATAGTACGAGAATGTTTTAGATGAGTACAACAGTGCCGATGCGAAAAACTTCGCTCTCACTCTGGAGCTTCTCACATACGATTAGTGTTCAGTCTTATAAAAGATAAAAAGAAAACCTATTTGAAAATTATACAGTGTTTTCAAGATGAGTGTAGGAAGGGTCAATTCTCTTTTAATCCAAAAACGCTGGTATCTGACTTTGAACATTCTACCGATGAATATCGAGGTTGCGCCTCCATCAGTCAATATTACTCATTCCACCTGGCTCAAGCTTTGTAACTCACAAATTCAATATTAATTATTATTTTAAGAAAATCGTATTTCTGTTGAATGCTATATGCATTCTTTTAAACAGAGCAGGATAAAATTATTTCTGTTGAATGATAAACTACCATAATTAGTACAGAATGTTATATGCATTCTTTTAAACAGAGTAGAATAAAATTATTCCCAAAATTACGTTCTTCCTCAATACAACGATACATCATTCACGCTACCAAGTGTTGTGCTCATTTCTTAAGCTGCGGACTTCTTTAAAACTTTTGTCTTTTAAATTTTCACAAATATTAATTTTTTTCTTTATATTTCATGTGGGGGAAATATACATACATTTAGTTTGGCTTTGATGTACAAAGACAAAAAGTGAAAAAGGCCAGTTGTAAGTTCTAGGGGACTGATGACCTCAAAAGTTAAGTCCCATAGTGCTCAGAGCCATGTAAATTTCCCCAGCCAAACATCTCCAAGTCTGGGGAAATATGAAGCATGAATAAACTGAAGTCGCATAAGAATTAACTCTGCAAGGAATGGCCACACCATCAAAACGGACAAAAAAGCCAACAGAAGACCAGCTTTCCTACAACAGAAGTTAATTTTACTCGGAAACTGTGAAACTGGCGCAAAATGTGTTTCATAAAAAGCAGCCATAAGCACAATATAGGATAACAGAAATGCAGTTGTTTTCAGGAAATATTTTTGTTTGTGGAATATATAATAAAATATTTGTGTTTATGCATAATTTGTTTTCTTTCATATCTTGTTGATTGGCCTTACGATATTCTTTAAGAACTTTGTAAATAGCGGCGAAGGTCGTGCAGCTGCTACGTTCAGATTTGGAAGAGTTTCTTTAGTTTGTGCAGTTGGTCCATCACTAGCAGGTAGAAACTGGCGAGTTCGGGCGAGCCACCCGTCCCTCATGACCTCGTTCTCTATGGGACTTTAAACGCTAATCTTCCTTCCTTTTCGTTACTATATGATTACACGACTGTTGAACACTTACTGAAAGCTGTCACATCCATCACATGCGAGTTTGCATATTGAACAGTGTAGTGAACATATGAGGGTAATCACGGGAAAGATGGATGCCAGACTGTAAGGAGGTACTTTACAAAAGCGTTCAACTGAGAGTTGAGTGTCGCTCGGCTGTATGGAAATTGTAACGCCGGCCGCGGTGGCCGAGCGGTTCTAGGCGCTCAGTCCGGAACCGCGCGATTGCTACGGTCGCAGGTTCGCATCCTGCCTCGGTCATGGATGCGTGTACTGTCCTTAGGTTAGTTAGGTTTAAGTAGTTCTACGTTCTAGGGGACTGATGACCACAGATGTTAAGTCCCATAGTGCTCAGAGCCACTTGAACCATTTGAAATTGTAAGAGACAGGATTGACAGAGGAACCAAGTAAGATCCGAAGAAGAGCAATCCGCTTCGTCACAATGCCGTTTAGAAAGCCAGCAAGCGACACGAAGAGGCCCATCCGACTCTAGTTTCAGACACTGCAAGAGAGTCATTGTGCATCGCCGAGTGGTTTATTTTTAAAATTCCGACAGCGTGGATTCCTAGAAGAGCCAACCACTATATTGCTTTCTTCTCCGTACGTCTCGCGGGAAGACATTGAGCTCTGGCGGAGGTTTGTAAACAGTGGGTCTCCTGGGGCGACTGGAATAGGAAAGGGGGTTAATGAGAGTGGTGCGCAAAGCACCCTCTGCCGAACACTAGAAGAAGGCTTGTAGGCTGCAGGTAAGAAGACCTATTAGCAGCTGTGGTCCCTAGCTTGTTAGTTGATTGTCCCAGTATTTCGCTCATTGCCTTGTGCCGAAGGTTTCCGTTTCCGCAGCGATATGTAACCGCTTACTTCCGTCCACGTCCGAGCCGGCGGTTGGACTGGAGTTGGGAACGGAGCGCCCGCGGCCAGGAGTGGACTTCGGCCAGGAACGCTCGCAACCTGCGGTGCCGCAGTGGGCCGTGTCCGCGTCGCCCCTTTCGATGCCGGGCGAGGTCACTCGCCCATTGTCGCGCGGTGTCGTGTCTCGGCCTTCACTTTTCCTCCGCGCCAGCGAAGGCTGCCGTGCATTTCAACAGCCAACTGGCCGGCTACCGCAATTCGCGGATCTTACGACGGCCAGGAACCTCCTGCCAAGGACCAAATGAACGACCACACGAGAAACGAAAGTGATCTGTTTCACTATGATCTGGCCTCAGATCGAGGACAGAGTCACAAAAATCGCTCGTAGAGCCGTGTGTCGTGCATGCTCTACATGCCGTTAGACTGATTTTGCTGAACGTACTCTTGATCCAATAATCGACGGGAATCCAGCCGAGGAACGTCCGCGACAATTGCCGATATTCGACAGATGATCGCACCGGCATTTTCGAGACATAAATTAAACGATGACTCACTGTGCACAACGGTGTTATCTTAGATGGTGATTGAAAAACGCACGAAGATTACTAGCCTTTTTAGGATCTGTGAAGGATGATCTCCTTTCCGCGAAGCTGGAAACTACACTGTTGTCGATATTGTGGTCTTCAGTCCTGAGAATGGTTTGATGCACCTTTCCATGCTACTCTATCCTGTGCAAGCTTCTTCATCTCCCAGTACCTACTGCAACCTATATCCTTCTGAATCTGCTAAGAGTATTCATCTCTTGGTCTCTCTCTACGATTTTTACCCTCCACGCTGGCCTACAATCCTAAATTAGTGATCCCTTGATGCCTCAGAACATCTCCTACCAACCGATCCCTTCTTCTAGTCAAGTTCTGCCACAAACTCCTCCCCAATTCTATTCAATACCTCCTCATTAGTTATGTGATATACCCATCTAATCTTCAGCATTCTTCTGTCACACCACATTTCGAAAGCTTCTATTCTCTTCTTGGCCAAAATTATTTATCGTCCGTGTTTCACTTCCATACATGGCTACTCTCGGTACAAATACTTTTAGAAACGACTTCCTGACACTTGAACCTATACTCGATGTTAACAAATTTCTCTTCTTCAGAAACGCTTTCCTTGCCATTGCCAGTCAACATTTTATATCTTGTCTATTTCGACCATCATCGGTTATTTTGCTCCCCAAATAGCAAAACTGCTTTACTACTTTAAGTGCCTCATTTCCTGATCTAATTCCCTCAGCATCACCTGACTAAATTCCACTACATGCCGTTATAATCGTTTTGCTTTTGTTGACGTTCATCTTACATCCTTCTTTCAAGACACTGTCCATTCCGTTCAACTGCTCTTCCAAGTCCTTTGCTGTCTCTGACAGAATTACAATGTCATTGGCGAACGTCAAAGTTTTTATTTCTTCTCCATCGATTTTAATACCTACTCCGAATTTTTCTTTTGTTTCCTTTACTGCTTGCTCAATATACAGATTGAATAACATCGGGGATAGGCTACAACCTTGTCTCACTCCCTTCCCAACCACTGCTTCCCTTTCATGCCCCTCGACTCTTATAACTGCCATCTGCTTTCTGTACAAATTGTAAATAGCATTTCGTTTCCTGTATTTTACCCCTGCCACCTTCAGAATTTGAAAGAGAGTACTCCAGTCAACACTGTCAAAAGCTTTTTCTAAGTCTACAATCTATTTTCTAAGATAGGGTCGGTATTGCCTCAAGTGTTCCAATATTTCTACGGAATCCAAACTGATCTTCCCCGAGGTCAGCTTCTACCGGTTTTTCCATTCGTCTGTAATGAATTCGCGTTGTAATTTTGCAGTCGTGACTTACTAAACTGATAGTTCGGGAATTTTCACACCTGTCAACACCTGCTTTCTTTGGGATTGGAATTGTTATATTCTTCTTGAAGTCTGAGGGTATTTCGCCTGTCTCATACATCTTGGTCACCAGATGGTACAGTTTTGTCAGGACTGGATCTCCCAAGGCTGTCAGTACTACACTATTCTCTGCAATTATATCTTGTCATACAGCGGTCAAACCATTAGTTCCGAGTAAGATCTGTGTGTAGAACACAAGGGGCGCACGTACTTAGAACGGCGAGGAAATTTTCGATTCCAGAACATTGCCTTGGTACAGGTTATTATCTGGAATGTAACAGGGATCCTGGTGTGCGCTTTCCGTTACTGGGATACTGTTAATAACTAAGATTTAATTAACAATCGATCTTATAGAGACGCGGATTTTTATTCTTAAATTCTACATCGAGGTGGCAAAAGTCATGGGATTCCTGCTAATATTGTGTCGGTCATCCTTTTACCAGGTTTTGTTCAGCACCTGGACGTGACATGGAGTCCACAAGTCATTGGAAGTCGCACGCAGAAATACTGAGCAAAGCTGTCGCTGTCTTTGCGAAAGCGTTGCCGGTGCAGAAATTTGTGCACGAACTCTCGATTATGTCCCACAAATGTTTAGTAATTTTTCAGAACACATCTCTCTGGAGTACAGCAGTTTCTTCACTGCTTAAAAATGAATGTGAAATCACAACCGTAATAAAGTTTTTTTTTTTATATGAAGTTACCAGTTTCGTTCTGTTTTAGACCATCTTCAGATCTTCCACCATGATGGTAGATGGTCGCTGTTGTAACAGGCGAGTTGTGGTGGCCTGGAAATATTCTAAGTTCGGAGTTGGCGTGGCCGCAAGGGCTGCTTGGCAAGCGGGGGGCTGGCAGCAAATACGTGGTGCTGAACTTTAGCCGGACAAGAGGGGTAGCCCCAGGGCGTGGTCCAGGCCGAGCACGTGGCTAGGAATTCCTTGGTGACGCTGTGCCGATGAAAGAGCGGTGCACACTGGGAGAGCCAAAGATGGCGGACTTCGTGAAACTACGAGGGCGGTTCAGAAAGTAACCTCCGATTGGTCACAGTGCGGGTTGTGGGGGGAGTAGCGACGCCATCTGTGCGTTCACGCACTCAACAGGTCAGTCGGCATCAAGCCGTGGTCGAGTGAACGTCGTACCTGCGCTAGTTTAGTTTTTGTGGCAGTTTGAAATGTGTGCTGCAATAGAAAACCCCGCCAAATGTGAAGTGCGTGCTGTCATAAGGTTTTTTACAGCCAAAGGATATTCTGCAGCAGCTATTCATCGTGAGCTTTGTGCCGTGTATGGACCAAGAGTTATGAGTGAAGGAGTTGTCCGTGAATGTGTACGTTTATTTAAAAGTGGACGAGAAAACGTTCATGATGAAGAGAGGAGTGGTAGACCATCATTGGTGACTGACGAACTCGTTCAGACAGTTGATGCAAAAGTTCGTGAAAATCGACGTTTCTCAATGTCGGAGTTGTCTACTGGTTTTCCACAGATTTCTAAGACTCTCATGTACGAGATAGTGACAGCAAGATTGGGTTACCGTAAGTTCTGTGCACGATGGGTGTCCAAAATTCTTACCGACCACCACAAAACTCAAAGAATGGCCTCTGCATTAGACTTTCTGTCACGTTATGAGGACGAAGGAGAACCATTGTTAAACAGAATCGTGACCGGTGACGAAACCTGGATTAAGTACGTGAACCCTGAGACAAAAGAACAATCAAAGATGTGGGCACATTCAAATTCGCCTACCAAACCAAGAAAAGCCTCACAAGATTTTTCTGCCAGAAAACTGATGACAACGGTGTTTTGGGATGCCAAAGGGGTGTTGTTGGTTGAATTCATGGAATGTGGTACGACCATTAATCAAGATATGTACTGTGAAACAATAAAAAAGTTACGACGGGCTATACAGAACAAACGCCGTGGTATGCTGACTTCCGGTATCGTTTTTTTGCACGATAACGCCCGTCCTCACTCTGCTCGCAGAACAACGGCCCTTCTTGAGTCCTTCAAGTGTGACGTTATCAACCATCCACCTTACAGCCCAGACCTGGTGCCAAGTGATTATCACCTCTTCATGCATTTGAAGAAATGGCTCGGGTCACAGCAGTTTGATGACGACGAAGAGCTCAAAGATGCGGTCACAGGCTGGCTCCAGGCACAAGCGGGTGATTTTTATGCAGAAGGAATTTCAAAGCTTGTGAAGAGATACGATAAGTGCCTCAATCGCTATGGAGACTATGTAGAAAAATAGTGCAAAGATGTAGTTGTAAGATGTATTTTTATTTAACTTGGTGTATTTTTTTAAATCAACCAAAGGTTACTTTCTGAACGGCCCTCGTATAATGGCTACTATTTCACAGTTCATATAGAAATTAATAGTAGCCAGACGAATCATGATACCTCAAAAAGAAACCTGTACATTATCATTATTTGCACAACGATTTTGATGGTGTAATCAGATTTTCCGTATCTGTATTAGTTTAAAGTTCAGTATCTGACTTTAAATTGTGCGAACTACACCCAGTAACGAATTTCCAAAATCTAAGCGATTCATCGGATTTTGACGATCGACATTGTCATTAGATAGCTATTAGTGTAAACCTAAATTGGTACGAATTACAGGCATGTAACTTGAATAGTACATGAGTTATTGGAACTCAAAGTGTCCGATTACTATCGATCGCAACAGGCCATAAGTACTCAATAGTTACACAAAGAGAAAACGGTAGCAGAATGATTATAAATATATTCATTCATCTATGTCTTTGTTTACATCCGATATATACTCTTCATGAAGAAATTGGTCAATTATTTATTGTGTTTTAGAAAGCACAGAGACATTAGGCTACTGGCTTAAGTTTGTTTCTATTCCTTTGATATATGTTTATTTAATTTGTTTGTGTATTTAATAATGTATGTTAGAGCATGTTTATTGTCCAGCCATAGGAAGATTTATTTAATTTCAATTTATTTAAATGTGAATCCAGTATTTCGAAGTGTTTCAAAATGTTTGTGAGGGTGCGTCGGTTTGGAGACATGACGGGAGAGCTATCGCCAATCACAGCGCTCGTTACTAAGGGAGGCGACTACCGAGGCGAATGGAGGGGGAGTTGTGAACAGTGCGGCGCGAGGGACAGTCGCACAGGACACGGGGAGTCCTGGACAGTACGGCATGACGGACGCACGGTCGCAGGAAAGACTTGGAGTGTAGGGCGGTTTGCGCTTGGTCGCGGGTGATAGAAATACTTCGGAGTGCCGACTTGTGATCTTGTGAGATTTCCATGGTTTCTACAGTGAAGACATAGCATGCATTTAGAAGTGAATATCTCGTGAGCTATGTTGTCGTTCATAACTAATTACGCGCAGTAGGAATCTATTGTTCCCCTGTTATTCAACTTATATTTTATTTAATTGCTGGACCATCGACGCCAATAAGTGTTTTGCAGAAATATACCACATTCTCAAAAGTACTTCTACTATCGTACTCATCATTTAAAATCGGTAAGATGGTACCTGAATATTTTATTTAATTGCAAATTTTCATTTATGAATTTCTACGTTACATTCGCAATTGCCGAGTGATGGGAACCTTTGACCATTCGATTCACGTGTATATTCATATTGTATACTGTAGACTCATCAGTATTTGGCTGGTAATGCATATCCCTGCCCCTAGACAACGAGACCAGCCAGACTCTGAGTCTGAGGGTACGTTGTTGAGGGCCACCACACCACCATCACCACATCATTTTTATTATTTGAAAGCCCGCACTGTGTTCGTGGAGGTGTAGCGCCAGCTCCGTTCACAGCCACCATCTACCATCATAGTGCAAGATCTCACGGTAATCTAAAACAGACCGAAACCGGTACCTGATACAAACAAAAAAAAAAAAGATTATTGCGGTTGTGACAGTTCATATTCATTTTTAAGCCTTAAATGTACGATAGGATTCATGTTGGGCGATCTGGATGGCAAAATCATGCGCTAAAATTGTCCAGAATGTTCTTCAAACAAATAGCGAACAACTGCAGCCCAGTGACATGGTGTATTGTCATCCACAAACATTCCATCGTTGTTTGGGTACATGAAGTCCATAAATGGCTGCAAATGGTCTCCAACTAGCCCAACATAACCATTTCCAGTCGATAATCGGTTCAGTTGGACCAGTGCAACCAATCCATTCCATATCAACACAGCCCACAGCATTATGGAGCCACCACCATTTTGCACAGTGCCTTTTTGACAACTTGGGTCCATGACTTCGTGGGGTCTTAACTACCCTCTAACCCTTCCATCAGCTCTTACCAACTGAACTCGGAACTCATGTGAGCAGGCGCCGGTTTTCCAGTCGTCTAGGTCCAACCGGTATGGTCACGAGCCCATGAGAGCTGCAGGCGATGTCGTGCTGTTATCAAAGGCACTCGAGTCGGTCGGCTACTGCCATAGCCCATTAACGCCAAATTTCGCCGCACTGTCCTGACATCTACATCTACATCTACATGAGTACTCCGGAATTCACATTTAAGTGCTTGGCAGAGGATTCATCGAACCACAATCACACTATCTCTCTAGCATTCCACTCCCGAACAGCGTGCGGGAAAAACGAACACCTATACCTTTCTGTTCGAGCTCTGATTTCTCTTATTTTATTTTGATGATCATTCCTACCTATGTAGGTTGGGCTGACAAAAATATTTTCGCGTTCGGAAGAGAAAGTTGGTGACTGAAATTACATAAATAGATCTCGCCGCGACGAAAAACGTCTTTGCTTTAATGACTTCCATCCCAACTTGCGAATCATATCTGCCACACTCTCTCCCCTATTACGTGATAATAGAAAACGAGCTGCCTTTTTTGCACCCTTTCGATGTCCTCCGTCAATCCCACCTGGTAAGGATCCCACACCGCGCAGCAGTATCCTAACAGAGGACGAACGAGTGTAGTATAAGCTGTCTCTGTAGTGGACTTGTTGCATCTTCTAAGTGTCCTGCCAATGAAACGCAACCTTTGGCTCGCCTTCCCCACAATATTATCTATGTGGTCTTCCCAAAAGAAGTTGTTCGTAATTTTAACACCCAGGTACTTAGTTGAATTGACAGCCTTGAGAATTGTACTATTTATAGAGTAATCGAATTCCAACGGATTTCTTTTGGAACTCATGTGGATCACCTCACACTTTTCGTTAGTTAGCGTCAACGGCCACCTGCCACACCATACAGTAATCTCTTTTAAATAGCTTTGCAGCTGATACTGGTCTTCGGATGACCTTACTAGACGGTAAATTACAGCATCATCAGCGAACAACCTAAGAGAACTGCCCAGATTGTCACCTAGGTCATTTATATAGATCAGGAACAGCAGAGGTCCCAGGACGCTTCCCTGGGGAACACCTGATATCACTTCAGTTTTACTCGATGATTTGCCGTCTATTACTGCGAACTGCGACCTTCCTGACAGGAAATCACGAATCCAGTCGCACAACTGAGACGATACCCCATAGGCCCGCAGCTTGATTAGAAGTCGCTTGTGAGGAACGGTGTCAAAAGCTTTCCGGAAATCTAAAAATACGGAATAAACTTGAGATCCCCTGTCGATAGTCGCCATTACTTCGTGCGAGTAAAGAGCTAGTTGCGTTGCACAAGAACGATGTTTTCTGAAACCATGCTGATTACGTATTAATAGATCGTTCCCTTCGAGGTGATTCATAATGTTTGAATACAGAATATGCTCCAAAACCCTACTGCAAACCGACGTCAATGATATAGGTCTGTAGTTCGTTGGATTACTCCTACTACCCTTCTTAAACACTGGTGCGACCTGCGCAATTTTCCAATCTGTAGGTACAGATCTATCGGTGAGCGAGCGGTTGTATATGATTGCTAAGTAGGGAACCATTGTATCAGCGTAAACTGAAAGGAACCTAATCTGTATACAATCTGGACCTGAAGACTTGCCCGTATCAAGCGATTTGAGTTGCTTCGCAACCCCTAAGGTATCTAGTTCTAAGAAACTCATGCTAGCAGCTGTTCGTGTTTCAAATTCTGGAATATTCCATTCGTCTTCCCTGCTGAAGGAATAACTCCGCTTTAGCGGCACAGCTGACAGATACGTTGCACATTGATTTCTGAGGTTATTTCATGCACTGCTGTTTGTCTGTTAGCATGACATCTCTGTGCAAACGCCGCTGCTCTCGGTCGCTAAGTGAAGGCCGTCGGCGACTGTATTGTCTGTGGTGAGAAGTAATGCATAAAATTTGGTGTTCTTGACACTGTGGATTTTGAAATATTGAATTCCCTAACGATTACCGAAATGGACTGCGCTATGCGTCTAGTTCCAACTGTCATCCGGATACAGCATCTATCAATTTCCGTCATGCGGCCATAATCACGTCGGAGACCTTTTCTCGTAAATCGGCTGGGTACAGATGACAGCTCTGCCTGTGCAGTGTCCATCTATACCCCGTGTACACGATACTATCACCATCTATACACGTACATATCGCTATCCCATGACTTTTGTCACCTCAGTGTATTCTGAATCCTTCTCTCTTCCTGTACAACAGAGAAACCATTATCTTTACTTGCTCACCCACTGTTAATTAGTATTTCACTACCGTTGACGCCTAATGTTAGAAAGGTTTTTTTTCATTTTTTTCGTGCATTCAGCTACATACCGACACACAAAGCATTGTCAGTGGTTATTGTTTAATTATAATGACAGTTTCCTCACAGCTGTATGTTTTGTTTTATTATGATTTTATCTCATGTATATATCTACATCTACATTTACATGGATACTCTGCAAATCACATTTACGTGCCTGCCAGAGGTTCAAATGGCTCTGAGCACTATGGGACTTAACAGCTGTGGTCACCAGTCCCCTAGAACTTAGAACTACTTAAACCTAACTAACCTAAGGACATCACACACATCCATGCCCGAGGCAGGATTCGAACTGCGACCGTAGCGGTCACGCGGTTCCAGACTAAAGCGCCTAGAACCGCACGGCCACACCGGTCGGCGCCTGGCAGAGGGTTCATTGAGCCACATTCACACTTCTCTATTATTCCAACCTCGTATAGAGCGCCGAAAGAATGAACACGTATATCTTTCCGTACGAGCCTCTGTTTTATCGCGATGTTCGTTCTTCCCTATGTAGGTCGGTGTCAACAAAGTATTTTCTTATTCAGAGGAGAAAGTTGATGATTGGAATTTCGTGAGAAGATTCCGTCGCAACGAAAAACGCCTTTCTTTTAAAGATTTCCAGCCCAAACCCTGTATCATTTCTGTGACACTCTCTCCCATTTTTAGCGATAATACAAAACGCGCTGCCTTTCTTTGAACTTTTTCGGTGTACTCTGTCAGTCCTATCTGGTAAGGATCCCATACCGCGCAGCAGTATTCTAAGAGTGGACGGATAAGTGTAATGTAGGCAGTCTCCTTAGTAGGTCTGTTAAATTTCCTAAGTGTCCTGCCAATAAAACGCAGTCTTGGGTAAGCCTTCCCCACAACATTTTCTATGTGTGCCTTCCATTTCAAAATGTTCGTAATTGTAATACTTAGGTATTTAGTTGAATTTACGGCTTTTAGATCAGACTGATTTATCGTGCAACCGAAGTTTAACGAGTTCCTTTTAGCACTCATGTGGATAACCTCACACTTTTCGTTATTTAGGATCAACTGCCACCTTTCGCACCATTCCGACATTTCTTCTAAATCGTTTTGCAGTTTGTTTTGATCTTCTGATTTATTATTCGATAATGACAGTGTCATCTGCAAACAGCCGAATACTGCTGCTTAGTTTGTCTCCCAAATCGTTTATGCAGATAAGCAACAGTAAAGGGCCTATAACACTACCTTGCGGAACGCCAGAAATCACTTCTGTTTGACTCGATTACTTTCCGTCAGTTACTACGAACTGTGACCTCTCTGACAGGAAATCACAAATCCAGTCACATAACTGGGACGATATTCCATAAGCACGTAATCATTAATAATGGATTTCAAAACAGTAATGTCTCATCTTCAACAAACTGTTAGATGTGCTTAGTCTTGAAATCGCTTGTATGCAGATGAGACAAACATCACAATAAAATAAATACAGCCGTAAGAGAATAACCATTCACTGGTTTAAATTGGTTAGATTTTGTTGAGTGGTGGCACTGCTTTTCTACGGTTTATGATGACTTCCTGTATACCCCATCTTTTGGTTCTGGTTGGCGTAGGCCCACCCACCTAGGGTTCATGTTGCCATGCAGAATACTTTGTAGCTTGATGTGTGCCTTGAAATTGACAGCGAGTTCACCTGTCGAACGTCAGCGGTTGTCGAAGACGTGGCGCAATTTCTTCCCCGCAACTTATTTGAACAATCGATATGTCAGGAGTGGCTCAAATGTCACTGAGTCTTGATAAAATCTGTCTCGTTGAGTTTACAATCGGCTGTTAACAACATAGCAACACGGAAGGATATCAAAGTTCTTCTCGTGAGCACATTGCAACAGGTGGTCGAAGGACAGAAGTAGGGACTTTAGTGGCTTTCCTCTGCATACCATCGGAACGCGGGCTCCAACAAAATAAAAATGCGGACTTCCTAGCAGTTCACAACGGGAACTCACTTACCTTCTGTTTCATAATATATGCTTCAAGTTAAAGCAAGTCCATTTAACGCATGGAAGAAAGAGCTGGAGGAACCACGGTTGCAGACAGACCGCCTTTTCTGTGTGGGCTATACAACCAACTCCTCTGAAAAGTTCATAGTGTGCGATAGGATATGCGGAACATCCTGAGTAGCGTATTTCATACAGATGTGCTTCCGTCAGAACAACTTCTCCAGTAATCTGCACACGATAGGCGTCTGAGTCTCGGCAACTTGTTTCGAAGACTCAACATCAGAAAGTAAGTGTTCATCACGCAGATTTTTGCAGGAGACTAAGGAAATTAAAAACATCAGGTTTGTACTAGCAAAATCACTATCCTTGAACTATGAACTGCAACAATAACAGTACGATCGCTGACTCCTTAACATAAGGAACTGTATGTACCACTGTCTATCTGTTTCCTAGGGGAACTTATGTACCATACGATGTAGTCTGACATGTGTTAGTACCCAACCTTTACCTCATGAGAGCCATCGTATTACCAGAAGATAATGACGCAGTTTCGCTTCGGAATAAAGCAGTGTTTTTACACCGTGCTTTACCTTTCTTTTCCTCAAGAATCTTACGGAGTTGCATTTGTTCTCTGCTACCATGATGTGTTACTATGATCGTTAGCAGTTAGTAAGTGCTTTGTATGATTTTCCACAAGCGTGTTTACATGAGCAAGTGAGCCACTTACGTGAAAAGGTGGTAGCTATATGCTATATAAGCCAAACGCCAATAAATAAAAACTGTTTAATTGAAACTATGTTTCAATTGCTATACAACTAACGAAAATGGGATCGAGTGTAAGTAACTACGCAGAATGGAGGCGCATTAAACAGCTAATGTTGGAGTAGTTCTTCACTGTGTTGAAAAAGCGTAAACAATAGTACACTGTATTTTACCATCGAGGAACTGATAATAATACAGCTTATTATGATTTTAAAAATCATCAGCGTAAAGCAGCAGATTGAAAAGTTGGCCTAATAAAGTCGATAAACAGGCCAGGAAAAGTTTATGGGATGCCTCAGAAGCTGTATCAATTCAGTAAACATATCACAGCGTATCTTTGAAGGATCTGACAAGAGCTATAGCCAGCCAGCCGCACGCGGAAAGAATTTGTGTGTCACGAAAGGCTCTCCTCGCGTGATCCCAGCAGAAAGTCAGTTTGAATATGCCCGCTACCAAATGTATCTGTCATTTCATATGCAGAGTATTTGATTGTAATGAGGCACCTTTAGACATTATCTCAGACAATCGTCCGATTATCACTAGGTAATTGGGTGGATTTATGTATTTCATTGTGTTTGATATTTTGTTAGGAATTCAGACAAACGCCTGTTTGAATAATTATGTGACGTCACTGTAGCTGGTGAAACGGGCTTTGCGTGAAACAAGAAGTACTGAAAGAAGCATACTGACAGTGCGAAAATAGTGACCTTTAGCCATGCAAAGGACCCACTGCCACTAAATCAATTTTTTTTTTTTTGTCATAAGTCTACTGACTGGTTTGATGCGGCCCGCCCGAATTCCTTTCCTGTGCTAACCTCTTCATCTCAGAATAGCACTTGCAACCTACGTCCTCAATTATTTGCTTGACATATTCCAATCTCTGTCTTCCTCTACAGTTTTTGCCCTCTACAGCTCCCTCTAGTACCATGGAAGTCATTCCCTCATGCCTTAGCAGATGTCCTATCATCCTGTCCCTTCTCCTTATCAGTGTTTTCCACATATTCCTCTCCTCTCCGATTCTGCGTAGAATCTCCTCATTCCTTACCTTATCAGTCCACCTAATTTTCAACATTCGTCTATAGCACCACATCTCAAATGCTTCGATTCTCTTCTGTTCCGGTTTTCCCACAGTCCATGTTTCACTACCATACAATGCTGTACTCGAGACGTACATCCTCAGAAATTTCTTCTTCAAATTAAGGCCGGTATTTGATATTAGTAGACTTCTCTTGGCCAGAAATGCCTTTTTTGCCATAGCGAGTCTGCTTTTGATGTCCTCCTTGCTCCGTCCGTCATTGGTTATTTTACTGCCTAGGTAGCAGAATTCCTTAACTTCATCGACTTCGTGACCATCAATCCTGATGTTAAGTTTCTCTCTGTTCTCATTTCTACTATTTCTCATTACCTTCGTCTTTCTCCGATTTACTCTCAAACCATACTGTGTACTCATTAGACTGTTCATTCCGTTCAGCAGATCATTTAATTCTTCTTCGCTTTCACTCAGGATAGCAATGTCATCAGCGAATCGTATCATTTATATCCTTTCACCTTGTATTTTAATTCCACTCCTGAACCTTTCTTTTATCTCCATCACTGCTTCCTCGATGTACAGATTGAAGAGTAGTGGCGAAAGGCTGCAGCCTTGTCTTACACCCTTCTTAATACGAGCACTTCGTTCTTGATCGTCCACTCTTATTATTCCCTCTTGGTTCTTGTACATATTGTATATGACCCATCTCTCCCTATAGCTTACCCCTACTTTTTTCAGAATATCGAACAGCTTCCACCATTTTATATTGTCGAACCCTTTTTCCAGGTCGACAAATCCTATGAAAGTGTCTTGATTTTTCTTTAGCCTTGCTTCCATTATTAGCCGTAACGTCAGAATTGCCTCTCTCGTCCCTTTACTTTTCCTAAAGCCAAACTGATCGTCACCTAGCGCATTCTCAATTTTCTTTTCCATTCTTCTGTATATTATTCTTGTAAGAAGCTTCGATGCATGAGCTGTTAAGCTGATTATGCGATAATTCTCGCACTTGTCAGCTCTTGCCGTCTTCGGAATTGTGTGGATGATGCTTTTCCGAAAGTCAGATGGTATATCGCCAGACTGATATACTCTACACACCAACTTGAATAGTCGTTTTGTTGCCACTTCCCCCAACGATTTTAGAAATTCTGATGGAATGTTATCTATCCCTTCTGCCTTATTTGACCGTAAGTTCTCCAAAGCTCTTTTAAATTCCGATTCTAATACTGGATCCCCTATCTCTTCTAAATCGACTCCTGTTTCTTCTTATATCACATCAGACAAATCTTCACCCTCATAGAGGCTTTCAGTGTATTCTTTCCACCTATCTGCTCTCTCCTCTGCATTTAACAGTGGAATTCCCGTTGCACTCTTAATGTTACCACCGTTGCTTTTAGTGTCACCAAAGGTTGTTTTGACTTTCCTGTATGCTGAGTCTGTCCTTCCGACAATCATATCTTTTTCGATGTCTTCACATTTTTCCTGCAGCCATTTCGTCTTAGCTTCCTTGCACTTCCTATTTCTTTCATTCCTCAGCGACTTGTATTTCTGTATTCCTGATTTTCCCGGAACATGTTTGTACTTCCTCCTTTCATCAATCAACTGAAGTATTTCTTCTGTTACCCATGGTTTCTTCGCAGCCACCTTCTTTGTACCTATGTTTTCCTTCCCAACTTCTGTGATGGCCCTTTTCAGAGATGTCCATTCCTCTTCAACTGTACTGCCTACTGCGCTATTCCTTATTGCTGTATCTATAGCGTTAGAGAACTTCAAACGTATCTCGTCATTCCTTAGTACTTCCGTATCCCACTTCTTTGCGTATTGATTCTTCCTGACTAATGTCTTGAACTTCAGCCTACTCTTCATCACTACTATATTGTGATCTGAGTCTATATCTGCTCCTGGGTACGCCTTACAATCCAGTATTTGATTTCGGAATCTCTGTCTGACCATGATGTAATCTAACTGAAATCTTCCCGCATCTCCCGGCCTTTTCCAAGTATACCTCCTCCTCTTGTGATTCTTGAACAGGGTATTCGCTATTACTAGATGAAACTTGTTACAGAACTCAATTAGTCTTTCTCCTCTTTCATTCCTTGTCCCAAGCCCATATCCTCCTGTAACCTTTTCTTCTACTCCTTCCCCTACAACTGCATTCCAGTCGCCCATGACTATTAGATTTTCGTCCCCCTTTACATACTGCATTACCCTTTCAATATCCTCATACACTTTCTCTATCTGTTCATCTTCAGCTTGCGACGTCGGCATGTATACCTGAATTATCGTTGTCGGTGTTGGTCTGCTGTCGATTCTGTGGAACAACCCGGTCACTGAACTGTTCACAGTAACACACCCTCTGCCCTACCTTCCTATTCATAACGAATCCTACACCTGTTATACCATTTTCTGCTGCTGTTGATATTACATGATACTCATCTGTCCAGAAATCCTTGTCTTCCTTCCACTTCACTGACCCCTACTATATCTAGATTGAGCCTTTGCAGTTCCCTTTTCAGATTTTCTAGTTTCCCTACCACGTTCAAGCTTCTGACATTCCACGCCCCGACTCGTAGAACGTTATCCTTTCGTTGATTAATCAATCTTTTTCTCATGGTAACCTCCCCCTTGGCAGTCCCCTCCCGGAGATCCGAATGGGGGACTATTCCGGAATCTTTTGTCAATGGAGAGATCATCATGACACTTCTTCAATTACAGGCCACATGTCCTGTGGATACACGTTACGTGTCTTTAATGTAGTGGTTTCCATTGCCTTCTGTATCCTCATGTGGTTGATCATTGCTGATTCTTCCGCCTTTAGGGGCAATTTCCCACCGCTAGGACAAGAGAGTGCCCTGAACCTCTATCCGCTCCTCCGCCCTCTTTGACAAGGCCGTTGGCAGAATGAGGCTGACTTCTTATACCGGAAGTCTTCGGCCGCCAATGCCGATTATTTATCAAAATTTAGGCAGTGGCGGGGATCTAACCCGGGACCGAAGACGTTTTGATTATGTATCAAAAACGCTACCCCTAGACCACGGGTACATTACTAAGTCAATATGAACAAAACAATAAGCAGTGTGTTTGTAATTGCAAAAGTAACCATCTAGAGGAAAGCACTTCAAATAATGCTTATAAGTAGCACGAAAAGTTAAAACAATTATCGATATCCTATCACATTTATCCCGCTGGGGAAAGCAGTCATGAAGTTTAACGTGGAACATGAACCACGAATTGTTTCTGGCGACTCTTCACATCGTTGAGAGGTGACGTCTAGGGTAAAACGAAGCCTGGAAAACTTGTGATCCAATCGAGATTCGACCCCGCGACCTCTCGGTTTCCTACCACGCACTATACCGCTTTTTTATAAAGACTCTATTCCTTTATTTCTCTTCCTACTCCTTTTTATCATTATACTGTTTGTGTCCGACCCTGGTAGCTGAGTGGTCAGCGCGACGGAATGACATACCTAACGGCCCGAGTTCGATTCCCGACTGGGTCGGAGATTTTCTCCGTTCAGAGACTGGGTGTTGTGTTGTCCTTATCATAATCATTTCATCCCCATCAACACGCAAGTCGCCGAAGTGGCGTCAACTCGAAAGATTTGTAACAGGCGAAAGGTCAGCCCGACGCGAGGCCCTAGCCACGCGGCAGTTCCATATGGGAGTAATCCACTAAATTACAGGCCCATATCCTTAACGTCGATTTGCAGCAGTATTTTACAACATACATTGTGCACGAACATTATGAGTTGCCTCGAAGGAAGCGGTCTATTGACACACAGTCAACATGGGTTTAGAAAACGTCGCTCCTGTGAAACACTACTAGCTGTTTATTCACGTGAAGTGTTCAGAGCTGTTGACAAGGGATTTCAGATCGATTCTGTATTCCTGGATTTTCGGAAGGCTTTTGACACTGTACCACACAAGCGGCTAGTAATAAAATTGCGTGCTTATGGAATATTGTCTCAGTTATGTGACTGGATTTGTGATTTCCTGTCAGAGAGGTCACAGTTAGTGGTAATTGACGGAAGGTCATCGAGTGTAACAGAAGTGATTTCAGGCGTTCCCCAAGATAGTGTTATAGGCCATTTGCTGTTCCTTATCTATATAAACGATTTGGGAGACAATCTGAGCAGCCATCTTCCGTTGTTTGCAAATGACGCTGTTGTTTATCAACTAATAAAATCATCAGAAGATCAAAACAAACTGCAAAACGAGTTAGAAAAAAATATCTGAATGGTGCGAAAAGTGGCAGTTGACCCTAAATAACGAAAAGTGTGAAGTCATCCACATGAGTACTAAAAGGAACTCGTTAAACTTCGGTTACACGATGCATCAGTCTAATCTAAAAGCCGTAAATTCAACTAAATACCTAGGTATTACAATTACGAACAACTTAAATAGGAAAGAACACATAGAAAATGCTGTGGGGAAAGCTAACCAAAGGCTGCGTTTTATTGTCAGGACACTTAGAAAATGTAACATTCCTACTAAGGAGACTGCCTGCACTACGCTTGTCCGTCCTCTTTTAGAATACTGCTGTGCGGTGTGGGACCCTTACCAGGTAGGACTGACGGAGTACATCGAAAAAGTTCAAAGAAAGGCAGCACGTTTTGTATTATCGCGAAGTATGGGAGAGAGTGTCACAGAAATGATACGGAATTTGGGCTGGAAATCATTAAAAGAAAGGCGTTTTTCGTTGCGACGGAATCTTCTGACGAATTTCCAATCACCAACTTTCTCCTCCGAATGCGAAAATATTTTGTTGACCCCGACCTACAGAGGGCGGAACGATCACCACGATAAAATAAAGGAAATCAGAGCTCGCACGGAAAGATATAGGTGTTCATTCTTTCCGCGCGCTATAAGAAATTGGAACAATAGAGAATTGTGAAGGTGGTTCGATGAACCCGCTGCCAGGCACTTAAATATGATTTGCAGAGTATCCATGTAGATGTAGATTACCGTTGGTGTAGCTATCTCATTACCCAAAACCAAAAAATTCTATCTCTGCTTGACTCCGCCCTTTTACGCTAGCTTAAAAGAAGATACTCTACCCCTCGTCAGACGTTGGCCCTAACCATCACTAAAAATTCTCCTTAGGCGATAAGCGCAAAGGTTCTACAATTTTTTTTAAATTTATTAACTAATTTATGATTATTACATAATTATAATTAGTAAATGTGTACAAACGAAAGTTCTATAAAACAGAATGTTACCAAAAAAATTGATTCAATCGACAAACTAAAATAATTTTATACATTATTTATGGTATTTCAGCTAAAAGAGTCTTTCTTTTAAAAAATGATGCTGCAGGAGTTTTCTTGTACACTGCCATTGGCGTTTTCTTTCTCCAACAACTAATTTGTAATGAGCATACGGTACCTTGGTGAACTTTCAAGAGTGGTGTGAGCGTTTTGCAGGAACCAACTGTATTCAAGTTCCACTTTCTCCCCTTCGCCGAATATGTAGCTAATGATCAATCCCTTGCAGCACTTCCGCATTCACCTAGACCACCAGGGTCGACATGTTCAAAGAACATTCATCTATTGATTTTGATGAATGAGTTTGCGCATACCAAAAATACAAACAAACACTTTTCGCATCTTTTCCTTTCTTTTCACTGTGAAACTTTGCTTCTTGTCAAATTTCATGATTCAAGTTCAACTGAAAGTACCGTATATGTTTTGACAAGTGAGCTTACAAGTATATAAATATGTGACGTAAATGGCAGTATATTTTGATGGCATTGGCTCAAAAGGTTAAATATTTTATAGTGTCAAGAAACCATAGACAGATAGACAGACAGAGGGACAGACAGACAGACAAACAGACACATAGACATCTGAACATCCAACGTGGTTCATCACCAGAATTCTGGTTATTTAGTGTGTTTTAGCAGCTATGCGTTCATCTTCAATGACGACATCTTTTGGATTAGTTTGTTTTCTTTATACCGAAGTGTTCTGTATAACTTAGTTCTTACTGAACACAGAGGATGGTACTTATGCCCTTGTAAGATTTCGACCGTTCCAGGCGCCTAAGGCTGTGTCCAAATACAAAGACGAAAGAAGAAAATGGCTATGAAGTTTAATAAGCATTGCAAGTAAAAATGGTTCAAATGGCTCTGAGCACTATGGGACTCAACTGCTGTGGCCATCAGTCCCCTAGAACTTAGAACTACTTAAACCTAACTAACCTAAGGACATCACACACATCTATGCCCGAGGCAGGATTCGAACCTGCGACCGTAGTAGTCGCACGGTTCCGGACTGCGCGCCTACAACCGCGAGACCACCGCGGCCGGCCATTGCAAGTAAACCGACTTTTGCCACGTTACGTTAAATATCATTTTAACGTCAGACGGTGCATGAAGGATCCAAAAACTTTTGAGTGCCTAGTTCAAAAAATTATTTCCCACAAAATCAGTTGTTTATACAAGAAAAAGGACAGATTAAGTGAATTGCCCTATGTTTTGTATCTTCAGTTCAATCAAGTTTTTCGCTTCCATTTTAAATTTAAAACTGATGCATTCTGGGATTTTATTAATGACGGGTTGGATAAATATTGTAAGACGTCATGGTCTCCTGACCTTCATTGCTTGCACATTCTGCCCTCACAATCATATTCCGCGCGTCAAGACGCTTCATTCGAACCCAATTTCGATAAGATAAAGTCAATGTTGTATGAATTCATGTAAACGACATGCAAATAACAAGTGCGCACCGGGGTTGAAATACTCGAGGCTGGCGTACACACATACATTCCAGACACAACGGTCACAGGAGCTTTTAGCTCAAGAGAGGCAGACCACACACCGGGAGGCCGGTCCCTTCAGAGGACGAGTCAACCTCGGCTGCCCGTTATAGCGTCCCCAGTGCTATATTACGAAAAGACTTAAAAAACAGTATTTATAAAGAAGAGACATTTAAAAATTGAATAATATATTTTTTTCATGTAGCCGTAAAACAATAATTTCTCTGTCGAGAAATGCAAAGAAATAATTTGACAAAATGATCTAAAGAGACGACAAGATACGCTCTTTTGTTAATTTTTTTTTAGTTGACTTCACTTCTTCACTTGTCTTGATGATGTACAGACGTTCATCTTGCGAGTGCTGGCAAATGTAAGCATATTTGTATGAGTTAAGCATATAATATACTGATTTAATATTATTGTGCACTTTTAATTTGTAAGAGGTGATCCCGATTTCATGTCCGCCTTATTTGAATTAACCTGCATTCAAGTAATTTACAGTTCAACAATCGCAGCGGCCGATGCAGCCAACGACGCCATTACGTGGCGATATTAACTTACGAAAAATTAGCGGAAGCGGAAAACTCGCCCGCTATTAACATAATATTAATTTTTCTCCACAGCCGCCCGACGTTGCAGAAAATACTTAGCTTTAAGATTCTTATTTTCAGTACCATAGCCGAGACCCAGAGCCAGGACTCTGACTACAATACAATGGTTAACGGAGGTAAGAAAAAATTCTCTCGCGCGTGTGTGGGCCTCAATTGTAATTAATAACTAAAGATTTCTTGCTTTAAAGTAAACTGACTAGCCGAGGAAATTAATATGAAAAGTTTATTACATTGTACAACTTAAATGCTCATGTGTTAAGATTCTGCGAGTCTAACATTCATTAACGTAACAAATAATTTGAGATTAGTATAGTTAAAAAGGAGAACTTAAGGAAAGCATTTAATCGTAAAATCAAAATTAAATGAAATATCATTTTTATTAAGGCCCACCACATACGTCGGCAACAATCAAAAAATAATAATAACAATAACAATATATTAAATTACGACGGCCAACGGACGCGAGATTGGCGCCGCAACTTTGGGGCCCGATCAAAGAAAATATGAAATTTACTAAATCTGACTCTATTGTAATGAATGTAATTATGTATGTGTCTAATTGTTGTAAAATATTAATGCTTATATGAATTCTTTTACATGTACAACAACAAAACCACACCCTGAGGAGATCTGGAGAAGAAAAAGTGTAGAAAAGAAAAAGGATTGCGAGAAAGAAAAATAAGTAAGGTAAGGCCTATTGTGCAAGCAGCCTGTGTAGCTCTGTGCGGAATATCGAACCCATGTGTACATGAGATACCTTCGGTGTTTTGTGTATTTATGTGTTTATTTTTGGAGAGGATAATTATTCGTTTTGTGTATTTATTTTTGGAGGGGATAATTAATCGTGTGTGTATCAGTGTTTCAGTGTTAAAGATTCGTCAGTGGCTTAAAGTGAATTTAGTATGGGTAAGATAGGACAACCTAAAGTATCCGTACCAGAAGAACAAAATTCTGTTAATATGGAAGGTGAGGATCATTTGCAAAACGTAAACGAATCCAAAGCCACCGCCTCCGGTAACATAATTTCCGGAGCGGCCGGGGGGGAGGGGGGGGCGAGGATCTGTGGACGGTGAATGACGCTCCACAGCAGAATGGGAATAGAGTAACAACTCCACTGCCTGGGCAGGGGGGCCAACCGAGTGCTAGATTAAGCGGGGCACCAGTATGCTCACCGATTGCAGACCCATTTGCAGAATTTCTGCGCAGGTTAGAAGAAAGAGAAAGGGAAAAAGAAAGAATGTTAGAACAGAGGGAAAAAGAAAGAGACGAGAAACTGGCTCAGATGCTCTATGAGCAAGAGCAACAAAGAGAACAGAAAGAAAGGGAAAAAGAAAGAATGTTAGAACAGAGGGAAAAAGAAAGAGACGAAAAACTGACTCAGATGCTACGTGAGTAAGAACAGCGCAATGAAGCGAAACTAGACAGCATCCGAAGCGAACTTGCCGAGATGCGGGACGCGTGCAAAGAAATACTGATCCTGTGCAAAGCTTAGCCGGCGAAATGCAAAAATTACAGATATCGCAGGCTAGGCTTGAAGATAATGTCCAGACTTTAACCAACCGCGTGGATAATGTGGAGATAGATGCACGGAAAAGTATTGACGCATATATGGAAGTGCAAGCTCAAAAAGTAGAAAAAGAATTAAATGAATGGCTGGAAGTAAAGGATCGCGAGATATCTGCAAAGAACGAAAGCGACGTAAAAACAGCTGTAGAACAAGCGACTGCGGCCGCGAGTGTAAATATTGACGCTAGCGCTGCTGCACTACATACCGAATTAACACAAATCAAATCCCGTGTGACTGCGGATTTGCCAAATTGGCAACAGGACGTCGCGCGGAGACTGTCTGCGTTGGAAAGCAATGTAAACAGTGGCGGACAGATAATGAATCCGACTCCGCGTACTGATTACTATAATAACGCTGACGGTATGCAGGGTGCGAGTGCGCAACCGCAACCTAATGCGAGTTATGAGCACGAACAACATGCGATACCGTGCAGCGCACATCACGAAGTAATGAATGTCCCAGAATGTAGCAATCAGATGTGCAAAAAGGAGGACAATGTAATAAAACACAGGACATTCCAACCCTTCAATAGCGCAAAACGAAATGTCCACCCTGTGGTATTTATTAAGAGCTTCAGGAATGTGTTTCCGAGGACATGGACGGAAAGACATAGAATACAGATCGTGGTCTTTATTCAAGGTGACGCGGCACTGTGGGCCACCGACGTGTCCGAAAAATGTCTAACGATGCAACAGTTTGAAGGTGCATTCTTGCAAAAATTCTGGTCCGATAGCGTCCAAGAAAGACTACGAAAGGAGTTGTACAGTCCAGAAATGTACAATCCTAAGATGGGAACGTTACGCAAATATTTCGAAAAGTATATAAACAAAACCAGGTACTGGGACGAGCCAATGTCTGATCGTGACATAATCAGATTAATAAAAATGAAGTTGCCCAGTGAAATTAAAAGATATTTCATCAATGTGCCAGAATACGATATAGAACAATTCATGGAAGTAGTGGATTCTGTTGACTTATTAATCGAAGATATGAAAACCGAAAACAAGTGGAACCATGCAGGCTGTAATCAACAACAAGCCGATTACAATAGCAGCCACAGTAACGGTAGTAACTTAGTACCAAACGGTAACGGGAGTAGGCAAGAGCACCGGCAACAGAATCGAGGCACAAACAATGGCAATGGTTATAACGGCAACGGTTATAATCGTCAAAATCGAAAGAGACATCATGATGGACGCATGAGTAATGGATATAATGGTAACGGCAATCCGCAATGGCGGAACAACCGAAACTAGTGGCGTGGTTGTAATGAACCCACACCACAGTGGCAACAAAACACAGCGCCATAATGGAACGCCGACCCAGGTCCATCACAGAACATGTCAGGAAGTTACAACCGACCACCGCAAAACCAGAGCCATACACAATATCAAAATACACCATCGGGGAGGCAGGGCGGCCAGCCCAACAGTAGCAACAACAACCAGAACCACAATGTGAGGTTAGTGGAAGTGACAGACAACTGTCAACCCACTAATGCTCATCCGTTAAACTAAAGACATCCACAATACGCTCTCCGTTGTTGGCTGCAGGATGGTGTAGTGAGGGCACATTCACGGATGACAGCCATAAACTTTGTATGCTGAGATACAATGAAGGAACAAAAGTAGAAAAGGAACTTGTAGACATACCGCAAAAATGTAACCGAACCGACAAAAGTGTTGTGCAGGCTATATTGCAAGCAGATATGTACGGAGCACCAATACAGATAATAGTCGATACCGGTGCGTCAACCAATGTCATGAGTGCAAATTTTTACAAGTACTTGAGTCAAAATAATAGAATACCCGTATTGCCAGTGAAGAATTGTCGTGTAACAGGTGCAATAGGTGCACAATCTCATATCATAAAGCACCAGGTGCAAGTCCAGTTTACGGTAGGAAATGAAGCAATGAAAAGCTCGTTCCTAGTAGTTAAGGGATTAGGTGTTGCTTGCATCCTGGGGATAGATTTTAGGAAACTGATAGCCATGAAAGTCAGGGAGTCAGAACATTTGACTGAAGCACAACAAAACGAATTGACTCAGCTACTTACAGATTATGAGAATGCGTTTTCGGAAAAACCCGGTGTTATCGAGGGCTACACCTGTAACATCGAAGTGGTACCTCACGATACTTTCTGTCACGTAAACTACACCATCCTGTGGTCAAACAAGGAGGCAATTACGAAAGAAACAAGAAAAATACTTACAAAGACTTAAAGAAATTCGCTCAGTAGAGTAACTTTGACATATGTGAATAATAGGTTAAGTTTATAGTGTATCTTTCTCTGTGTGTGTAAATGTTCAGATTTTAGTGTAACATTTAAAGACAATGAGGCACACAAGATTAGTGCGATTCAATTTTGTAGATGTTAAGGAATAATAGTATTTTTAAGCAATTGCATTTTGAAAGAAAGAAAAATGAACGTAAGTTTAAGAATATTTTACAAATTTCATGTTTTAAAAATGCTTTAAAAAATATTTTTAAAAAATTCAACAGCATGTAATGATGAAAGAATTTTTCATTAGTGTGTCATGAATATTTTTGAACTGTAGTAGTAATGAAACTTATGAAATTCAATATTATAGTGTATATGTTGTTCCATGTATTTATGTCTATACCGATCTTGAAATATGCTCAATCATAATTTACTAAACAATATGAGTGCAGGGTGTACATCACCCAAGGTACCTCATGTGTTGTGGACAAGGTACAAAGCAAATCAGTAAACGCGACTACCGCTAAGCACTGTTAAAATATATTGCCATCTGCTAAGCCAAAGATTTGCACGAATTTGTAGTGTAAACAAAAGTCACAAATCTAACATTAATCTAGGAACTTGCACGCTAGGCCTAGATTATAAAATGTGTACAGTAATGCGAGAGGCAAAGTTTTGTAAAGTCGAGCCTGGCTCTGGAGGGCAAGTACGCAATGAGTGGGCAGACATGACATGGGGACTTACCTCAGATGAGACGGAAATACAATTGTATAGTCAAAAAATCTGAAGGCAAGTACGACTCTAAGTGGAAAATGAAAAGAGATAATTAGTGCGAGAGACTGGTAAAATCCAGCACGAGCCAAAATCCAGTTCAGACTGAATGAAATACATTAGTGTTTGTGAACTAATCGAAACAGTTACTTTAAGCAGTGTGAAAAACTGTGAAGGTGAAACTGTGATACGGACAGTGAAGTGCTAGTATTGAACGTTCAACAACGGTGACGACGCCAAACGCCAATATCACGCATGAAAAACTGTGAATTTGCTTATAAATGTGAACTGTTAACGTGAAGTGAACCCTCAGTCAACATTAAGTGAACCCACAGTAAATATTTTTGAGACAGACTGTAGTTTCAGTGAGCACAATAATGCGAGATTGGAATGCGATGCGTGGACTGTTGCAAAACAGCGACCGCAGAAACGGCGAATGTTTGTGCTAAGCTCGTACTGGGACACTCACCAGTGCCTGCGAGTGCGGCGAGAACATAAATAATTTTATCAAGACAAAAACTGACGTGTAATGGAAACAGTGGCGCATCAAAACTTCATTCACGGGAGAAGATCCATGTCATGTATTCTGCAAGACAGTGCTAGCTTGACACTCGGAAACTGGCGAAAACTTAACGACAACTGCTGGACTAATAAATGCTTCTTTCCCACTAGCGTAACCATCTGCAGCGGGAAACAAATATTACGTTGGTTGTGTGTATGTTTCATGTATTACGTCGGAGATGCGTAGCAGAGCTGACTCCTGCCAACAAGCGCGGGGGGCGAAAATCATCCCACTCCGCCACGCCCGGGCGAGACAGAAGCGCATCGCCAACCGTGCAGCCGATCAACTGATTCTGACGTTCCGCGACGGCGAGAGACACGCCGGCGTCGAGCAGGCGTTGACCTCTCCCCAGCCGCCACGAACGCCGAGCACCGAACACACCAACCGACGCCGTCGCGAGCTAAACGTCTCGGCGTAGATCATCAACGACACCGCAATCAATTGTTACAATGAACTCATTTCTTTGCATAGTGCAACAAAAAAATATTTGTAATGTATGCACATCCTGTACTCCAATGACATCCCAGAAACATTTAAGTGAAAGTGACCAAAGCAGTTAGTCTGTCGCTCCGCCGAGGTTTTCCCCAGGTTTCCCTACGGCCGCGCCAAATGGGGAGCGAACAGTTGACACCCCTGGGACTTCAAATATTCCGGACTAACTCGAGCTTGTATACCTTTGAACACTGCAAAAGTTGCAACCCTAAAAAGAAGCAGCCAAAATGAAATTAATTGTATTCTATGTCCTTTTGTACATGACTGTATACGTAACCAATTGTATATTATATTGTCATGTAGATAACTTCATCTGTATTACACTTTGTGTGCAACACACCTAAGTAATTACAACATATGATGTGACATATGTAAACTGTGAAAGAAAAATCTGCGTGTGGACACTGTGGACATGAAAGAGGAAATATTTATGTCAAAAAAACACGAACATCTTTTATGACATAAACATTTCGGGGGGCAATATAGCGTCCCCAGTGCTATATCACGAAAAGACTTAAAAAACAGTATTCATAAAGAAGAAACATTTAAAAATTGAATAATATATTTTTTTCATGTAGCCGTAAAACAATAATTTCTCTGTCGAGAAATGCAAAGAAATGTAATGCAAAGAAATAATTTATGACAAAATGATCTAAAGAGACGGCAAGATACGCTCTTTTGTTAATTTTTTTTTTAGTCGACTTCGCTTCTTCACTTGTCTTGATGATGTACAGACGTTCATCTTGCGAGTGCTGGCAAATGTAAGCATATTTGTATGAGTTAAGCATATAATATACTGATTTAATATTATTGTGCACTTTTAATTTGTAAGAGGTGATCCGATTTCATGTCCGCCTTCCTTGAATTAACCTGCATTCAAGTAATTTACAGTTCAACAATCGCAGCGGCTGATGCAGCCAACGACGCCATTACGTGGCGATATTAACTTATGAAAAATTAGCGGAAGCGGAAAACTCGCCCGCTATTAACATAATATTAATTTTTCTCCACAGCCGCCCGACGTTGCAGAAAATACTTAGCTTTAAGATTCTTATTTTCAGTACCATAGCTGAGACCCAGAGCCAGGACTCTGACTACAATACAATGGTTAACGGAGGTAAGAAAAAATGCTCTCGCGCGTGTGTGGGCCGCACTTGTACTTAATAACTAAAGATTTCTTGCTTTAAAGTGAACTGACTAGCCGAGGAAATTAATTTGAAAAGTTTATTACATTGTACAACTTATATGCTCATGTGTTAAGATTCTGCGAGTCTAACATTCATTAACGTAACAAATAATTTGAGATTAATATAGTTAAAAAGGAGAACTTACGGAAAGCATTTAATCGTAAAATCAAAATTAAATGAAATATCATTTTTATTAAGGCCCACCACGTAAGTCGGCAACAATCAATAAATAATAATAACAATAACAATATATTAAATTACGACGGCCGACAGACGCGAGACCATGGAGCAGACAGTGTGTGCCCAAGTGAAAGGGGGAACGACCCCGTGTTCGGCCTAAAAGCAAATTCCGCTACAGTGTGTGGAAGCGTCCAGCCTATGCATTCTTTACACATAGCATGCAGTTTCAGTGATTTTCACAGCGAGACAGCAAACGCCAAACGCCGATACTACAGATTTCCAGATTGGTCGCCTTAAACGAAACATCATTCTCCCGTTTTAGAAGAGCAATGCTAATTGGCAGACGATATTTCTTGAGCTGAAGGAGTAATGGAAGAGACCAAAAGATATACCCCTTCACGTCTGGCACGGAGACGCGCCATTCCGTTGTCGCTCTTGGAGCGAGGAACAAGTCTCTCCTCAGTACTTCACTGGGAGAGCACCTCTGTCGAGAGCGAATCGAAGTGCGACTCTATATTGAGTCCTTGCGATTAAGCGTTGTTCACTGTGTTGGCCGACACACTTATTGTGCGGTGTGAATGGACAGAGTTATAGTTAAACACCTGCGAGCGAATTTTTTAGTGGCTTCGCGGTGGACTGGTTATCTGACCGGTGTACCACGCCAATAGTTAGGCTAGAGGCGAATAGGAATCTTTGACTTCATCAAGGCGTAGGGAGAGTTTGATTGGCGAAGGTCAATCCAGATAGAACGAGAGTTATCTTATTTGTCAGCAGCGAGCGGCGCAGACAGCAGTCATCGCAGCTTACGGTATTGTGCGCTACAGCTATTGCAAGCCCCATATTTCCTCCACAACAGTACACTTCACTGCATTTCACACGCGACAGCCTCGACCGTACCTAGCAACATTCCGAAGGATAATTACTCAAGTTGAGTAGGCGCAGCTCTCAGCCATTCTGCCAAGTCAATAACAATCTTAAACTTTGTATAGAAATTTCATTAGCGAATCCTATCCTTGAGAGGTAACTTCACATTCCGAAAAGAACCAGGATGTAGCTTGTTCAATTCATAACTAAAAGTGCCATTGTGATTTCTCAGAATCTTTGCAAAATAAATAATAATTTTCGTTAGTTTCATGTTTTTCTTACACTAACTAGCACTACTCCAGTACCCAAGTATCCCAGTAGTTACGTAAGAAATTTTGTGAATTTTTGTGTCATCTCCTTACAGCAGACGACTCCAGAAGATATTAATTGCTGAAAGTTTTTCAGTCATTTCTCTTTAGAACGTTAGGAGCGTCTGTCTGACTTCTGTAGCAGTGTGGGGATGGAAATTGCATCTTGCAGGAGCCACAGGGTAAAGGGTACATCTCAGATTAATCCGTTGCGCAGAATAACAGAATAGCAGATCAACCCCACGCTCACACTATGAGGATTGTATTGCAAAAAGACACGAGAAGGAACTGGTTACTCTTAAGATTTTACCTGTAAAAAAGACTGTTGTCAGTAGTTTTGAAAGGTCTGATCACAAATTTTTCAACAGCTTACTGAATAAGACTGAAGTAGATTTTACACCAGAAGAAAGTGCCTTATTGGAAAAAGGACTTAAATAGAATGTAATGCCTAACCTGTCACATACTGAAAATTTCATTCTGAGGAAGACCCCTTAGTAAGTGTCGGAATCCAGGTCAGTGTACCAAACAGTTATTTGCAACCGCTTGACTGTATAATCCTATGTTAAAACAAAGTGGTTTGCTTGAGAAATGGGTCGTACAGAAAAAAAACATGTGATGTTTACATGTCCAGTCCAAACACACTGGTGTTGCATCATGAAAAATTATTTTGATAGGTTACGGGAAATTTTTAGGTGTAGTTATTCAAGTTGGCGGTAATGCCATTTGCCGGCCGGAGTGGCCGAGCGGTTCTAGGCGCTACAGTTTGGAACCGCGTGACCGCTGCGGTCGCAGGTTCGAATCCTGCGACGGGCATGGATGTGTGTGATGTCCTTAGGTTAGTTAGGTTTAAGTAGTTCTAAGTTCTAGGAGTCTGATGACCTCAGAAGTTAAGTCCCATAGTGCTCAGGGCCATTTTTTTGGTAATGTCATTTAACGATGCGATGTAGTAGACAAATTTCTGAAATTTTTGAGAACATAGGCCATCGAAAGTAAAGGAAAGAGATAACTGGAGTCGATTTACAGAAAAGTACAGGAGTTTCAGTCAACCCGTAAGAATTCAGAACAAGATAGTGCAGTCGTTGAAGGAGTAATGGGATATCTTCGGAAGTCATCCTGATATAGGTTTTCATGTCGAAAAGGTTCCTTTAAGAGACCGCACGATTCCTCCAGTCGGCTTTTCTCCGTCTGTCTCGAAAGCTGTATCTACAGTGTGGTGTCACCGCCAGACACCACACTTGCTAGGTGGTAGCTTAAATCGGCCGCGGTCCATTTAGTACATGTCGGACCCGCGTGTCGCCACTGTGTGATCGCAGACCGAGCGCCACCACAAGGCAGGTCTCGAGATACGGAATAGCACTCGCCCAGTTGTACGACGACTTTGCTAGCGACTACACCGACGAAGCCTTTCTCTCATTTGCCGAGAGACAGTTAGAACTGCCTTCAGCTAAGTCAATGGCTACGACCTAGCAAGGCGCCATTAATCATTTAAGATAGAGTCTCACTTGTATCATCAAGGAATGCTGTATTCACATGAAGGATTAAAAGCTAAGTATTAACGCAGCTACGTACTTTTCTTGCTACGATTCATTACGTATCCTGTTTCAGACCTCTATCTAGCCTACGTGAGATTACGCGTGCCTTTCGGCTACTTCAGTGTGGCGTAGCTGTCTTGTTACGCCACAACATACAGAGCTTTAATATCCATGCCCCACTCCTTTCTTCGAAGTAATCTTAATGGAAATGAAACAGCCATAGATTAAGAAGTCTGGGTAACATATGAGGTGACAGACTGCTTTCGAAACTGGGATTCGCAGACCAAAATTATGCTTTCTGTGTGTTTTAATGCAAAAAAGATGCACAGTGTATCGAAAAATCAGTGCGTACTACCTGTAGTTTTAATCCGTATCCGTTGTAAATTTTAGAATGTTGGTATCGCCTGTGCTTTTAGTAATGTAGATAGGATGCCGTATACATCAGTTACAACGCGGAACCTATTGTCGTAGCCCCACAGTTGGAAGCTGTAATGAAACGCATAATAATGAAAAAGGTAGTGTTGAACATTTCTTCTAGGTTACAGTGATTAACGATGTACTAGAGCACCAAAAATAGCATCAGCGGTTATGCAAAAGAATATGTTCTAGCCTCCCTGTTGTCCATTCTAGTTACGAGCTAAAGACACTAGCTGAAGAACTACGATTCCAGCCTTACCGTTACTACATGGGGACGTCCAAAAGTGAGTTACACATGTCGTCCCATGCAGAGACCACTACGCAACAAGAAAGTATATGTTTTGGGTTGCCTGCAGACACAGCTCTGCTGCGTTGCGGTTAACAGGTGGAGCACAGCGCGTGAATGAAATGGCGCGGCAACTGGAAAGGTACTCCAAAGTCGGATTACGCTGGACGCTTCATCTAAATTGCACACACGGGTCATCGTGAAATTCTAGCGGTACATGGACCTATAGCAATGTCGCGTCAACCGTAGTGAACCGGCGTCAAAAATTTGACTAAGGTCTCACATACGTGGCTGTTGCTGATCGTGGAGTAAGACCATCGGAATCGACAGCAGACGGCAATGTCCAAGCAAGCGAGGAACCAATTCACAGCAATAGCAGGTTTTGCAACGATGAGGACGTTCATACAGCGGTTCTCGAATTGTTCTGTCACGAAGGAGCGGATTTCTACCGTCAACGAATTCAACAATTGGTAGAACGCTCCGACTGTCGTTTGTAGATAGTTGGTGACTATGCTGAAAAATAGTGTCATGTATCTGTGTCAGTTTGACGTATAGTGATGCAGTGAATAAAAGGCCCTTCGTAGTAATCCGATTTTAACCTGTAAGATCTGTATAACTCTCTGTCTTGTATCGTCTTCTGGCTCTAGCGAAAAATTAGCGTTTGTAACACCAAGGCTGATGATACTATAACGAAAGAGAGTAATGAAAAAGGAATCTGACGATGGGATCCATATCAGTTCGGTAGCAGAAATACGGAGTGTAACAGGGAATTAAGTAGAACATTTTATAACGGTATATCAACATGAGGTTGCTCGCACGGATAGACCCCGCGAATGTATTACATAATTTTACAGCAGCTATTGCTACATATGCTGCAAGTACTTTTAGGAAATCAAAGTGTGTCGTGAACAGCTCTATGACAAATCTGTATTATACCTAACAGTGTCGATCTTTTCATCAGCCACAGCAAGTGTTTCAGTCACAGTATACGGCGGCCCCGGAACGAATGGTCAACATTCAGGGATATGACACGAACGATGATTCGAAGCGAAAAACTCTTGTACACATGCGTTCTAAAGTGCATACCTTAAGAGCTATGGACTCTTCATCCTCGATAGTGTGAAACAAATCTTTTCTACTACAACTTCTTTGCTTTCGATATTTTGAGAGGTGGTAGTATGAACTAAAATAAGAAAGAATTTCCAGTAAACATTTGCTCTTAATATGCAAACGTTAAGGGCTATGAGCACTTCCTCATCTTCGTTAAGGTGAAAAACATCTCTCGCACTGAAGAAATGCTTATAGCTCTTAAAGATAGACATTTTAGAGCCCATTTTTAGTAGACAATTTTTTCTTATTTTCGTCCATACTACCTCTTCCCAAAACATGCAAAGAGCTTGCACTAGAAGAGATTTGGTACACAGCACCGAAAATGAAGAAAGATTGAGAAGTGCTCAAAGTTCGTAACGTAAGCATTTTAGAGCTCATGTTTACTAGAAGTTTTTGCTTCGAATGATCATTCCCGTCATATCTCTGAACAATGGCCATTCCTCTTTCGACTCCGTGTATCGTGAATGTCTGGATAGGTACATGACGTGCAGTCCCACTCTTTTAATGTGATGTAAAACGGGATTGAAAGTTATGATCTATTCGCACATATACTGTCATTGAAATACTTGCTCTGCCTGACCATGGTTGAAAACAACAACTGGTAGCCACAATACGATTTCTCGCAGAAGCAGATTGTGGCACAAAATATATTCGTATATGTTTTTAAACACGGGCGCAAACAGTCTCGGCCACCAAAAACACTCTACTCTGGCTGGATTGCTTGAGCAGTTGACGTTAGTAAATTTAAAACACCCGCTCCATTCACAGTCACAGCCTATCATTATGGTATGAGGATCTGAGGATGATCAGATACTGACCGAAAACGGTTACCAACGAAATAAATGTTTCTGTGGTCGAGACTGATTGTGTCCATTTTTAAATTATTTTTAGCCAGATCACTGTTTCTCCAAGAGAAATGTTTTCAAAAATTACTAATGTAGTCACCTATGCTATATTATACTAGAATTAAGGAACATTGATTTTAGGACGAGTGAAGCAGATATCGTGTCCTGGTGGCTTTAGAAAACTGGTAAACAGCTGTACGAGGAGATAGGCCTATATAGAGGCAGGCATGTGGCTGTGCCGGGTGGGCTCCTGTCCTATTTACGCGATTTACTAGTGACTCAGACAAGCGAGGTCTTGTTATTATTAAAGTGCGGCGCGCAGAAGGTCGGCAGTAATAATGAATACTGTTCCCGTGATGTTCTTTCATCCTGCCGTTGTTTCTGCGCTCACCTCTAACGGCGATGTGGCTGCGCGGGGAAGCATAGTGCCGCACGCTCGGCGGTAAATATTTAGTTGGGAACCGCAATAACTCCGGCCAGAGCAGAGCGTCACTCGACCACACGTTTTTATTTGATAGCGCCAGTTGCCCACTGGACGGCAACACCCCCGACGCTGCCAAATTAATCCGGAATGCTAGGGCGTATAGCGGGCAGTATCCACTTTGCCCACAGCTAACCCCTCTATGTTTCTCTGGACGCAAATATCTGTCGCATGCCTCACCCTTCACCTAAAAAAAAAAAAAAGAGAAATGTTTAATTCACGTTTCCAATAACGCTGAAAGGCGGAACTGCGAATCAAGTACGTTTTTGACTGTGTGTGTGTGTGATTTTGTGAACGCACCTCGCGAGGCTAGCGTGACGTCACGCGCTGGCGATCGCGAGCTTTCTGGTCCAGAGAGGAGAATGGGTAACGACGAGGCGCTGTTTTTATTATTTTCGTCCGAAATACGAGAAACTGCCGGTGCAGGATGCGAGAGGCGGAGTGTGTGTGTGCAAGAGAGGGCGGTAGGGTGGGGGGAGGCACGCGCTGCGCCGGCCTCCTCGGGCCGCGCCGGCCGGTGTGTCAACAGCGGCTCCGTGCGCGGCCCATGCCCGCGGATTTCCCCAGGGCCGCGCTGTCCACACACGGCCGCCGCGCAGCCCTGGAGCGGCAGCCGGCTTGCCTGGCCAGGATTTGCCGCAGTGCTCTTGGTCGGGCAGCCACGCACCCAGCCACTTTCCGTTCGCCTAATTTGCTTTCCGGTTAAGCCGTCGGCACACGGACCGTGCATCCGACCGTTGAGCGTTGAGCGTGCCGAGTTTCTGACGTCATAGCGTGGAACAGCACGTTCGGGAGTCTTTCCGAAAGTGCACACCAGTATCTGGCATGTCAGATATTCTGAGCGTGCGTCTGAGCGTTGACCAATGAGATGGCACAACGCCACCTACGTCACACGCACGCCGTCTCCCTTCAGTACAGAGTTGTAAGGCGCCATATTGGCATTCATTTCAAGCCTATATGTATATATGGCGTTTCTGAGCACCAGCAAATTGAGAATCAAAGGAAAACCCGTTGTTAACTGTGTGATTCCTTCCAATAAAATAATGAGAACCATCATATTCGTGGCAAAAGAATTACTGTAACTTCCGTATTATGAGAGTAGGCTATTTGAAGGCAGCGAAACACTGAAGATCCACACAAAACGCATTGTTCTTGGTCAATTTGTTATAATTAAATGTTAATTAGTAACATATCTACGATAAAGGTTTTCAGCAAGGGGTAAAATAATATGATTAGTTAATAATCCTGTGTTGTTCGTTTAGCGTAATGAGTAGCGTCGCTGGTCTGCAGTGGAATGTCTGTCGGGTTGGTGGTTCGCGGCTTGTCACATTTATCCTAACATTCGCGTTTTTATTAGGTTCTGATACTTTATTATTAGTTTAATATAAATATATACTATAATATTTGATGTTATGTAAATATAAGTTCACCTTTCTTTGAGGGGTGACTTTGTTGATAGGCTTAATATACAGGACAGCTGCGCTACTTGTATAAAGATATTTTGCTCGTTTTTCTTTTACGCTTCGTAATTCACATGTCGCAAAGATTCTGCTACTGGATAGGAACAATGATCAAGTAAGACTGACCTTGAGGTTTTACTAAAATGTGGGAATGATTAAACAATGTTTATCTTATGCGGAGAAGTATTCCAAATTTGTACCGCACTGTTTGTAACGGAACTCTTATAAGCCTGTGTCCTTATTGATTGGACATGGTATTTCCCTTTTCGTGGACGATGGAGGAAATGTGCGTTTTAATAGAGCTAACGTGGGAATTTTCCGCCCGCCCGTTGAATAAACAGTGTGATTTACGAACTAGAAACATCCCTCAACTGCCGCTGGAGTGCGTTGCGATCGCGTATACCCCGTTGGGCCCCACGTACCGTATGCACAAGTCACATCGTTCCTGAGCGTTCAGCAGCACGTTGAACTTGGCACGCTCAGCGTTAACGTTCGACTGCACGGTCCGTGTGCCGACGGCTTTACGGTCCGCGAGTGGCGAGCGGGTCCGCCATTTCCAAAACGCCGCGTCCCTGTGAGCGCTAGGCGGTCTTTGTATCTGTAGCCCGGTGCGGCATGTGACAGGGCCCAGCTGGGAGTTCAAAGGTCAGTTCGCACTGGGCATCGACGGAACGTAAAGAGTCGTCACCCTCTAATGGCGATGTGTTCACACTAGATGGGACCTAACCATAACGTTATTTGGCTTAGTCCTGGGCCCACGAAATGTGATGATGAAGTCCCATACTCCAAGGAGCGTAGGGGACGATGCGCGAGACCCGCACCGCCGACTAGGCAAGATACTAGCGGAGGTGGTTTGCCATTGCCTTCCTCCGACCGTAAATGGGGATGAATGATGATGATGATGATAAAGACGACACAACAACACCCAGTCATCTCGAGGCAGGGAAAGTCGCTGACCCCGTCGTGAATCGAACCCAGGACCCCGTGCGCGAGAAGCGAGAACGCTACCGCAAGACCGCGAGCTGTGGACCCACGAAATGTCCGGCCCCTTTAACTAACGTGTGACGTCACACTAGTCGTCTTGTCCGCCATAGTCCAGGAGCGCTCGGCTACGTGTAGTGCCCACGGGAAATCAATATGTGATTCAAGAGGTACCCACTACGGTCTTAACATTGGCATGTGCTGTCGAGAGCTTGCATGAGTTTAAACGCACGCTATTAAACTCTTATGAAATATTTACTCGCTGCTCGCCAGAGACAGTTACTGGCACTCGATGACCTATAGTGCTGTGTCTCATGTGCCACGGACTGTCTTTCTCGTGGGCCTCAGCTAACGCCGGTACAGTTTGTCTGTAAATGAAGAGCAACCAGATTGAGTCCCCACTCTCTCTACCCAGCAAACAGGGATGTCCAAAAGGTATCCATACTTCCCGGTAGAGTATCAAGTACCTTCACCTCCGAATCAATACCTTTCTTACTCGATACTTTGAAATTCAACTTTTACTCATATCACTATTTTACACCACGTGTCATACCGAATGTGGTCATGATCGTGTTGTTGTTGCAACACTAGACGCTGGCCCTGGAGATCTTGGGTTCAATCCTGGGCAGGGACGGGGATTTTTCATCATACCTCTTCCTCCAGGATGACCATAGGACAACTCAACTTGCTATCAGAGGAGTGCCAGCGTTATTTTGCGAGAGTAAAAAGCGGTCGGGGCGATGCACCCGCCACGCTACCCCCTTAATAAGGCGGTGAAGAAAGGCTGCATTATGTGTGCAGTATCCCGGTCACGGACTTACGCCAAAGATTTTACATTTTATCGTAGCAAATGATAAAAAAGGTCATTTACTTGGCACATCTGTCGATTGATACACTAAAATAGAGAGAGCGAGAGAGAGAGGGAGAGAGAGAGAGAGAGAGAGAGAGAGAGAGAGAGAGAGGGAGAGGGAGAGAAACGAAGCACATCGAAGGAATTTACCAAATGGTTGTGTAGAGTAGGCATACAGTAAAGGCTGTCCTTCCTACAAACTGCATCGACATAACGTTTCTTTTATTGCTGTTGAAGGTAGGCGAAATGCTACGCAGGAAGCGGAACTGTACAGAGAGCGATATCCTGACAAGAACCCACCTTCCTGACGGATGTTTTCTCGTCTTGTTGCGACACTTCAGGAAACTGGAAGTTTCAACCCACGACGACGCAGTCGTCGTAGCACTTGCACAGACGAAGCTGCCGATGTAACTGATCTTGCTTGCTATGAATCCACGTGTGAGCACACGACAGCTTGAACATGAGATTGGCATTCCTGAAACCAGTGTACATCGTATCCTTACACATCACCGATTCCATCCTTACCATGTACACCTACATCAAGAATTGCATGGGAATGATTTCCACAATCGTGCACAGTTCTGACAGTGGGTACAGCACCAAATCCTCGCCAACCCGAACTTCTTCACCAATGTTGTATTTACCGATGAATGTTCCTTCTCAAACAAAGGACAGCTAAATATAAGGAACATGCATTATTGGTCCAGTATTTCATCAATGGTAGTCTAAACTGCACAGCGTATGCCAAATTCCTCAGACGAATTATTCCTCCTCTTCTGGATGAAGTGCCGCTAAGAACCAGAATGGTTATGTGGTATCAGCACGATGGATGTTCAGCACACAATGCCTTGCGTGCACGTCGTGTTCTGAACCGAAGGTATCCTGCCAGGTGGATTGGTCGAGGAGGCACAGTTACTTGGCCTGCTAGGCCTCCTGATTTAAATCCTCTGGACTTTTTTTCTTTGGGGATGAATTGAAGACGTTGTCTATCGCGATATTCCAACAACTCCAGAGGACATGCAGGAACGTATCGTGCTTGCTTGTAATTCTCTTCAGCAGGCAACACTGGAAGCAGTACATAATTCTTTCATTCAACGAGTGCACCAGTGTATCGGCGTCCAGGGTTGCCACTCTGAGCACCTTTGAATGTTCAACTCCTGGGTAATGGTACAGGAGAGTCAAAGTCAATTTTGTGTTATGTTTTTACTTGGTTTTCATTTTTTTCTGACAACTTCTGAAAGTGGACGAGTTTGTGATCCCGGGCTCAAAGTCAGTGATGTGTTATGTAATTAATAACGTTGTGTTTCAGTGAATGGTACAGTGTGATATATTTTTGAATAGGTTTTTACGAGAGGAAATGAATTACCGAATAAATATACTGGGTGCCATTTAAAAAAGTCATACCGCTGTTCATATCTTTGTAAAAAAAAAAAAAAAAAGCTACAACGAAAGTAATCATGTTGACTGATGTCCCCCTGACGGCTAAAGAACATTTGCTTAAAACATTTTGTAATTTGCATCTGGACAAACAGTTATTTGGAGTGGTCAATGGGACACCCTGTACAAGCAGTTATTCAGTTTAGTACTGACTGAAAGAGTTGTTAGGTTGTAGGATGTTCTCCTGAGGGATATCGTGCCAAATTCTGTCCAAATGGCGGGGTATAGCATCAAAATCCCGAGTTGGTTGGAGGGCCTTGACCATAATGCTGTAAACGTTATCAATTGAGGACAGATCCGGCGACCTTTGTCGCCACGGTAGGGCTGAAATACAAGACAAGGATGGTTTGCCATGAAGAGAAGTAGATTGCGGCGTGGAATATAGTCGACGTACCGCTGTACTGTAACGGTGCCGCGAATGACAACCAAAGAGGTCCTGCTATGAAAGACACGGCAACCCATACCACCACTTTTGGCTGTTGGGTCATATGGCGAGAGACAGTCAGCTCACTATCTCTCGACTGTCTGCGGCGTCTCCAGATTAAGCTTAGCCTAGAATCGTATTGACCGGAGCGGGGTGATGAGCCCCGGCTGGAACTGAGCGCGATGACAAGCGAGGGCGTGTGTGGAGACACGGACAGTGGTGAAACACCAATATGACTGTTGCCCCCCATACGGTCTGACAGCCAGGAATGATGGTCTGGCATGCCATTTAATTTCACAGCAGGACTCCTTTTGCTGTCTTCCGCAGCGTCCTTACAGCACAGCGGTACTTCTACGATATTCTACACTCCGTTTTGTTGCCCTTCATGGTAAGCCATTCTGGCCTTATATTTCAGCAAGGTAACGCCCGCCAAAACGGTGAAAGTTTCCACTACTTGTCTTCGTGCTCGCAAAGCACTATCCTGGCCGACAAGGTCGACGAATCTTTCTCCAGTTGAGGTTTGGAGAATTACGGGCAGCGCCCTCCAACTAGCTCGTGATTTTGACTATCTAACGAGCAATTGGACAGAAATTGGGACGTTATCCCCTAGGAGGACTTCCAGCCACTCTGTCAATTAGCTCAAAGCCGAATAACTGCTTTCCTAAGGGCCAGAGATGGACCAACGCATCATTGACTTGCTCAGTTTGTGAAGCTCTTTCTCTTGATAAATTATCCAATTTTTCTGAAAGTGTAATCATTTCTTTGCCTATACATATACATCCCATCTACCGATTTCCGTTCTATTCGAATAATTGCTTCGTGGTGTCCTTTTTTTTTGTCTTAGGGTGTATGTTAGAACAGTGCCCAGACATGGTAGTTTTTTTTCCCCTGTTGTATAAGCTAACTGTCAATTCCACCGACATCCGAGCGTTGATTTTCAGAGGCAGGCAGCACATTCTCAAAGTCACTGAACAGATCATCAGCGAAACGACTGCTATACGGAGGGAGAATGAGAAGTTTCAGTAAGATTTATCTATTTTTGGGTACTGTTCAGGTATTTTTCTGGTAAACTGTTCTGTAATTTCACTTATGAAGTTTTAAATTTTTTTTAAATTGTAATATGTAATGAAAATAAAAAGGTTCCTCGACTTAAACTTTTATTATTCTGTTTGAAATTTGGGAAAATAGACTGCCTGTAAGCGTAAACAATATATGGATTTCAGCAATTAATAACTACTACAAAAATAACGCAAGGCACACACACGAACAGGACATGCACTACGCTTCTAGATGGGAAATCAATTCTTAGTCCTTCTTTATGAAAGATGTAACGTCGTTGCGGAAATGACAAATTTCCCCACCACAAGCGCTCCTCGCTCTTCAGTTTACAGGTATCCCGAACGGCGAAAATCAGTTACTATCCATTTTACAAAAAACGGAATGTAGAATGAAAAGTGAGCAACTAGCAATAATCCCGTTCATTAACTGCCGAAGTAAAATTCATAGCAGATGTTTTTCATAAAATTTATTTCATAAACTGCTGAGAACTAAAATAACAGTCGAGCATACATGTCCGAAAGAACAGATACCATGTTCATATAGTTTTGGCTAACCGGACATTAAGTTGGGAATGTGGATCTCACGGGGAGTGTGCAAGGGATAAGTCCCTATCCTCTGTGCTCGCGGCGGCTCAGATGGATGGAGTGTCTGCCATGTAAGCAGGAGATCCCGGGTTCAAATCCCGTTGATGTATGTCAACGCCTGTCGACAGTGTAGGGTCTTGGTTTGATTGTGATTTCACACCAAATTACGCCAAGTTTCGCCCTACTGTCCTGAGGGATACGTTCGTCGTAAGTCCCACACTGATTTCTACGGTGGTTTCACGCAGCGTTGCTTGTCTGTTAGCACTGACAACTCTACACAAACCCCACTGCTCTCGGTTGCTAAGTGAAGGCCGTGGGTTACAGCGTTCTCCGTGGTGAGAGATAATGCCTGAGAGGTAATGCTGGAAAATTTGGTATTCTCGGCAAGCTCTTGACATTGTCGATCTCGTAATATTTAATTGCCTAATGATTTTCTAAATGGAAAGTTCCCTGCGTCTACGGATTCCTCCCCCATCTGTATGTTTGAATATTCAATGATTTTTGTCACCCTGAAAGGGTTCTGTAGCCACCTTTCATTAGTCCGGTAGCCCACTTTCACTAGCATTTCTCTTTCTTTTCCTTGTTTCTCTTTTTTCATAACTCTCATAGTGGTGTGATTGAATGTATGTGGTTGTCTGTCACGTTGCTAGACGGTGGCGTAGTCTGCTGCAGAAAGTCTGCGATAGTCATACAGATTCAGGAGTAGTTGTACAGAATAGCCAACTCTCGTAGTGTTCAAGTAGGCAAAGAGGTTTGCGCTACTTGTGAGGAATCTACCTGCGTTAGGTTGGTGGCGGAAATGGCATCTTTGGGTTTTCCGGGCCACGAGGAGCGTGGAAGAGGCTGGAGAAGAAAAAGGGAGGCAGTCTGCCGCCGGTACAGGAAGCGTCCACAGCTGTGCTCCAGTCGAAGAAGGGTGACTGACCGCGTGGCGCGTTGTTACTTGGTGAGAGGAGAGCTGTTAGGTTTTGGTCTCGCATTTCAACTCTGAAAGACTGCTTTACCTTGTCGCAGCAAGGAATGCAAAACTTTTGCAGATTTTTCTTTTAGTAAATTTGTATAGCATACTTGGATCCGCCGGAAGAGCGCCACACAAAGGGGTCTCAACTATAAGAAGTGAGCCATCGGTTCTGTATGAATGCCTGTTTGCCTTCATCTGTGACTTATAAGCTTTTATTTTTCTAAATATTAATAGCTTTGT